>NC_133403.1:47227038-47532753 GCF_047511655.1 Castor canadensis
TCACCAGGAAACAAATTGGCCAGCTTGGACTTGATATTGGACTTCCCAGACATCAGAACTGTGAGAAATAACTTTCTATTGCTTAAGCCACCCATAATGTGGTATTATGTTATGGTAGTATGAACAGACTAATACAATAATTTGCTGGTGACATTATTAATGCATTCACTGAAAGCATTGCTATTAAGAAGTAGATGTACTCAGCTGGGCACCAGGTGGCTCACACCTGTAATCCTAGCTAACTTGGAAGGATAAAATTGGGAGGATCATGGATTGAAGCCAGCCCAAGTAGTTCGTGAGACCCATCTCCAGAGAAAAATGGACTGGAAGTGTGGCTCAAGCAGTAGAGCAACTGCCTTGCCAGTACATGCTTTGCAAGCTTCTGCTTTATAAGCGCAAAGCCCTGAGTTCAAACTCTAGCCACACCAAAATAAATAAATAAAACAAGCTAGGCTTCTTCAAAATAGTTTTTGTACAATCTCATTCAATCCTTACAGCAAAAATAAAGTAGATACATAGGCACAGAAAGGTAGGTTGTTAGCTCCCAAAAAGTTATCTGTTGATGACAGGTTGAAAACCTGGGCAATTTGCCTCTAGGGCCTCTGCTCTTCACTAAACCTTAGAGTATCAGCTAAAAGCAATTAATACTTTTCTTTAAACACTGAAATTAACACAACTTTTAAAGTTCCTGATGACATACACCTTCAAAAGTTGTAAAAAAAATTAACTTGATAATGAGATAGATTTAGCCTGATTGCTCCTCACCCCAATAGGTGCAGGTACATTATAAGGGTAAAACTAATGAAAAAAACATTTCTTTCTACATGGCAATCTTTTTTTTTTTAAAATATACAGTGGTAATTTATTAATTTTCAGATAAACTAAATGCTTTTGTTGACCTAATCAGTGCACTTCTCTCCTTGTAGGAAAGCTACAAAGGAAGTCAAATTATCAGAATTTACTAGGCAGAACATGTGGAGAATGAGGGAACTTTCTCTTGCTTTGTTCAAAGTCCTTAACTTCCCAGGATCATTAAATAAGTAAATATTTTAGAAACTGGAAATTTGAAGTCACTACAGCTAGACTTCAGTATACTTTGCTTTCATTTGTCTCATGCTATTTTCTAATGTCTCCTGTTGTTTCTTCTTTGACCTAACATCTGTTTGAGTGCTGTCTAATTTCCACATAACTGTAAATTTTCCAGTTTTCCTTTTGTTACTGAATTCTGATTTCATTCTTTTGTGGTCAGAGACGAAACTTGGTACAGCAATGAACATGACATCACATTCTGGAGGATATATTAAAGCAACTACTTTATAAAGTCGTAATGAGGATTAAACGATCTGCTTGAAGCATTCAGAAGAGCGACTGACAGCCAAATAAGTGAAGAAATGGCAGGTCTTACATGACAACCTATTTCACGGGGAACTGGAAAGTACGCTGTAGCCCTGCCCCTCAGCCTGGTGGGCTCTGTCGCCAGCCCTGGTCTGTCCCCCACCTCTGGCTCCTATCGTCCCCCCTCGGGCTCGCTCCCATCCTATTCCTAGGTCTCCACTCCTGGTCTTCGTCCTCAGTCCCTGTCTGCAGTCCTGCCCGCCTTTTCGATCACAGTCCTCGGTCCCTCTCCTTAGTCCCTGCCCACCTCTTTAGTCCCCGGTCCCGTCCCCCTCTCCCCGACCCCCGCACCTCTCCTCCGCCCGATGGTCCACTCGCGTTTCCACAGGAGGACATGCGGCTCGTCCTCCTCGGCGCCCAGGCGGAGGAGCCTCCCCCAGGGCTGCTGCTGCGGCTGCTGCTCGCCTTCCCGGGGCTGCTCCATCGAACTCACATCTACCGAAACCCGGAAACGCCCGCTGAGGGACGACGCGCCGGCCAGCGGGCGCGGCCAAGGCCGGGCGCCGCCGCCTCCCCGCCGCCCCCGTCGTCCAGCGCCCCCGCCGCGGCCCCTCCCGGCTGCGGCCCCCCCCGCCCGCCCGTCCGTCCGCCCGTCCGCCCGTCCGCTTACCCCCCACCACGCGCCAATCCCGGAACCGGCCGAGCTGCCGCCGCCGCTGTCAACAGACATCGCGGCTCCCTCAGCTGATCCGTAGGCGGGGCCGGACTCCGCGCCCTGCAATTGGCTGGCGGCGGCGGCGAGCGAGAGGCGGGGCTAGAGAGGCATCTGGAGCGCCCAACGAGAGCTGACGATCCGAGGCCAAAGGAGCGTGCGCAGACGAAAGGATGAGGGCCAGTTCGCCATCTTTGGTGCTGGCCAGGAGGCTTCACCTCTTGGTGATCACGGAAGTAGCTGCAGTCTGCGCCATGTTATGTTGGGGCAAAAAGAATCGAAGTAATTTCTGGGTTGGATTTCCGAAAAGGTTCTTAAAGCCTTGCTTGAAATACACATGCCATTTAGATGTAGAAGCGACGGTCCAGTGAGATAAATGTCACTGGAAACCACGTTCGAATGCCATTTTTCACACATCGGATAACAAGGGTGAGAAAGTTTGATAGCGCTGGACGAGCCCTTGGCAAGTGAGAGTAATTACGGTGTCAGTCGGAGTAGAAATTAGGATCAAGTCGGAGAGCGGATTTGTGATACTTTCCCTTTTTTTTTTTTTTTTTTTTGGCGGTACTGGCGTTTGAATTCAGGGCTTGCTAGGCAAACGCTTCTACTACTTGAGCCACTCCGCAGGCCTGGTACTTCCCATTTAAATGCACGTGTCCTTTGAGTCTGCAATCCCTTCAGATCTAGCGGGATCACGGTGTGAGATCCAAAGGATTTCACTGCCCTGTTGAAAGCAAAAGATTGGTAAAAACTTAATGTCCAGGAACAAGAAACTGAGTAAATACACATCCACACGTTGGAATTCTAGGCAGCTGAGAGGAACAGAGCAGATGCCTGCAGGGATGAAGATGAAGTACTAAACGTGTGAAGTAGCCAGGCTGATGAAGTAACCAGGCGTGGTGGCTCAGCCCGTAATCCCAGCACTCGGGAGGCTGAAGCAAGAGAATTCCAGAGTTCAAGGACTACATAGGAAGTTCAAAGCCAGCTTGAGCTGCATACATAGGAAGCCCCTGTCCCTCCCCTCCAAACAAGTGTGAAGTAGACAGATATTTTTGTTTAAGAATTGTATGTACATATATGAACATTAGTAAATACACATGGGAAAATGCATCTCTACCCGTATGTACAAATATGTTTATAAAATATCTCTGAAAGGGTACAAAAGAAAGTAGCAATGGCTGCCTCTGGGACATGGACTCCAAGTCAGGGCAGTGTTGAAACTGCCTTTCACCATACACAGCCATGTGTAGCTGAGAAATAGGGATGTGTTCTGAGAAATGCTTCACTAGGTAATTTCATTGTGTGAGTATACTTACATAAACCTGAGTTCTAGAGCCTAGGCTACATGCTATGAACTATTGCTCCTAGGCTACAAACCTGCAGAGTATGTTACTATACTGAATGTTGTAAGCAATTGTAACACAATGGTCTTTGTGTACCTCAACATATCTAAACATAGGAAAGGGATAGTAAGAATACTAGACAATAGGAGTTTTTCCAGCTCCATTATATTTTATGACGCCATCATAAAATGTACAAGGGGTCTGACATTAACCAAACACTGTGTGGTGCTTGTATCATTGTGAGTTCCACTAGAGAAATAGAACCAGTAGAAATAATGTCCCCACGCAGACCAAGACCCATGAATTCTGAGGCTATGGGACCATGGCACACTTCATTTGCTGCAAAGTGAATTCCTTGATCAAAAGCAATGCGGTGTGAAATACTGAGATAGTAGATAAGACATTCTGTGAGTCCACGGATCACTGTTTTAGCAGAAGCATTACACTCATGGACGGCAAATCCACATTCAGACTAAGTATTCCAATAAAAATAAAATGCTGCCTCTTCCATAATGAAACCAGTCTAATGTAGTCAACCTCCACCAGGTAACTGGCTGATTAACTTGGGACCCTTGCTGCTAGTGGATTGAGCACTCAGCAGTGGCTGTAGCCAGGTTAGCCTTAGAGAGCAGAAGACCACATTGCTGAGCCCATGCAAAGTGGTCACCATGGCCATTTTGTTCTTGAGCCCATTGGGTGATAACACAGGTGGCTAGAGAGAGAGACTTACTGCTATCTGTTAGGAATGAAAAAGGCATGGAAGAGGCAGAGAGCCAGCTCAAACGCCAGCACAGGGTTTATTGTTGAGGAAGGAGCCCTGTGGAGGGGAACCCCAGCAAGAGAGCTGGAGCCCACAGACTTGGAGTAGATATAGGGGAGCAGTCTTGAGGGGAAATCTCACTGGGTGGGAAAATTCTCCCAGAGTAGACTCAACCATCGCTAGGGGAAACTAGAGGAGATAAGTGGTAACTAGGTAGATAAGTTGCTCAGAGAAGCTAGAGGAGATAAGTGGTAATTAAGTAGGTAGGTTGCTCAGCTCCAGAACCCCTGGTGAGGTGGTGGCTTGTCATTTCCTTGAGGCTACATGTGGACCTTCCAGTGGGTGGTGGAGTGTCAGTAAGCTGCCTGCAAGGATGTTGGGGGAGTGTCTAATTCTAAAGTGGCTTCTTTTTGTTCACCCTAACTATATCCATAGGTAGCTTATCCTATCCACCTGATTATTAAAATCCTTCTGTGTACTGGGCACAATGGTGCATGCATATTGTCTCAGCTACTTAGGAGACTGAGGTGGGAAGATCACTTGAGCCCAACAGTTCAAGATTAACCTGAGCAACACAGCAAGACACCATTTCAAAAATGAAAATGCAGAAAACGTTGCAGACGGGATGACTGACCATCAAGAATAAGACTCAAACCCGGGTGGTTGGAGGAAAGGAAGGTTTATTACGCTAGCAGCCCAGCACCTAGATATCTCCAAAGTTGCGTTGGCCCCGAGCTCAGGGTGGTTGGGGTTTTTATACCCAGAAAAGCAGCAGCAAGCAAGCAGGAAGTACAGAAGCAGACGAGGCAGTTAGCTGTTCAAGGTTACAATACAGCATGTCAGTACAGCTGTGGACGAAGGCCATCGCAGTTTCTAACAAGATAGTTGGATGCAGGGCCCCTGGCTAAGGGGAAGGGCTTTACTCATCTTTGATTCTTTCCCCGGCTTTGATCTTTCTCCATGTTTCCTTATCAAAACTAAAATCCACCTCTTCTGAGGTCACCCTTTGGTGAACACAAGGGACAAATATTTTCATGTTTCCAAGCCACTCAGTAACTTTGTGGTCCATGTTTAAGTATTTAGGCCCTGTGGTTAATAATTTGGGGTGTCATTTGGATAGAGGGATGCCTAGAGAACTGGAAAATCATTACTTCTGGGTGGGCCTATAAGGGTGTTTCCAGAGAAGATTAGCATATGGGTCAGAAAACAGTGGGAAAGACCAGCTCTCTGGGCAGTTTGTCCAATCCTCTGGTGACCCATATGGAAGAGGAAATTGGAAGAGGAAACTGGAAGGAGAACCTACTTCCTGAGTGGGTATGTGTTCTGCGTCAGACTCCAGGCTTTTCAGCCTTTCTACTCAGACTTGTACCAGCAACCTTTCAGAGGCTTTCAGGTAGTTGGACTTGGATTGGGTGCTGTATTGTTGTCCTTCCTGGTTCTATGCTTCCACCTTCTTGGGCTAAGCCACACTATGGACTTCTCTGGCTGTCTAACTTATAAACAACTATCATGGAATTTTTCAGTCTCTGTGATCCTGTGATCATGTTTGTGTGTGTGTGTGTGTGTGCAAGAGAGAGAGAGAGAGAGAGCGCGAGAGAGTTCATATAAGAAATTGCCAATGGCTACCTCGTTGCTAAGCAGGATGCTATCTCCAGGCAACGTAGAGGCAGGGAATTGGCTGTGTTGAGCACTAGAGACAGCAAACTTGTCCTGTGGCTCTTGTCCTATCGGGCACCCTGGCCAATGGGAAATGAGAATGTCCTGTTGCTAAGTGAAAGCAGGCTCTTATAACCACTGGCATGGAATAGAGCCCCAAGGCACTTGCTTCCTTAGCAGGGAGAGAAGCCTGACCTCAAGAAAAGTTAGCTCACTTTCTGCTCTGCTTGTCCTCTGGCCACCTCAGCACCAGCCACTGACAGACCAGGCCCAGGTCAGCATGTTACGGGAAAAATGGTCCTGAAAATTACCTCTGTTCTTGCGTCTGGCAGAAGAATTCAAGCAAGATGCAAACATTCAGTGAAAGTGACAGAAAAGTTTATTAGGAAAGGAATACACTTTCAACAGACTGAAAGTGGGTTGTCTCCAGAGTGACACAATGGGACCAGGTTTTAATGTTGGAATATTTATCCAGAAAGTCTCAGCTTTGGGTCATTTTGGGCCCGGGGGTGATTTCCTGAGTTTGGGTCATTGTCTTGTTAAGAGAGACATTAAGTAATGTACTAGTTCCTGCTCTAAGTGAGAACTTCTGTTTGCAATTCCTGTCCTTTGCTCTCTCTAGCTCTTAGGTCTGGGTCTTTCTTTTGTTAAATGAAAACCTCCCTGCGCCAGATATACCTGGTGTTTAGGTTGTGGGTTATTCTTGGGTAGAGTGCTCCCTGAGACGTTTTCTTAGAAGGTTAAGGTAGGGTAGATGGTCAGCCAGAGGGGCTGGGTCTGTCGGGGGCAGATTACCCAAGAGAAATGGGCGACCACACACAATTTCAAAAGGGCTTAAGAAAGAGGGACCTCGGGGGGTAGCCCTGATCTGAGTCAGTGCCAGTGGCAAGAGCGGGTTCCAGTGTAAGTGGAGCTTGATAGACAGTTTTTTTAAATGTCCTTTAATTGTTCCATTCATTCTCTCCACTTTTTCCAAGGACTGGGGGTGATAGGGAATGTGTAAATTCCATGTCACTCCTAGAGTGGAAGAGACAATTTGGGTCACCTTAGAGATAAATGCTGGGCCATTATCTGACTGTAGGGTCCAGGGTAGTCCAAATTGGGGGATAATGTCCTTGATTAGATGGGTAGATACTACTTCAGCAGATTTCCCCATAGTAGGAAAAGCTTCTACCCACCCTGAGAAGGTGTCCCCCAGAGTTAGTAGATACTTGAGTTTTTTGTGGGCTGTCATGTGGGTAAAATTGACCTGCCAGTCTTCTCCAGGTATAGAGCCCCGGAGTTGGTGGGCCAAGAAGTTTGGGGGTGGTTTGAGACCACCCTGAGGAGAGACCTGGGCACAGGTGGGGCATTCCTGAGTAATTTTAGTTACAAGAGAGGCGAGAGCAGGGTGAAAGAATGAGGGTTGGAGAAAGCGAGGAAAGGGCTTAGCGCCAATTTGAAGGGTTTGGTGGGTGGCCTTTAGGATTTGTTCAGCCTGTGGGCTGGGAAGGATAAACTTTTCATTCAGGAGGAGCCATCCCTGTGATCCTGGTTTGGCTCCCAAGTTGGTGAGTTTGGTTCTGTCTTCTGGAGTATATATAGGGCTGACTCTTGGGGAGGTTATGAAGAGGACCAAGGGAAGAGTCTGGGTGCTGGCCCTCTTTGCTTTCTTATCTGCAAAGGCATTACCTTGGGCTATTTCTGTTGTTTCTGGTTGGTATCCCTTGCAATGGATAACTGCCACATTAGTGGGTAGGTAGAAGGCTTTGAGTAGTTTAATGATTAGTGACCCATTGGTAATGGGAGTTCCCTTAGTGGTGAGGAAGCCCCTTTCTTCCCATAAGATTGCATGGTGATGTATAATGTGATAAGCATATTTGGAGTCAGTGTAAATGTTGGCTTTTTTGTCTTTAGCTAAAATGAGGGCTCTGGTCAGAGCTATAAGTTCTTCCTTTTGAGAAGTGGTGCCCCAAGGGAGAGGGCTAGATTCAGTAACTCTGTAAGGGACACTACAGCATAGCCTGCATGTCTCTTGCCCCTGAGTCTAGTGAGGAGCTACCATCTATGAACCAGGAGACATCAGGATCAGGTAGGGGTGAGCAGGATAGATGAGGTTGACAGTATGTAAGAGTTTCTAGAGTTTCTAAGCAGGCGTGTGCTAAGGGCATGCCATCAGGAAGCAGGTTGGAAGGATTAAGGGGAGGGCAAGTCTGTAGGGTAACATCTGGATTTTTTATAAAAATGAGATGGAAAAGCTGTAATCTCGAGGGAGACAGGTTGGAGAGACAGTGGTGGGACAAGAGGTCAGTCAATCGGTGGAGGGACAGGACAGTTGTGGGTCTCCCAAAGGTGAGTTTGGAGGCTTCCTGGGTTAGTAGGGCTGCTGCAGACAAAGCACACAGGCAGGGCTGCCAGCCTTTGATAACCAGGTCAAGCTGTTTGGATAAGTAGGCTACAGGGGCAAAGGTGGAACCCTTCATCTGTCCCAGCACTCCTAAGGCCATTCCTCTTTGTTCAGTGACATACAGTTTGAAAGGGTTTCTAGATTTGGGAGAGAGAGAGAGAGAGCAGGGGCCTGAAGAAGGGCCTGATGGAGTTTGAGAAAGGGAGTTTTAATGGGCTTGGCTGGGTCAAGGGGCTCAGTTAGAGGGCCCCTTGCAGCCTCATAGAGAGGCTGGGCCAAGAGGGCAAAATTGGAAATCCATGACCTGAGATAGCCAGCCAGACCTAGGAAGGAAAGTACTTCCCCTTTAGTAGAGGGACCATTAATGACCTGATGTGGGCCTTATGATCTACCGTAATTGTTCTGGAAGTTGGTGTAAGGAAAACAACCCAGGTATTTTACCTGAGGCTGGGAGAACTGAGCTTTTGAGGGTGAAACACAATAGCCCTGTTGTGCTAGGAAATTGAGTAATAGAACAGTATGGTTTTGAGAGCAGGTGAGGGTTGGGCTACAGAGGAAGAGATCATCTACATACTGGAATACAGTAGTAGGTTGAAGGTCAAGTGTGGATAGGTCCAGTGCCAGAGCCTGGCCAAAGAAGTGGGAAAACTTGGGGTAAGACTGTCCAAGTTAGCTGTTGGGCCAGTCCTGAGGCTGGATCCTCATAAGTAATCAAAGAGATTGTCACAGTCTGGGTGGAGGGGGATAGTAAAGAAGGCATCCTTGAGGTCAAGAACAGAAAAGTAAGTGGTATTTGTGGGGATGGGAGATAGTAGTGTGTAGGGATTGGGAACCACAGGATAGGTAGGAAGTATAGCTGAGTCAATGATTCTCAAGTCTTGAACCAGTGTATATGACACATCAGGTTTTAGGACAGGGAGGATAGGGGTGTTAAATGGAGAATGTGTAGGCTTAAGAATTCCCTTATGTAGGAGCTTGTCAATAAGGGGCTTTAAGCCCCACCTATGTTTAAGAGAGATAGGGTATTGGGGTCTACTTGGGTGTGAGTTGGGGTCTTTAAGATATGTCATGACTGGTGTATGGTGGGAGGCGATGGAGGGGGAGGAGATATCCCAGACAGTTGGGTCAACAAGACCAGGGGGCAAAGAGAAAGAGTTTGGGACCAGTGAAGGAGGACAGTTGCCAAGTACCATCAAAAAGGGGACATGGGAGTGGTCCAGTGTGGTGGATGGGGGTCTAAAGGAAAAGATGAAGTGAAATTTGAAGAGCAGTTCCCTTCCCAACAGAGGAGTGGGGTGGGAGGGCAGGATAAGGAAAGAATGTATGAAGGGAAAACCTGACAGATGACATGAAGGTGGACAAGTAGCTTCTGGCTGGTGGAGGAGACTGTCCGCCCCCACCACGGAGATCTTTGAAGAATAAAGCTTACCCGAAAAGTTAGGTAGCACTAAGTAAGTGGCCCCATATCTGTTAAGAATGAAATTGGCCTACCTGCTACTTGAACGGTTACCCTGGGCTCCTCTGAAGTGATCTTGAGGGGGGCCGAGGTCCCAGGGCCGTGTCAATCTTCTGCTGCCAGGCCCAAGGGGTCTGTGAGGCCTTCAGTCTGGTGGGAATGGGAGTGAGAGACTGACTTACCTGTGGAGGCAAAGAGGGGCAGTCAACCCTCCAGTGTCCATTCCGGCCACATTGTGGACAGGGTCCTGGCAGTGGGCAAGGTGAAGGGCAGTTTTTTGCCCAGTGTCCTGTCTGGTTGCATTTGAAGCAGGCCCCTGGAGGCATGTTATCGAGCCTTTTTTGAAGATGGGGGAGGTGGCCTCAGGGCAGCCACCAAGAGCTGGGCCTTATGATGGTCTTGGGCCTCCTCTCGGCTGTTAAATACCTTAAATGCCATTTTCACAAGATCTCCTTGGGGGGTTTGAGGGCATCCTCTGACTGTTTAAGTTTTTTTTTTGATTATCAGGGGAGGATTGGGAAATAAGGTTGGAGTTGAGCATGAGCATCCCTGCCCTTGAGGAAGGGTCAAGCTTAGTATAGTGGGTTAGGGTTTCTGTCAGGTGTCCCAAAAAGTCAGCAGGGTTTTCAGTTGGATGCTGGATAACTTCTTTACGATTACCAAAATTAACTGCCCTGTGGGAAGCAGACTGTAGCCCTGCAAGGAGGCAGGTGAGCATATAATTTTGGGCAGCCAGCATGAAGGGATCTTGATAGTCCCAATGTGGGTCCTCACGTGACACTGCCATGGATCCCAGCAGGAGAGTGAGATCAGTGTGATGTACATCATCAGCATGTGCCTTGGCCTGCCAGCCAGACTCTTTCCTTTTCATCTGAATTTAGGATAGAGGAAAGGATGACATATATGTCATGCCAGGTCATGTCATATGCTTGGGTTAGATATTTGAATTCTTTAATGTAGGAGGCTGCATCATTAGAGAAGGAGCCAAGCTTTTTCTCTGTGAGAGATCAGTCATGGAAAAGGGCACATGGACCTTGATAATACCATCAGCTCCTGCCACCTCCCAGAGATGGTATAGATGGGCTGGCCAGGTTTGGGAAGAGGTGTGGAAACACACATGAGATGCTCGCAGAGAAGGGTGAGGGCATAGGAGGGGTCAGGGGAGATGTAGATTCGGGGGGACCAATGGCGCAAGGTCAATAGTGACCACTGTGGAAGGGGAATATGGTGGTGGGTGTTTAGATGAGCCAACGGGGGATGAGGGAGGTGGAGGGTCAGAGCAGTGGGAGGATGGGGTAGAAGAAGTCAGAGTGGAGGGTTGGTGAGAAGAGGAGCTTGGAGGTGGGTGGACTAAGTCAGTGAGGTCACAAGTAAAGGAGGAATATTCTGAAGGGAGTCAGTGGGAGGGAGAGACACAGACTTTGAGGGGGGTTTGTCACAGGCAAGAAGAATTTGGAAGGTGTGGCAAGATTTAATAAGGGAGGGTCGAGATTGAAGACAGAAAAAAGCTTGGACATATGGGAGATCGGATCATTTTCCGTTGTGGTGGCAGAAATTGTCCAGATTAGTAAGGGTGAGGAAGTCAAAAGTGCCATTTTCAGGCCATTGGGACTGAGAGGGAGGGAGGGAGAAAGAGAGAGAGACAGAAGTGTCACCAGAGCAGATTCCCAGAAGCAGGCATCTGCAACCTGGGTCACCGTCCATAGAGAAAGCCCAACGGGTTAGCCAGGTGTCTCTGTGCTAAGCGGTGGGTGCCCCAGTGGGTGTAGGAGGTGTACCTGATGTAGCACTACGATTTCTGAAAGAAACAGAACAGGCAGCCCCAAGAAGGTGACACTTACTGAGTTGGAGGAGAGGAGAAGATGAAGTGGAGAGCAGTGGAAGAGAGGCTAGTGATGGATGGGAGAGCCAACAAAGCATCAGGGTCAGAGATCCGAAGTCCGTAGACACGTGGGGTCAATTCAGCAGTGGGAGAGGGCAGAACACAAAAGCCAAGGGACTAGCCCAGGGCAGGGGCATCCTGTTAACCTCTCCCAGGTTTTGGCACCAGATATAAGGAACTGCCGAACAGAGACCACAGCACGTGTAGAAAAGAAAGATTTATTGAGGCACAGACTGCCAGGCTGACTCTCTTGGGTTCAGAGTGCAGCAGCCCAGGTAGATTGGGTTGTGGGCTCTATAGGAGGGACTATCCATCAAAGGGGGGAGGGTATCTGTTTCAGAGAACAGCCGGGTTGTTGGGCCCTGATTGTCGGTGATCACCAGATGGAACAGGTGAACATGTACCACAAATTGAAGAACAGGAACTTGTTGTGGTTTTGCAAGCAAGGGAATTTTTACAAGCAGTTATGCTTCAGAGGGCCTGGTTAAAGATTACATAGCCTCGGGACTTTCTGCCCACCCTATGGACACCAGGGACCTAACAGTTTTTTGGCTCTGTTGTATTTAATCCATATACATGGAAATCTCACTGAAAATAATAAGAGAATGCACCTTGTGAGTCTTAGTTTCATTTCCTTCCCTTTTCATATGTTTTTTTTTTTAAGTAAGGGCCTTTGCTCTACCACTTTAGCCACACCTCCAGCCCCCTTTTCATATCTTTAGGAAGATGAGTAATATAACTCAGAGCTTTTCTTTTGCTCAGTCTTATGTTAATTTGGATTCTTGCCTTTGAAGGCTTAAAATGAAAAAAAATTCTATATGTAACTGGTGACTTAGAGGTAGCAGGCGACTATAAAATTCTGGCTTCTGTCATTGAAGACAGGATGGTAAGAGTTCTCAAATTCACTTACATGTGACAAAAATATTAATATCAACTCTTTGTTAAATAATAAATCAGTCATTTGATATAGTTTATTTCCTGTTACAAGGTAAAAGATATTTTGCACAAAACTCTTGATGGTTTCTATGCTATGAACAAGATTATACCATGTTCCAATGATATTAATTTCATATGTGTAGCTATACTCAGTAAGATATACCCAATATGCCCCTGAAGCAAGATGCTTACTTTGCTATCATGATTATTGGGTACATATGTATATATCTCCACAAACATACATGTATGGATTCATATGTCTATCATTTAAAATGAGTATATAATCTTTTCTTTTTTGTGGGATCAAAACACAGGATTTTGTGTATGCTATGTAAATGTTCTACCGATGAGCTATACTTTCTAGACCTCTTTTTAAAAAATCATAGATAAGTTCATGTTTATTTATTATTTTTTGGCTGTACTGGGGCTTGAACTCAGGGTCTCATGCTTGCTAGACAGGCACTCTACCACTTGAGCCACACCCCAGTTCTTTTTTTTTTTTCATAGTTAGAAAAATAACATCTTCTTTTTAATGATTGGTCTCTATTGGCAGTTACATTTTTCTTTTTCATTAGCATATACTAAATTTAATACATGCATACAATGTACTTTGATCATATTCACCACCTCTATTACTCTTTGAATTCTCTCTCTTTCCTCAGCTTTTCCCCTGCCCCTAGAAGTGTCCCTTGTACTTTCATGACTTTGGTTGTTTTGCTTTGTTTCCCCCCAGCTGTCATAATTGAGAGAAAACAAGTAATACTTGTCTTTGTGAGACTGGCTTATTTCACTTAACATGATATCTCCAGTTCCACCCATTTTCCATCAAACAACATAATTTCATTCTTCTTACTGGCCGAATTAAAACTACATTGTGTATATGTACCACATTCTTTATTCACTGATGGGCACCTAGGCTGCTCCATAATATGGCTATTATGATAAACGTAGGTGTACAGGTGTCTCTAATAATCTGATTTGGACTCTTTTGTGTATACACCCAAAAATGCTAAATTGGTTTTTTTTTTAGAGATGAGATCTTGCTGTGTGGCCCAAGCTGATGTAGAACTTGAGATTCTCCTGCTTCAGCTTCCCAAGTGCTGGATTCACAGGCCTGTACCACCATACCCGGTTCTAAATTTCTTTTTAATATTATTTCTACAATTATCCATATTTATTTAAATAATTTTCTCTATAGCATGAATTACCTGATTTACAACATTTACAGAGTGCTTTTCATTATGAAAAGCATTACATTCATTACACACACAGGCTTACCTATCCCATTTGACTTTTTTTTTTTTTTGGCAGTACTAGGTTTGAACTTGGGGTCTTGCACTGCCACTGGAGCCATAACTCCAGCCCTTTTTGGTTTTAGGTTATTTTTTAGAGAGGATCTTGTGTTTGCCTGGGGGCAGCCTGGACCAAGATCATCCTACCTATGCCTCCCACATAGCTGGGACCACAGGTGTCTACCACCCCTGTTGGGTGCCATTTTCCCACGACTTGTGTGGGTGTGCTGCATGAACCTGAGTAAGAGTGGCAGGGAATGAGAAATAAGACACACACAGACATACAGACATAAAACATAAAACAGAAAGCTGGGATCAAGAGGGCTGCACATTCCTGGTGGGATACATGAGCGCCTACCTGAGCCAGAGTGTTTATTTTATAGGTCAGTACAAGGAAAAGACTCAGGTAAAAATCAAGCTTCAACAGTTCTTTGATTCAAGGTAAAAGGAATGAGGACTGTTGGCTAATTTTCCTAAGGCTAATGAAGCTTAATTGCGACACATCAGTTCTAGAATCATCAAGGCATGCAGGACACCTTATCTAAGGTACTGATTAATCTGGCATCAAGGAGTTTCCTAACAGTTCTGGTACTTTATCCAGTTTTGCATTGGGGGCTGGTATGTGGATACAGCAGGTTGTTTTCTTCAAGGAGATGTGAGAACACAGGTCAAGACACCAGGTGCTGGGAAGAATGAGAGCAGGAGAGGTTTTGCTCCTACATGAAGAGGCTCTGCAAGCTCCATTATTTCCCAGTCCAGTGTTCATGCCTGGTCCCCTACAACCACCATGCCAGAGATAAGATGAGATCTCACTAGCTTTTTGTCCAGACTGGTATCAAACCATGAGCCTCTTCATTTCTGCCTCCCATGTAGCTGGGGTTACAGGCATGAGCCACTGTGCCTGGCCCATATGACATTTTGATGTTTAAGGAAGCATAAACTGAACTGGAGGTGTGGCTCAAGCAATAGAGAGCCTGCTTTGCAAGTGCAAAGCCCTGAGTTCAAACCCCAGTCTCACCCAAGAGAAAAACTACATAAGGAAGCATAAACTTTCTTCTGAAGACTTTCCTACCCTTAGAGCACTCATAGGATTGCTATAAGTTTTAGGATATAGAATGAAGACAGATTCTTTTTATTTTTTTTGGTAGGACTGGGGTTTGAACTCAGGGCTTTGCACATGCAAAGCAGGCACTCTACCATGTGAGCCACACCTCCAGTCCATTTTACTCTGGTTATTTTGGAGATGTGGTCACTCAAACCTCAATCCTCCTGATCTCAGCTTTCCAATTAATGAGGGTTACAGGCATGAACCACTGGGCCTGTCCACTTTGTTTGGTTTTTTTGAAACAGGGTCTCTCTATGTAGCCCAGGCTGGCCTCAAACTCATAATCCTCCTGCATCAGCCTTTTAAGTGCACAAGCACAGGTCTGAATATTTTTTGTAAAACTTGCTCAGAGACAAAAAGGGAAAAAACGAAAACAAAAAACTTCCTCATATTTACTGTATTCCAAGGGTTTCTGTTCAACATGAGTTCTCTGAGGTATCATGAGGTGTGGTTTCCTAGGAGAGGCTTTATCACATGTGTTGCATCCATAGGGTTTTTCTCCTATATGAGTTCTCTGGCATGTAATGAGCTGCAACTTCCAAATAAATGCTTCTGTATATTTACTACATCTATAGGGTTTTTCTCACAAGTGAGGTTTCTGTTGTCTGAGGAATGACTTCCCAATGAAGGCTTTACCACACTCACTATATCTGTATGAGATCTTTTGGCAGTACTGGAGTTTGAACTCAGAACTTCATGCTTGCTAGGCAGGTACTCTAACAAATTAAGCCATGCCTCCATCCCACTACATCTGTATGGGTTTTTTTGTGGTACTGGGATTTGAACTCAGGGCCTCACACCTGCTAGGCAGTTGCTCTCCCACTTGAGTCACTCCACCAGCCCATCATGTAGTTTTTCTCATGAATAAATTCCCTTATCCACCCACTTATTGAGACTTGACTTCCCTCTGGATGCTTTCCCACATTCACTGCATTTGTTTTTGTTTTTGTTTTTAAATCTATATGGGTTATTCTATGAGTAGCAGGCTGAGATTTCCCACTGAAGGCCTTCCCACATTCACTATGTCCATAGGGTTTGTTTCCTGTATGACTTTGCTGATTAATAGTGAGCTGTGACGACTTTGAGAAGATTCTGTGACAGCCCCTGCATCTGCAGGGGCTCTATCTTGAGTGAGTCCTAAGTGTCACCAGATGTGACTTTCAAGAGAAGGCCTTTCCACACTCACTGCACCCATAGACCTCTCTACTGTGAGCTATCTGATGTTTGACTTCTGGTAAACAGCCATGCCACACTTACCAGTATTGAAAGGCTTCTCTCTGGTGTTTGTACTGTAATGCACGATAGCCATGACTTCTTACTGGTGACTTTTACACATTCATTACACTCATGGCATTTTAGGCCAGTATGAATTTTTTCACACTTGGAATACAGAAGTAATTTCTCTCATCCATTAAACTTACCAGACTTCTTCCTTACCACCTGGAGTAAGTGAATCTAGTGACTACTTTGAATGTCCTCCATTTAAGACACACTTCCAGGGTCTTAGCTTTAAAGGTCCGAGGCTCATGCCCAGTCATGCTGTTTTCTACTTGTGTCTCTTTCACAGGTTTCTCCTGATCTTTTTGGTACCAAGTTACACAACCACTGACTTCTCAGTGTTCTAGGAATAATAAGAAACACATTTTGTGAACCATTTGGTAAATGTCAACTGAATGATCATAGGAAACATTTGGCTCACAGGGCTTGCTATTCAAGGTGGAAAAATCACATCAGCATGCCTTACTCACTGAAAACAGTGAACTTTGCACACAGAGTACAAAGGAGCCATGGGAACAATAAGAATAGCAAACAGACCTTAGAGGTTCTGCGCAATATGCTTCAAGAAGTTCGCAAGTAAGCAAGAAGCAAACGACAAAGATCCTGGAAACCCTGCACCCTTCCTCATTGATCAAAAGTAACCTGCTGAGTTCGCATGCACTGATTGCAAACATAAGGTCTGTGCAGACTGTGGTCGGGGCTGTGGTTGCTTGATTAGCCACAGCCTTGCCTAGTCACTCGGTTCACTTGCTTCTGTGTCAGAGTAATGCATTCTCGATCCCTTCAGAGTCTTCACAAATGACCTAGAACAGTGAAAATAATCACACCAACTATATGCTTTTGTTTGGGAATTAGTAAAGTGCTCCCACATGAAATGAGGAAAAAATAAACAGCTAAGTCATTAGAGGTCAATATCTAGTAATCTGTTCTTGTGTTGAGCACAGTCCACAACAACAACAACAACAACAAAGACAAAAAGAATGTTGTTTTAGAAGGAAGAAAGGGATGATTTAAAAATTATCACCTTGATTATAGGAATAGAAGGAATTGACTATCATAAAAGAAATGAAGGAAAGACTAGAACAGATGACCGTTGGGATACAATAGTAATCCAAGACATTTAACAAAGAGAAACAGGAGGAAAAATGGGAGGAAGAAAGGTTACCATGAATCTGAGTACAAGAAAAGGAATCTATTGAGAATAAGTTTCAAATATGGTGAGGGAAAATGAATGTACAAGATCCAGTAAGAGGAAGACAGGCGCTGTAGTGCTACATGCCTGTAATCCCAGCACTTCGAACACAGAGGTAGGAACATTGTGAGTTGAAATCAGCCTGGCCTACAAAGACATCTCTTGAGGGAGAGAGGAGGGAGGATGGAAAGACACACTGTAGCAGGAACTATTGGTTGCCTTACAAATAGTCATTTCCTCCTTCTTCCTTCCTAACCCCAATTATTTTAAAGGTAAAATGTGTCATCTAGGTGCAGGTGGCTCACATCTGCAATCCTAGCTTCTTGGGAGGCTGAGCTTGAGAGAATCTTGGTTCAAGGCCAGCCTATGCAAATAGTTCATGAGACCCTAACTCCAAAATAACTACAACAAAATGGACTAGAGGTGTGACTCAAGTGGTAGAGTGCCTGCTTTGCAAGAGTGAGCCCTGAATTCAAACCCAAGCCCCCCACAAAAAAATGCATCCAGTCCCCAGTACGGAATCCATTGTTCTAGGCCATTCCTGACCTGTTTCCCTGTGTCAAGAAATTTGTTCTTTAGTTTCCTTTACAGCTAGAGTTAGCCATATGGTGATGTTTTGGCAACTGTAGCTAAGAAGGCATTTGGGAAAACTTTTGCTTTTCTGACAAAAGACAGAAGTATTGATGAAGCATTGAAGGTACCAACACTGTTCTCCACCCTCCTTCCTACTTTCAACACTAATATTATCCATGGAGCTTCAGTTGCCATGGGATCCATGGGGCAATATATGTGAGGACAGCCCACTTATTGTTGGAACACAGGAAATGCCCCTAGTCTTTGGTGACATTAGTGAAGTGCTATGTTAGCCCAAGACTGTCTAATTTTGAGGTATCCTCTAGAAGAAAAATTAAATGGTGTAATTATTAAAGCTACTTTTTTTTGGTGGTACTAGGGTTTGAACTCAGGGCCTCACATTTACTAGACAGGCACTCTACCACTTGAGCCACATCCTGCCTCTTTTTGCTTTAATTTTTTTTTCATTTTTCTTTTATTATTCATATATGCATACAAGGCTTGGTTCATTTCTCCCCCCTGCCCCACCCCCTCCCTTACCACCAACTCCCCCCCTCCCTCTCCCCCCCTCAATACCCAGCAGAAACTATTTTGCCCTTATCTCTAATTTTGTTGTAGAGAGACTATAAGCAATAATAGGAAGGAGCAAGGGTTTTTGCTGGTTGAGATAAGGATAGCTATACAGGGAGTTGACTCACATTGATTTCCTGTGCGTGGGTGTTACCTTCTAGGTTAATTCTTTTTGATCTAACCTTTTCTCTAGTACCTGTTCCCCTTTTCCTATTGGCCTCAGTTGCTTTAAGCTATCTGCTTTAGTTTCTCTGCGTTAAGGGCAACAAATGCTAGCTAGTTTTTTAGGTGTCTTACCTATCCTCATCCCTCCCTTGTGTGCTCTCGCTTTTATCATGTGCTCATAGTCCAATCCCCTTGTTGTGTTTGCCCTTGATCTAATGTCCACATATGAGGGAGAACATACGATTTTTGGTCTTTTGAGCCAGGCTAACCTCACTCA
Organism: Castor canadensis; assembly: GCF_047511655.1. NCBI lineage: Eukaryota > Metazoa > Chordata > Mammalia > Rodentia > Castoridae > Castor > Castor canadensis. The sequence goes on from NC_133403.1 coordinate 47,245,957, forward strand.
GAATGATGTTCTCCAATTCCATCCATTTACCAGCGAATGATAACATTTCGTTCTTCTTCATGGCTGCATAAAATTCCATTGTGTATAGATACCACATTTTCTTAATCCATTCGTCAGTGGTGGGGCATCTTGGCTGTTTCCATAACTTGGCTATTGTGAATAGTGCCGCAATAAACATGGGTGTGCAGGTGCCTCTGGAGTAACAGTCTTTTGGGTATATCCCCAAGGGTGGTATTGCTGGATCAAATGGTAGATCGATGTCCAGCTTTTTAAGTAGCCTCCAAATTTTTTCCAGAGTGGTTGTACTAGTCTACATTCCCACCAACAGTGTAAAAGGGTTCCTTTTTCCCCGCATCCTCGCCAACACCTGTTGTTGGTGGTGTTGCTGATGATGGCTATTCTAACAGGGGTGAGGTGGAGTCTTAGCGTGGTTTTAATTTGCATTTCCTTTATTGCTAGAGATGGTGAGCATTTTTTCATGTGTTTTCTGGCCATTTGAATTTCTTCTTTTGAGAAAGTTCTGTTTAGTTCACATGCCCATTTCTTTATTGGTTCATTAGTTTTGGGAGAATTTAGTTTTTTAAGTTCCCTGTATATTCTGGTTATCAGTCCTTTGTCTGATGTATAATTGGCAAATATTTTCTCCCACTCTGTGGGTGTTCTCTTCAGTTTAGAGACCATTTCTTTTGATGAACAGAAGCTTTTTAGTTTTATGAGGTCCCATTTATCTATGCTATCTCTTAGTTGCTGTGCTGCTGGGGTTTCATTGAGAAAGTTCTTACCTATACCTACTAACTCCAGAGTATTTCCTATTCTTTCTTGTATCAACTTAAGAGTTTGGGGTCTGATATTAAGATCCTTGATCCATTTTGAGTTAATCTTGGTATAGGGTGATATACATGGATCTAGTTTCAGTTTTTTGCAGACTGCTAACCAGTTTTCCCAGCAGTTTTTGTTGAAGAGGCTGCTATTTCTCCATCGTATATTTTTAGCTCCTTTGTCAAAGATAAGTTGCTCATAGTTGTGTGGCTTCATATCTGGATCCTCTATTCTGTTCCACTGGTCTTCATGTCTGTTTTTGTGCCAGTACCATGCTGTTTTTATTGTTATTGCTTTGTAATATAGTTTGAAGTCAGGTATTGTGATACCTCCTGCATTGTTCTTTTGACTGAGTGTTGCCTTGGCTATTCGTGGCCTCTTGTGTTTCCATATAAATTTCACAGTAGATTTTTCAATCTCTTTAATGAATGTCATTGGAATTTTGATGGGAATTGCATTAAACATGTAGATTACTTTGGGGAGTATCCACATTTTTACTATGTTGATTCTACCAATCCATGAGCATGGGAGATCTCTCCACTTTCTATAGTCTTCCTCAATCTCTTTCTTCAGAAGTGTATAGTTTTCCTTGTAGAGGTCTTTCACATCTTTTGTTAGGTTTACACCTAGGTATTTGATTTTGTTTGAGGCTATTGTAAATGGAATTGTTTTCATACATTCTTTTTCCGTTTGTTCATTGTTAGTGTATAGAAATGCTAATGATTTTTCTATGTTGATTTTATATCCTGCTACCTTGCTATAGCTATTGATGATGTCTAGAAGCTTCTGAGTAGAGTTTTTTGGGTCTTTAAGGTATAGGATCATGTCGTCTGCAAATAGGGATATTTTGACAGTTTCTTTACCTATTTGTATTCCTTTTATTCCTTCTTCTTGCCTAATTGCTCTGGCTAGGAATTCCAGTACTATGTTGAATAGGAGTGGAGATAGTGGGCATCCTTGTCTGGTTCCTGATTTTAGAGGGAATGGTTTTAATTTTTCTCCGTTAAGTATAATGCTGGCTGTAGGTTTGTCATATATAGCTTTTATAATGTTGAGGAACTTTCCTTCTATTCCTAGTTTTCTTAGAGCTTTTATCATGAAATGATGTTGGATCTTATCAAAGGCTTTTTCTGCATCTATTGAGATGATCAAGTGGTTTTTGTCTTTGCTTCTGTTAATGTGGTTTATTACGTTTATTGATTTTCGTATGTTGAACCACACCTGCATTCCTGGGATGAAGCCTACTTGGTCGTGGTGAATAATCTTTTTGATGTGTTGCTGAATTCGATTTGCTATTATTTTGTTGAGGATTTTTGCATCAATGTTCATTAAGGAGATTGGCCTATAGTTCTCCTTTTTGGAGGTGTCTTTGCCTGGTTTTGGGATAAGTGTAATACTGGCTTCATAAAATGTGTTTGGCAGTTTTCCTTCCCTTTCTATTTCATGGAACAGTTTAAGGAGGGTTGGTATCAGTTCTTCTTTAAAGGTCTGATAGAATTCAGCAGAGAATCCATCAGGTCCTGGACTTTTCTTATAGGGGAGACTCTTGATTGCTGCTTCAATTTCATTTTGTGTTATAGGTCTATTCAGGTGATTAATTTCCTCTTGGTTCAGTTTTGGATGATCATATGTATCTAGAAATCTGTCCATTTCTTTTAGATTTTCAAATTTATTTGAATATAGGTTCTCAAAGTAGTCTCTGATGATTTCCTGGACTTCCATGGTGTTTGTTGTTATCTCCCCTTTTGCATTCCTGATTCTACTAATTTGGGTTTTTTCTCTCCTCATTTTAGTCAGGTTTGCCAGGGGTCTATCGATCTTGTTTATTTTTTCAAAGAACCAACTTTTTGTTTCATTAATTCTTTGTATGTTTTTTTTGGTTTCTATTTCGTTGATTTCAGCTCTTATTTTTATTATTTCTCTCCTTCTATTTGTTTTGGGATTTGCTTGTTCTTGTTTTTCTAGGAGTTTGAGATGTATCATTAGGTCATTGATTTGGGATCTTTCAATCTTTTTAATATATGCAGTCATGGCTATAAACTTTCCTCTCAGGACTGCCTTAGCTGTGTCCCATAGGTTCCGGTAGGTTGTGTTTTCATTTTCATTGACTTCCAGGAACTTTTTAATTTCCTCTTTTATTTCATCAATAATCCGTTGTTCATTAAGTAATGAGTTATTTAGTTTCCAGCTGTTTGCATGTTTTTTATCTTTACTTTTGTTGTTGAGTTCTAGTTTTACTGCATTGTGGTCAGATAGTATGCATGGTATTATTTCTATTTTCTTATATTTGCTGAGGCTTGCTTTGTGCCCTAGGATATGATCTATTTTGGAGAAGGTTCCATGGGCTGCTGAGAAGAATGTATATTGTGTAGAGGTTGGATGAAATGTTCTGTAGACATCTACTAGGTCCACTTGATCTATTGCATATTTTAGATCTTGGATTTCTTTATTGAGTTTTTGTTTGGATGACCTATCTATTGATGCTAATGGAGTGTTAAAGTCTCCCACAACCACTGTGTTGGCGTTTATATATGCTTTTAGGTCTTTCAGGGTATGTTTGATGAAATTGGGTGCGTTGACATTGGGTGCTTACAGATTGATGATTATTATTTCCTTTTGGTCTATTTCCCCTTTTATTAGTATGGAATGTCCTTCTTTATCTCGTTTGATCAATGTAGGTTTGAAGTCTACTTTGTCAGAGATAAGTATTGCTACTCCTGCTTGTTTTCAGGGGCCATTGGCTTGGTAAATCTTCTTCCAGCCTTTCATCCTAAGCATATGCTTATTTCTGTCGGTGAGATGAGTCTCCTGTAAGCAACAAATTGTTGGATCTTCTTTTTTAATCCATTTTGTCAAACGGTGTCTTTTGATGGGTGAATTAAGTCCACTAACATTAAGTGTTAGTACTGATAGGTATGTGGTGATTCCTGCCATTTAGTTATCTTAGTTGTCTGAAGGTTTGATTGTGTGTACCTAACTTGATGTTACTCTCTACTGTCTTGCTTTTTCTTATCCTGTGGTTTGGTGCTGCCTGCCTTTTCATGGTTAAGTTGGGTGTCACTTTCTGTGTGCAGGATCCCTTGCAGAATCTTTTGTAATGGTGGCTTTGTGGTCACATATTGTTTTAGTTTCTGCTTATCATGGAAGACTTTTATTGCTCCATCTATTTTGAATGATAGCTTTGCTGGGTAGAGTATCCTGGGGTTGAAGTTATTTTCATTCAGTGCCCGGAAGATCTCACCCCACGCTCTTCTTGCTTTTAATGTTTCTGTTGAGAAGTCTGCTGTGATTTTGATGGGTTTACCTTTGTATGTTACTTGTTTTTTCTCTCTTACAGCCTTCAATATTCTTTCCTTAGTTTCTGAACTTGTTGTTTTAATGATGATATGTCGTGGGGTAGTTCTATTTTGATCTGGTCTGTTTGGTGTCCTGGAGGCCTCTTGCATTTGTATGGGAATATCTTTCTCTAGATTTGGGAAATTTTCCGTTATTATTTTGTTGAATATATTACGCATTCCCTTCGCTTGCACCTCTTCTCCTTCTTCGATGCCCATGATTCTCAAGTTTGGTCTTTTGATGGAGTCAGTGAGTTCTTGCATTTTCTTTTCACAGGTCTTGAGTTGTTTAATTAATAGTTCTTCAGTTTTTCCTTTAATTACCATTTCATCTTCAAGTTCTGAGATTCTGTCTTCTGTTTGTTCTATTCTGCTGGATTGGCCTTCCGTTTTGTTTTGCAGTTCTGTTTCGTTCTTTTTTCTGAGGTTTTCCATATCCTGGCTGTTTTCTTCTTTATTGTTGTCTATTTTTGTCCTGAGTTCATTTATCCATTTATTCATTGTGTTCTCTCTTTCACTTTGGTGTTTATACAGTGCTTCTATGGTTTCCTTTATTTCTTCTTTTGCTTTTTCAAATTCTCTATTTTTATTGTCTTGGAATTTCTTGAGTGTCTCCTGTCCATTTTGGTTGACCCTATCCAGTATCATCTCTATAAAATTCTCATTGAGTACTTGTAGTATGTCTTCTTTTAAATTATTCTTGTGGGCTTCATTGGGTCCTTTGGCATAGTTTATCTTCATTTTGTTGGAGTCTGGATCTGAGTTTCTGTTCTCTTCATTCCCCTCTGGTTCCTGTACTAATTTTTTGCTGTGGGGAAACTGGTTTCCTTGTTTTTTCTGTCTTCCTGTCATTGTCCTTAGTGTTGTTACTGTCCCTGTACTGTGTGTAATTAAGTATTTTCTAGCTTGTAATAATAACAATGGTAATATTGAGAATGGAAGAGTGAGCTGAGATGGAAAGCAAGAAGTTAAAGAAAAGGGGAAAACAAATATACAGACAAGAGGGAGAAAGCAGAACAAGGTATCAGACAAGAGAGTTTCAAAGGTATAAACAGGGAGTGTTAGTGTGCTAATCGACAGTAAGCTGAACAGACAATAGAGAGACAGAGAGAGGATTGAAAATCAAAGATAAAAAAATAAAAAATAAGTATATGAAAGTAATATCTCTATATAAAAATGAATTAAAATAAAATGGAAAATAGAAAATTAAAAAAAAAAAAACCAAAAAACTTCCAAGTTTATATGCAATGCAATTTCAGTCGTAATAATTTGGATGTCCGTCTCAGTCTCCAGTCCTGGAGTTGGTGCCTCAGATGTTGTTCTGTAGTTGTCTCATCAAAGGGGATGCATAAAGTAGAACAAAACTACACTCACACACACACAGAAGATAAAAAAAAAAAAAAGCCCCACCAAGTGTCCCCAGTTCAAATGCAATACAGTTTCAGTAAGTTTTTCGTCTTGCAGGTGTAATTCGGTTGTTCTCTCATCAAAGGTAGGGAGAAAAAGAAAAAAAAGCGTCTGGAGGCAGTTCTGAGGGTGGTATCTGCAACTGTGGCTTGCCTGCCTGCTGCTCTCAGCCTGTAGCTGGCGGCGTTATTTATGCAGATCTCTAGGGTGAGCTAGCGCTCACCTGGTCCCACAGGCTTTGTTTGCTCAGAGTTCTCCTGTGCGGGGGCCTCTGCTACAGGCTTTCCCCTTTCCAAGCACTGGGAAAGGTGACACTGCCCTGCGTTGTCAGGCCTGCATGTTTATTTACAGTTCACGTGGGAAGTGGGTCTTCCCTCCTCTCATAAGCGTCCCCGCTCCTGGTTGCTGGGCGCGCCCCGCTCCCGCCAGAGCCTCTCCGGCCCGCCCGGCTCGTTTATTTCCAGTCCCGGGAAGGAGTCCCTTCCCCCAATCTTCAGCGCTCAGGGCGCCCCACCCTCTTTCCAGCGTGTCTTAACTGTTCTTATTGCTTAGTACTCAGTTTCTCTTTTTTTCCCGGGTGGAGGTCAGTCTGTCCAGGGGGCTATGCTGCTCTGGCCCAGGCTTGTCTGTGGGGCTACCGCGGTACCACGAAGCTCACCTGGTCCGCGTCTTCCCACGCTGTATGGGCGCCGGCCACTGGCGGCCCCAGGGGCCCTCCTCGGTTCTCCGTTTAACGTGAAGTGGAGATTCTCTGCGCCGGCTGGAGATGTGGAGGAGTCAAAGTTATGCCTTTTCTCGGTGATTATGCCTGCAAAGTGTGTCTCCAGCGTCTCTCCAAGATTTCACTATAGGAGGGTCGCTTTCTGCTTCCTACCTCTAGCCGCCATCTTGGAATCTTCCAAATGTGTGGGGGTTTTTTGTTCTTTTTTTTTTCACACTGGTCAGCCTGGACCATGATCCTCCTTTTAATTCCTCCCACATAGCTGGGATCACAGGCACACACCACCACACCCAGCTTATTTGTTGAGATGGGAGTCTCAATAACTTTTTACCCAGGGTGGCATTGAACCACAGTCTTCCCATTCTCTGCCTCCCGAGTATCGGGTCTGCAGGCACAAACCACCGTGCCCAGACTTTTAAATTTTGGAGCTGGTTTTCCCACTATGTTGCAAACATATTTTTAGATCAATAAATATGCCCATAAACCTGTCATTCTGTCAATCATCAGTTCTCAATCACTAATCCCCAAATGACCCTTAACTCTTCACCCTATATCTACCATCCTTTACCTCTGTGACCCAGTCATCACCTACCACACGATATCCCTAGACATGAATTGCAAAGGACACTCAATGATTTATGCCTCTCAATGACCTATCCCTCCCAATCACTTTTTCCATAGTCCACTCACTAACTCCACAGACTAACCACCTCCTGATATCTAGGTGCCTTGGTCCCCTGTCACTGACCTTGAGGTCACACAATTATTATCCTTACAATCAATTCCTCAGTTCCCTGATCAACCATTTGCAAAGGCCCTTTCATCAGTTACTCCCACAAGTCTTATATGCTCACAACCTTGCAATTCCGAATCACTAAGACTCACTAGGTTCCATCACTAACTCTCACACAATCCTATACCTACAATTCCTGTCACTGATCTTCAGAATTATTAACCCCACAACCTTCTGAATGACTCATCCTATTGTCCCCACAAAAATATCCCCAGTTGTCCAAACCTACCATGTCCCCAATACACCATGGTGCAATTACTACCAAATGTCAATCTTTGAACCCAATCATTCACCTCATAGTTCTCTAATCACTTATTCTCCTAATGATTGATACCCAGGCTTCCTCAGTGACTCAGCCTCATATCAACCACCTCTATAGTTCACAGTGTCTCACACTTGAGACATCCCAATCACTGATCTCTCCACAACCCCATTAATGACATAAACTGACATCCTACACTCATTTCCACAATTAGTCAAGCATAATTACTGAAACACATAGCAACCTTCCGATCACCTACCCCCATAGGCCTTTCAAATCACTCATCCTTGAGGCACAATAAGTTAATGAGAAAAATCCTTCCTTCAATAATGTAAGCCATAGTCTTCCCAATACTGAACTTTCACAGGTCCCACTAATCCTCAGCCCTTTATCCCACATATATTAAACTTTATGGTTTCCCCCAAATCAAATTCAACACTTGTCTTCTATTAACCCCATCACGTATTGAGTTACTGCTCTCCACAGGCTTTTATCACAAACATCCTCAAAAAACCCCATGTCCAGACTTTCACACCTTCAAATCCCTGACACCTCTGGCCTAGCTCAGGGCCACAGGCCTGTATCACTCACTACAACTCCGGTATCTTTAAGGTACTAACACTGAGTATCACCCATCACTTTCCCCTAAAACTGTCCAATCTGTGTCTCAGACACTCTGCTCGCAGACTCAGACTCCCTCAAAACACTGGCCCTAACAGGTTCATACTCACTCATCCCCTAACAACTGCAATCATCTAAAAACTCCGGGGCTGGTAGAGTAGCTCAAGTGGTAGAGCATCTGTCTAGCAAGTATGAGGCCCTAAGCTCAAACCCCAGTACCATCAAATTTTTTAAAAATATAAATAAATAATCAATCAACGAATAAGTAAGTAAACCCATTCCACACACTGCTCTGGCTGCAACCATCCATCCCCCAGAACTGACACACCTCACACTGAAACAGATCAGAGGGGCCTCTTCCTGGGGCTCTGGGGAAAAGGGTTAAGCATTGTTAAATACCATGAAGTACAGCTAAATGCTATTAGGATTGTTAGTTTTGTATTAAGTCTTTATAGAAACAATTAAGACTGTCAAGAGCAGCCGTTTGACAGGCGCTTTATGCCTGGCAGCCTTGAACCAGCACTGTCAGCCGAGCAGCCCCCTCTCCTGCAGCCAGCCGCCTCCCCTCATGGTAGCTGGCTACGTGGGACACCTCAAAGTCACTCAGCTGCAGAGGACCACCACAGGGAAGATTTCCTTCACGGGCGACTACCCCAGAGAGCTTGCTCGTGGGCCTTGGAAATCACTCTGAGCAAGACAAGCTTCGGTGAACTACAGATGACCCTGCTTACCCTGCAGCTATTCTCACGCAGGCCAGAGGGGGCGCACTTCCTCAGCCGGCCTAATAGAAAGTCTGTGATTGGTGCAAATACAAGTCCCTTAGTTGCATGAAGAACGGCAGTGATTGGTGCAAACACCTTGCTCCACCCCTTGTCTGGCTATATAAGCCGGCTGGTCCACTCTGCGTCTTTGAATTCAATAGAGGCGTTTCCTAGTTGGTCTTTTTTTTTTTGCCTACTTTTGAGTTGGTGACATGAAGAGTAGGTGGCAGCTACTTGAGGTGTAGCTGAGACGTTCCAGAGAGTAAGGGGGAGCAGAGGTAGTGAGAGGATGTGAAGAAACCGAAGATGGAAAATTTCTGGCCTCTGGTCAATAGAGGACTTCCAGGAATCTGCCAAGCCATGAGCCCCAAGGGTCTCAGACACGCTGGGCCTGGGAGTTGTAACACTATGGTTTTGAAGCTGAGAACCCCAGCACCAGAGGCCCATTTGGGAACTAACAGCAGAAGGCACTGGCTGCTGCTACTGTTAGCGAATTAGACTAGCTGCCATGCTCTGTGATTGCTGGTGGTTAAAGCCCAGGGCAGTAAGCACCCAACCTAAGTGCCTGCATTTGAAGTTTGGCTTGTAAAGCCTTGAGCAATAGCTCTTGGGGCTTGAAGCTAGCAAGTCCAGCCCCTAACCCTTGGGTACTCTAAGGCCCGACGTTGCCAGTCCTGGAAGTGCTTTTCATCTTTCTAGATAGAGCAAAAGGACCCCCGCAAGCTAATTGGAAACAACTCTTCTTTTGGTTCCCTCACTGCAACCACCATCTTATTTGCCTCCAAATGAGGCTCCGCCAGGAAGAAAGTTTGCTTGCTCTAGGGTGACCTTCCTTTGACGACCTAGGGTACACTAGGCGGGTGGGCAGAGTGGTCTCTACCGCGCCACAGGGCACGCCCCACACACCCTGTCCCACAGCCTTGAGGCAGCTGGGCCCAACCATAATTCCCCCCTCCCCTGCGCCCCGCCCTGCCCCGCCCCGCCCCGCCCCGCGGAACTACATTTCCCTGAGTGCCACGCGCTCTGGACGTGCGCTCCCAGAAGGCCTTGCGGCACGCCCCTCTGACTCCACAAGCCTGGGTGAGGTGAGCCGGCTCTTCGGCGGCGGTGCCGGGCGAGGCTGGTCACCTAGCCGAGAGTCCCCAGCACCTCAGGAAGACGGAAATGGCTGAAGTAGGTATGAAGGAAATCGGGAGAAATCAAGATAACCTGCGGGCGGCAGAAGTTTAATTCTAAAAATGAAATGACTGGGTTGGCGGAGTGGCTCAAGTGGTAGGATGCCTACCTCGCCAGCGGGAGGCCCGCAGTTCAAACCGCAGTACCCCCGCCGCCAAAAAGAGAAAAGAAATAGCTAAAGCGAGTTACTAAATCCATTCCTTTGGAACTTTGTATAGATAAGTCATTGCAAATCCAAGTCAAGAAAGATTTTTAAATGCACAGACATACAAATTTGGGAAGTACAAAATACTTAAAAATTCAGAACATAGTGTTTTTCCTGACTTGATGGTATCATATGATGAATTTTTTCCAAGAAATACTGTACATAGGTAATTATTAAGTCAAGAGACAGAAAACCTTCTAGAACAAGAGCTGTTGTTTAAATGAAAAACTTTGCCATGCGTGGTCGTGCATGTCTTTAACCGCAGCCCTCGGGAGATTGAGGCTGGACGATTAGGCGTTGGAGGCCAGCCTGGGCTTGCACAGCGAGGCTGTCAACAAACAAAACAAGCTGGGCACTTGTGGCTCACACCTGTAATCTTAGCTACCCAGGAGGTAGAGATCAAGAGGATCTTGCAAAGACAGCCCGGAAAAATAGTTCTACGAGACCGTATCTGGAAAAACCCTTCACAAAAAAAGGATTGGTGGAGTGGCTCAAGGTGTAGGCCCTGAGCTCAAGCCTCAGTATCACAAAATAACTAAATGATTAAATAAAGAATATCAGAGTGTCAAAAGAGCTCTGCAAATGTGTTAAGATTCTGTGCATCTCAAAAGAAATGCAATACTTGGTCATTTCTAAAGGAAATACAGCGGTTTTGGGTTTTTGATTTTTTTTTTTTAAATTGGTGGGCTGGCAACCTGGGTCAAGTGGTAGAGTACCTGCCTAGCAAGTCCAAGGCCCTGGTTTCAAATCCCAGTACCTCCAAAAAAGTAAATAATACATTTTTTAAAAAGAAAATTGGTCAAAATAAATGCAAGTTATTGAGGACTATCAGAACATCAGGTAGAAAGACAAAAATCCATGCAAAGACTCCATACCAACCCAGGTATCCTTGCTACTTCTGAGGCTGACATCAGGAGGATTGTGGTTTGAGGCCAGTCTGGGCAAATAGTTTGCAAGGCCCCATCTCCAAAATAACCAGAGCAAAATGGACTGGAGGTGTGGCTCAGTGGTAGAGCACCTGCTTTGCAAGTGCAAAACCCTGAGTTCAAACCTCAGTCCCACCAAAATAAAGAAAACATGCCCATAGCAAAACCAGAACAATACATTCAAACTTCTACAAAAATTTCACACAAAATCATATATAGATATTGAATATTTCCCTAACCAAAATTAGAATGTAACTCTGTTGGAAGCATGAAGAAAGGGGGTGTACGTGTATGGGAGGAAATAAAGAGAGCTAAATCTTTAATTCTTTTTTTTTTTTTTGAGGCAGATCTCCCTATGTAGTTCAGCTGGTCTTGAACTCATGATCCTCCTTTCTCAGTCTCCCTGGTGCTGGGAGTATAGGCATGTACCACCAATACCCAGCATTGAACCTTCAGTGCTGGTAACAAGATATCAGTAGATGGGGCTGGTACATTGGTTGTCTAACATGTGCTAGGCCCTGGATTCAATCTCCACCACATACACAAAAAATGAGCATGTAGCACTCCAAATGATACAAATAGGACAGATGGGGATGGAGAAGATGCATTTTTCTGGTAAAATGGAGATGGAATAATTTACTTTGTAAACTCCATGCATGTGCCTTAGCTCAGTCTGGGTGGCTTAAACAACAGGAACTTACATTCTCACAGTTCAGGAGGCTGCAAGACTTGTTCATGATGCTGACATGGTTAGGTTCTGTGGAGGGCTCATTCCTCGTTTGCAAACAGTGATATCTTACGTGTCCTCAGGCAGTGGATTGAGCATGGGGTCTCTGGTGTCTCTTATGAAGGCATCGTGAGGGCTCACTCTCACGACCTCACCCAATCTTAATCATCTCCCAAAGTTCCCACCTTAGATGCTATCACATTAGCTCAATCTGAAAAAGTCAGTTCTTTTACGCAGGGGAAGTGGGGGAGTACAGCATTACAAAGTGTAAAGTAATGAGTGCTTAGCTCCTAGCAAGGTAGAGTGCGGGTTTCCCCCATTGCCCTGTAGCTGAACCTTGGTACATACTGAAGTATTCTGAGTGAGCACTGAACACCATCGCTTACCTCACATAAGAACTGCCATCATGCTAACAAATAACAGAAGAGTCTGACTGTACTTAGGTGTGTGGAGATGGCTCTGTTATAGGAAAAGGAGTCTAGGCAGAGCACTGGGTATGGAGACAAGAGTCCAGTTCTAGCATCACCACTGGTCTGTGGCAAGATGGCCTATCTACTTAATGGGGGTTGGATGAGGTGGTACCTAATGGAATTTACAGCTTTCATGTCTCTAATCACTTCCAGACCTTCCTATGCAGAAGTCACAGGAATATGTACACCATGCCATGTCTTTACCTTTCTTAGTAAGTATGCTTATGGTACCTCTAAGTGTTAGTACAATACTCACCTAGGCCTCAAAGGGCTGAAGAGTCCTGTTTAGTTTGTAAGTGTAGCAGGCCACATTGCCTCTGCAGACCCCATTGCCTCTGCAGACCCCAGGCAGGTGAGCTAAGGGTGGGGCACAGCTCTGATGTATAATGACACTTGAGGCACAGGTCCTTTACTTTTTCTCTTTCTTTCTTTCTGTCCTGGGTCTTGAACTTAGGGCCTCCTGCTTGCTAGGCAGATACTCTATTGCTTGAGCCAATGTGCCAGCCCAGTGCTTTTCTCTTTATACATACCTTGATTATAATATATTGGAAACAGATGAGAATTTAGACCTAGTTTGGGATACCTAGTTGGAATGAAAACTAGAGTTTATTTGAAAATGGTTTCCAGTGATCACAGTCACACATATTGAATTCATTAAATAGTACACTCAGTAAACACGGGCACAGAGTCTCCTTTCCAAACACCTGACAGAAGGAAGTGTCAGCAATAGATTTGAACTGGCATGATAGAAACAAGTATCTGCAGTTCACACAAGGTGCTCTTTATAGAACGAAGGGCAGCTCTCATCCATGTAGCTACCTTCCCACCCTTGTAGTTGAGGGTTGTTGGTCCTAGTTCCCAGACATCATCTGTTGCCATTTTCTGTTTCACATATGCACACACATACACAGTAGGATGCAATATATATAACTTGTTCATGCCCTCAGAGTGGTCTCACCATCACCGTGATTTGGGGATGAGCTTGCACTATCATTTGGCTGGCTACGCTGGTAACACCCCATCATTCACTTGTTTATTGAGACAGGTTCTATGTTGCCCAGGCTGGTCTTGAACTCCTGGGCTCAAGTAATCCTCCTGCCTCAGCCTAATGAGTGCTGGGACTTGCACATGACACTGTGCCCAGCTGACCTCACTGTTTAAATGCTTCTTTCATGGGATGACTTTCTTAACACACTAAAAAGTTTTGCTTCCATGCTACTCTTTATTGTGAATCTGAACTTGATTTGGGTTTTTAAAATATTTTTATTCTATTACTTATTACTTATTTTTGGTGCTAGAGATTGATCTCAGGGCATCACACATGCTAAACATACACTCTTCTACTGAGCTGCACCCCACCCCTAAAAGTATTCTTAGTGATAGTACTGCTTCATATGAAAACTTCAAGTTATAAATGTCCCTTCACTAGTGTTTCTCTTCATCTTTCCAGTGAATGCTTCTATGGCTACATTCCCTTTAATGGGTTCCTTTAATGATTTAGGTATTATTAAATAAATTTGGTGTTCCCTAGTTTAATCTTTACCTTCTGAAAGTAACAGTCTCAATGACAAAGTGTTAAGACTACTTGGGTACAATAAGTAGTAACTGTGTACAAAGATTCCACAAAGAAGAGAGACAGTTGTTAACATCACCACACTCATAGATCCTGCCTCAAAGCAAATCACTGCTTATTAAGCATGCAGTGAAGGAGTGCGATGTTGGGTGACTTGTAGAGCATACTTTAGATATAACTTAGTTGAATTTTATTCTTTGGTTTTGGTTTTTTATTTTTGGCAGTACTGGGGTTTAAATTCAGGGCTTCATGCTTGCTGGACAGGTGCTCTACCACTTGAGCCACTCCATCAGCCTGAATTTCATTCTCTTGAGTTAGTCACAAGAAGTCATATTGCTTACGAAGCTGCAGACAGACATCATGAGATAAATTTATTAAGATAAAGGGTATGAAAGTGTTCACTCACTTCACTTCATTGCAAATAAAAGATGTCATCAGAGAATCCTGATGGTGGAAACTATCATACCTGGACCATTACAGTACTGTTAGAAAGAATCATGCTGTGTAACTCAATAATGCTGTGCTCTGTTTGTACCCATTTACAAGCTAATTCCTTAAGCACTGGACCAGGATGATCCACAAGTTTATTAACACAGACTAGAGATGAGTGGTGCCTCCTGGAGTTGTCCAAAACAGAAAACCTGCATTGGAGTGCAAATTCAACTGGAAAGAAAAACTTGTGCAGTTTGATGACAATTATTTCTTTTGAATGAGATTTCTTTTTCTTTCTTTTTTTCTTCTTTTTGCAGTACTATGGTTTTAAGTCAGGGCCTTGCTCTTGCTAGGCACTCTATTGTTTTCTGAGTGTAAAGGTAGGAAGTTTGAGAAAAATCCCTCACCAGGTGAGAGCAGTCCTTGTAGAGGGTTGCCTTTAGTTATTTCTCAAGATAGGGTCTCATACTTTTTCCCTGGGCAGCCTCAGACCAAGATCCTCCTACCAACATGTCCTGTTTAGCTGGGATTACAGACATGTGTCACCACACCCACCTTTTTGTTTGTTCAAATTGGGTCTCACTAACTTTCCCAGGCTGGCCTCAAATCATTGGTGGAATTACAGGCACAAGCCACCATGCCCTGCCCCTGTAGTGTTTCTGTGCCAGCTGCAGAGAACGGGAGGTTAAAGGAAGGTGAATTTTTTTTTTGGTGGGACTGGGATTTGAACTCAGGCTTTGTGCTCACAAAGCAGGAACTCTACTGTTTGAGCCACATGCCATCCCAGAAGGTGAATTTATTCAGGGAGAAGTATTTACAAAATGATAGGGGGTGTAGGACTGGTGCCACCTACACTGGGCCTCTTTGGTAGTCTACATCAACTTAATTTATTATGCTTCCTAGGATCATAAGTGAACAACTCTGGCTTAATCTTAGAAAAGTCGTTTGTGATCAGAACTGAGCACATACTTCAAAGGTATGGAGCCTTTGAAGAAGTCTGAAAGTCCTGCTTCATTTAGAGATAATATGAATTACACATAATAGTGGCATAATATGGAACAAGAATACTTCAGCTGCATAGCACAACGTTTTAGAGTCCTAGGAAGTGTGGCGCCTCATCCATTCTTCCAAACTGCTCACCTGTTTCTAGTTCATGCTTAAGCAACCCAAGGGCAATGCTTTTGTAGGTTGCTCTGCTGACCCAGAGATAGCATAAGACTTATAGACACTTTGGTTTCTGTTACTGAAGAGGGATTTAATAATAACTGCAAACCAGTTTGTTTATATTTGTAATTGATGAAGACAGTTGCCAGGGCCATTTACAGGTGTAGAAAAAAGACACACAAAGCTTTGCTACTGATTATTTTTACTGCACTGTTAAAAATAGTAACATTTGACATGTGAAATCCTGACAGCTGTCAGTGAATATCCTATGAAGCAAACGTACCAG
The DNA here is from genome assembly GCF_047511655.1 of Castor canadensis. Lineage (NCBI taxonomy): Eukaryota > Metazoa > Chordata > Mammalia > Rodentia > Castoridae > Castor > Castor canadensis. The sequence continues at coordinate 47,261,635 of NC_133403.1, forward strand.
AGCTAATTCCCAGTTTTATTAAAAGTTCATCATTTAACAACACAGAAAACAAATGACACATTCAGAATATTAACTCAAGAACATCGATTAAAGGGACTATTTACAGATGTGTTTAGAATTAAGCCAAACCAGAGATGGGGAAGCACCCAGAGTAGTTATCACCCTCATGTCTGAAGGGCGAGAAGAGGGAATACTGTTAACTGAAACCTGAGGGGGCTGCAGCCACATAGTTCACAGCACGAGCTGCTAACCCTGAGTTGTTGTAGGGAGGAAGGGAGGACACAGACACTCTTAACTTCTCTCCTCTAGCCTCTGATGTCGAACTGGCATCTTCCATTATTCCAACCTAAGAAACCCCTACGAAGCCATCGCCAGCAGACAGACACAGGTGCAGAGCAAAGCAGTGAGAAGTGGATTTAGAGTGGAGGGCATTGAGCATTTGAACAGATCCACATGTGCAACTTCCACTGTGTAGCTGCTTCAACACAGCTCACCCTGAGCCTGAGCAAACAGGCTGCTGCCTCCTCTTCTTTTTTTTTTTTTTTTGTGGTAGTGAGGTTTGAACTCAGGACCTACACCTGAACCACTCTACCAGCCCTTTTTTTGGGATGGGTTTTTTTGAGATAGGGTCTTGCAAACTAATTGCCTGGGCTGGCTTCAAACTGAGATCAGGCCTCCTGAGTAGCTAGGATTACAGGGGTGAGCCACCAACACTTGGCAAGGAAACTGGTTTCTGGTTCAGATGATGCCATCCACTCAACTATTATTAAAGATTCACACTTGCTATTGTTTTCATATTGCTGTACTTCTAATATCGCATAAGCTCAAAAAACATTATCTTTACTTAGGCTTCAATCAGTCAATACTCTTTTTTTAAAGGATCTGAAAATGAGCAAGTCTTTTATATTTGCTCACATATTCCCTATTTCCATTCTATTATTTTATGCTATCCCAGAACTTCCTTTACTGTTTTTTACAGGCAGGGAGTACAAGTGGTTCATTTTGTGATCTTTCTGAAAAAGCTGTGTTTTGCCTTCATTTTTGACAGGTTTTTAATTGACAAAAATTCTAGGTTACAGGGTTTGTTGTTTTTTCACTTGGTCTTCCAGCTTGCAGACCAAAGACAAGAAACATGCTGCTGTTCTTTGTTCCCATGTATTTTTTCCCTTTAGGTGCTTGAAAATTGTTCACTTGCTGGGTGCCAGTGTCTTGCGCCTGTAATCCTAGCTACCTGGGAGGTTAAAATCGGGAGGATCATGGCTTGAAGTCAGCAAGGCAAATAGCTTATAAGACCCCATATCCAAAAATAATCAGAGCAAAATGGACTAGAGGTGTGGCTCACATAGTTGAGCACTTGCTTTGCAAATGTGAAACCTTGAGTCAAACCCCAGTTACACCAAAAAACTTAAAAGAATAAATTTAAAAAATTGGTGGTTTAAATCAGTGTGATGTGCACTGCTGTGATTGTCTGTTATTTATCTGATTAGGGTTCTTTAGACTTCCTTACTGTTGGATTATAGTTTTTTTTTTTTAATATTCGGAAGATTTTCAGCTATTTACTCAAATACTTTAAAAAAAATTTTTAAAGACAGTGTCTTATTATATAGCTCGAGCTGGCCTTAAATTCTTGAACTTCTTATTTCAGTCTTAGAGTGCTGGGATGACAGGTATGTGTGCATCACCACAGGCTGCTTCAAATACTTGTCTTCTCTTCTTTTGGGACACCAACCTGTTTTTCTTTATCTTTTTTGTGGCGGTACAGGGGTTTTCAAACTCACAAACTATTTTCTTGAACCATGATCTTTCCAATCTCAGCCTCCCAAGTACCTAGGATTACGGGCGTGACCCACCAGCCTGGGCTCTTTCTATTCTTTAAAAGTGTCTTTCACTTTGTATATCATTGGTATTTAATTTACACTTCTAGTTCGCTGATTTTTTTCTTTTTTTCTGTGTCTAATTGTTCTTCTAATTCTAATCAGCATTAAAAAAAAACCTTTCAGTAATGTTTTCAACCTTACAAGTTCCATATGTACTTTTTTTCTTTTTTTGGTGGTACTAAGTTTGAACTCAGGGCCTCACGCTTGCTAGGCAGGTATTCTACAACCTTTTTTTTGTGTTAGGTATTTTCAAGGTAGAGTCTCATGAACTATTTGCCTGGACTGGCTTCGGACTGCAATCCTCCTGATATCTGCCTCCTGAGTAGCTAAGATTATAGGTGTGAGGCACCAGCACCTGGCTCCACTTGGACCTTTAAAAATGAACCTGACTCTCATGTTGCATCAGATGTGTGTTCTCCTATATTTTATATTTATGACAGCTATTTTAAATGTCCTGTCCACTGACCATTACTTATTTCTCCTGGATGTGCTTCTGTCAACTGCTTCTTCTCTTGGCCATAAGCCACACTGTTTCTTTGGATGCTGTGTGAGTTCAGATGAGAGACACTGTGGCTTGAGTATCCTTTGATCTAGGGCTATTAGTTCCACTATTAAAACAGCACCCTTATGAGAGTTCTACCTGCTGCCCATGTGTTACATGTTTCTACCCTGGCTGGTGGGAACCTGACTATTCCCAGCCCTCCATAAAGTTCAAGATTTGTTCTCTAAACTGCTTTCCAGGGCTTCCTTTCCTGCGTAAGGAAGATTCTTTTCACTTATGTGAAATCACAACTAAGCAAAGGGTTCAAAGAGGCTCCCTAATGATTTCTGGAGCACTATCCTCTCCAGTACTTTTCCCCGCAAATGCTAACTCTCTTCGTTTTAGTAGTGTTTGGTACCTTCACTGAAGAGCAACCTGGAAATTGCTACCAGGCAGTAGGCTGGGCAATCACAAGGCTCACCTCGATGCGTGTGTCTTCCTTACACCAGGGACCACAAATCTGTGCTTGTCCTAAGTCCAAATTTTTGCATCATTAGCCATGACATAGAATCAACCTAGTTGCCCATCAACAGATGAATGGAAGAAGAAAATGTGGTGGTATATGTACACAATAAAATAGTCTTAGACAAAGAATGAAATCCTATCATTTGCAGCAATATCAATGTAACACACAAGGACATTATGTAAAATGAAACAAGTCAGTCACAGAAATACAAACGCCACATACAGAAGATGTGTAAATCATCCAAAGATAATCTCAAGGAAGTAGAGAACAGAATGGTGGTTACTAGAGCCTGGAGATTTGTGAAGGTACAAGAGTGGACAGAAGATGACTAAGGAGTCTAGGATACAGTTGCCCAGGAGAAATAACTTCTAATGTTCAGAAAACAGTAAAGTGACTGTGGTTGGCAATGAGTGAGTAATTAAAAATAAGTAACAGAGAGGATTTTGATGATCCCAACACAGAGAAATGAATCAGAGGTAACAGACATTCCACTTACCCTGATCTGACCATTGCACATTGTATACATGTATTGAAATGCCACACTGTACACCACAAATATATATGATTACTATGTGACAATTAAAAACACGTAAATTAGAAAAATTATCTCACATATATTGTACGGTTTCTAGCTGTTTAAGGCAGGTAAGTTAATCTGATTGTGACTCCACAGCAGAAATCTCACTCAAAGAAACATATCTGCTATTTCAAACTGACTATTTTTCTCTGGCATTTCATATACAGTCAACACAACTTCATAGGATCAGCCTATCATACTCTTCGTATCATCAAGACTACTCCTTGGTATGAAGTCTGAGACTTAATAGTCACCATTTTCTTTTGTAAGCATTCTCAAGTATTGACTGGGTTGTCCTTTCTGGATGAGATCTTTGACTCACTCACTACGGTAGCTTTTCTTCTGTTTAGTACCTGTGATTTCTCACTGAATGCTCCTGCACTACCTCCAGCAGTAATAACATTTTCACTTTGAAAAGTCAGGAGATGCAATGAATTATGTCTTCTGGGAGAAAGCTTTTCATCTTTTATAAACATTCTCTCCTTTCTGAAGTCTGTTTAGTGACTCCTGACTCCCTAGTTAGCTTTGTCAGCCATCACTGCCTCAATATGGATCTCTTCTGTATATATCCTCAGAACGGTTAGCTGGATACTGGATAGCATCTTTGCACACTCACTGCACTCATGTGGCTTCCATGATTTCTCTGATGTATCATGAGCTGCGGCTTCCTGTTGAAGGTAACCCCACATTCACTGCACCCATAGTATTTATCTCCTGTGTGAATTCTCTGATGCCTCATTAGGTGTGACTTCCTAGTGAAAGATTTCCTACATTCTCCACACTTATAGGGCCTCTCTCCTGTATGAATTCTCTGGTGGATGATGAGCTGTGCCTTCTCAAAGAAAGCTTTTGTGCAATCACTGCATGCGTAAGTTTTCTCTCCTGTGTGGTTTCTCTGATGCTTAATAAGTTGCACCTTCTGAACAAAGGCTTTCCCACACTCACTGCATTCATAGGGTTTCTCTCCTGTGTGAATCCTCTGATGCCTAAGAAGCTGCGGTTTCCAAGCAAAAGCTTTCCTACATTCACTACATTCAAAAGGCTTTTCTCCAGTATGAGTCCTCTGATGATGAATGAGACTCGACTTCTCACTGAAGGTTTTCTCACATTCACTACATTTGTAGGGTTTTTCACCTGTATGCGTCCTCTGATGTGATATCAAGCTTGACTTCTGGGAGAAGGCCTTTCCACATTCACTACACTGATAAGGTTTCTCCCCAGTGTGAGTCCTCTGATGTGTTAAGAGCTGTGACTTCCCAAAGAAGGTTTTGCCACACTCGACACATCCATAGGGTTTCTCCCCTAAGTGACTTTTTTGATGTCTTACTAGCTCTGACTTCTTGAAGAAGGCTTCCTCACAATCGCTGCATTGATACTTCTTCTCTCCTGTGTGGGTCATCTGATGTTTAATAAGCTGTGGCTTTCTGATGAAGGCTTCACCACATTCACTGCATCCATAGGGTTTCTCTCCTGTGTGAATCCTCTGATGCCTAATGAGGAGCGAATTCCTGCTGAAGGCTTTTTTACACTCACCACATGCATAAGGTTTCTTCCCTGTATGAGACCTCTGATGCGTAATGAGCTGTGACTTCCAAAAGAAAGCTTTTCCACAGTCGCTACATTTATAGGGCTTCTCTCCTGTATGTGTTCTTTGATGTGTGATGAGCTTTAATTTCTGGGAGAAAGCTTTCCCACAGTCACTGCAGCCATAGGGTTTCTCTATTGTATGAATTAGCTGATGTCTTTTAAGCTGTGACTTCCTGCTGAAGGCTTTACCACATTCACTGCAGTTATAGGGCTTCTCTCCAGTATGAGTTCTTCGATGGAGAACCAGCAATGACTTCCTGCTAAAAGCCTTCTGACACTCATCACACCCATAAGGCTTTTCTCCCGAGTGAGTCCTTCGGTGAAGAGTGAGCAGTGACTTCTGTGAGAAGGCTTTTCCACACTCATTACACTGGTATGGCTTTTCTCCTGTGTGAGTTCTCTGGTGTGTAGTAAGCTGTGACTTCTTGTTAAAAACTTTGCCACATTCCATGCATAAATAGACTCCCATGTGTGGTGTATGATTTGTAATGACCCCTGACTCTTTGCTGCTAGTTTTTCTATGTTTATTGCAATCATAGTATTTTATTTCACCATAGGTTTTGTCAGGTTTTAAACAGAACAATAATTTCCTGTTGAGTTCATCAAATTTCTTTCTTCCATAGTCATTTTTTGAAAAAAGAACATCAAAAGGATGTTTCACACTTCCTTCACCTGTGCCACATTCATGGAGTCTCATTCCTAAATTAACAAAGTTCATGCTTGAGTTAAATATTTTGCTAAGAAAGTTATGTCCGTGGCCTCTCTCCACATGTTTAAGCTTGTCTTGATTATCTTCATGCCATAGTTTGGAATCATTGTCTGGCCAGACTTCTAAAAAGGAAAAAAATAATAACACTGTAATTTCTTCAGTGATTATGCTCATGAGTAAAGCTTCTGCAGTGGAGTCTACAGTCTGGGAAGTGGGTAGCCCCAAATAATATCTACTTATCAGGCATTGAAAATTTTTTGGTTTTGGGTTTTGGGTATGTAGCCCAAGCTGGTCTCATTTTTTTTTCAGTACTGGGGATTGAACTCAGGGCCTCACATTTGCTGGGCAGATGCTCTAACACTTGAGTCAGCCCTTTTTTTGCATTGGTTATTTATTTATTTTGGTGGCACTGGAGTTTGAACTCAGGGCTTCATGCTTGCTAGGCAGGTACTCTATTCCTGGAGCCACTCTCCAGCCTTTTTTTTTTTTTTTTTTGAGGTAGGTTCTCAAGAACTATTTGCCCAGGGCTGGCTTTGAACTGATTCTCCTGATCTCTGCCTCCCAAGTAGCTAGGATTACAGGTGTGAGCCAACAGCAACCAGCTTGTGTTGGTTATTTTTTGTTGGTTTTCTTGATACTGGGGTTTGAACTCAGGGCCTCACACTTGCTAGACAGGAGTGCTACTGATTGAGCCACACCTCCAGCCTGGTGTGTTGGTTATTCCTGAGAATGGATCTCACTTTATGACAGGGCTGGCCTGGACTACAGGCTTCATATTTGTGCTTCTCCATATAGCCTAGGTGACAGAGGCATGCCACTGCACGCAGACATTGGTTGAGATGAGGTCCTACAAACATTATTTGCCTGTGCTGGCCTTGAGCTGCAATCCTCCTGATCTCTTTCTCTTGAGTAACTAGCATTACAAGCTTGAGCCACCATACTCAAGGCTGGCCTTGAGCTTGAAATCCTACTACCTCATATTCCTGAGTGCTGGGATTACAGGTGTGCACTGCCACATCTGGCTTGGGCATTGAAAATTTAACAGAAATGAAAACAGATTTTTTTAATTACAGATGTTAAAAATAAGCAATAAATGCAGTTTTCTACTATATCTAAAGAACTGTGTTAGTTGCAAGATTATGGAAGAGAGGTAACTATCCAACTATCAGAAAACCTCACAATTTAGTAAAAAATGAGAATAACAAGTACACAAGAGAGCAAGATTAGTGTACAAATACTGGACATTGTGCAGAGTATATGTGGGCTATTGCTTTTATACATGAAAGATGAGAAACATTGATTTTCTGTACTATGAGTTCTGTGCATACCATCTGGACCTAGTTTTTCCACCTTGTAAGTATAATTATTTCAGAATTCCAAACATGACCATTCATTGGATATTGGTTTCCTTTTTTTTTTAAAGACAGAGTTTCTGTGGCCCAGGCTGGCCTTAACTTCCTGAGTGGTGGAATTATAGGCATTTACTGAATATTTTAAAGTGATCTTTTAAAGGTTTGTTTAGTTTTTGGTAACTTTTTTGTAAACTAGCAATTGTGAGGTAATATTCTCAGGAAGCACTCTGCAAAATGAATGATTTAGCAAGGTCTCAATTATTAACTATTCTTTTTCTGAGTGATAACTTTTTTGGGGGGGAGAGGTCTCATTTAATTCTCAGAATTTCAGAGGCAAAACATACTAGAGCTGCTGACATGGAGGAGAATGAAATGGGTGCTGCATGTTTTGTGCATAGTGAGTGATGATTCAGTTCATTCAGGGGAAGGACAATGGAAAGAAGTGTAGAGATTAAAAGCAAAAGGTACATGCAGACACAGAAAAAGAGACTCCACTTGAACAGCAAACAGCAGGTTGTTTTATGAAATATGAGAGCAAGGAAAAATAGTAATTTTAAAATAACAATTAAGGACTGGAGGTGTGGCTTAAGTGGTAGAGTACCTAGTTTGAAGAATTGAAGCCCGGAGTTCAAGCCCCAGACCCACCAATCAATCAATCAATCAATAACAAATAAGTTAAATGTTATTTAATAATTCATGATTCTAAACAAAAATAACAATGTTTGTATATAGACTTAAAGATTTATATATATATATATATATATATATATATATATATATATATATATATATATAAAATTGTATCAAAATATCTGAGAGAAAAACACCTTGTCATTCTGGAACATAGGTGGACTGCCCTTGGTGTTGCACAGGGACACATGTTTATTACCACTGTTTCTGCCACACTCTGGCATGTATGACCCTCATTTCATCCTGTTTCTTCAAAATGATATTCCTACTTCAGTCCAGATTCTAATTCTAGCCTCTAAATAGCATCCAGTAATTGTAACAAAATGCAATCAGGCCTTTTTCATCCCTGTGCTTGAAAACTTTGATAAACTCAAAGTTTGTCATGGCATGTAGTTGCTTGTATGACTTGGTTTCTTCCAACCTCTTATACTTGTGATCCTAGCTACTCAGAAGGTGAACATCATGGTTCTGTGTTAGCCTGGGAAAAAGTTCATGAGACCCCATCTCAACCAATAAAAGCTAGGCATGGAGGCTCACACCCTATTAGTCCAGCTATAAGAGAAGCGTAAGTAGGAGTCTTAACTGTCCAGGCCAGGCTCGGCATAAATGTGAAACCCTATTTGAAAAATACCTAAAAGCAAAAGGGCTGGGGGCATGGCTCAAGAGCTAAAGCACCTGACCAACAAGTATAAGGCCCTGGAGTTCAAACCCAGTACCCTCTCCCCGCAACAAAGCATCTTCTGTCTGAAAACATGCATTTATAATTCCTTATGTTTGGCATGCTATCCCCAATTTTCAACACACCTGTTTCATTCAACCCTAAACATCAGTGTGATAGCATACTAACAAATCCTGATTATTTCCTTCATTTTACTTATCAAATAGGCAATCATCTTGCTTCTGTCTCTCCAAGTGGAGTGTACACTCCATTGCACAACACATAACAAGTCCCTAAAAAAGTAGGATTGATACTGTCCATTGACTGAATTTCTAAAGCAGTTCCTTTGTGTACCATTAATCTCGATTGTTAACTTTGCACTTTAACACAAATACTTCATGTTCAAACACTGAATTATTGAATATTTTATAGTTTTGTCTTTTTTTTTTTTTTGGTACTGGGGCTTGAACTCAGGTCCTACAACTTGAACCACTCCACCATCCCTTTTTTGTGCAGGGTTTTTTTGAGATAGGGTCTCACAAACTATTTGCCTGGCTAGCTTTAAATAGCGATCCTCCTGATCTCTGCCTCCTGAGTAGCTAGGATTACAGGCGTGAGCCACCAGCCCCCATCTTGTCTTTTCTTCTGAATTAATCTGTGCTCCTAAAGGTTATCTCATGACTTTTATTTCCTTTCATGTCCTCTCATTCCATCAAATAGTGGTATTTCTAAATTAGTGGGGGACATAAAAATCTATCTTCACACTCTTCCAAACTATATAAATTCCGACCTACTAAATCATGGACATCTGTAATTACCATATTTTCCAATGTAGGCTGGTACACATGCTTAGATGGAAAAATTTCTATTGAATAGATACCTGGTAAATAGGAAAGATTCTGCCTCACTTGGCTCCATAAAAACCTATTAAAGAAACATTCAACAACTATATACCACACATTCCATGGAGACAGAGATTAATAAGTTATGGATCATTCCTTCTAATCTTAGGACCTGACTGCCAAGGAATTCCAAATAATGTCTGATCAGGCCTTAGTCCCTATTCTATAGATGCTAAGTAGGTAGAGATTTCAGAAGAGGCTGAGAGTCAAGGAACTTTCATTGAGGGTGAAAAAAAACTGGAGAGTGTAAGTATCTTCAGTATCTAAGGGTCAAAGTGGAGAATGGGTAGCCTAACAAAAGGTTCAGATACAAAGAAAAATGTGTGGATGGCACTGAGGAAGAAACTTGTTCAAATGTAGTAAGCAAAGACTGTGAGTGCACAAAAAGAACTGCAGAAGAAAGATGTTGCCCTGTCATGACATTCTCCATCATAAATGGAGTTTAAATATCACATGGCAGTCACACAGACCACAAACCCACCAAAGGTTTGAGGGGATGAGTGAAAAGCTTTAGAGAGGCCAGACATCAAATGCTGTACAAAATGGCACAGAAAGCTGACTTCAGAGCTCTCAAAGAGGAAGTAAAGAGGAAGAAACTCTTTACTGTATTTAAGGTATTAGGTTTTGATTCTATATCCATGGGTTTGCCTTCTACTCTAAGTTTAGAACAAAGGTGTCAATTTAGAGGAAGAAAAGTAGTAAGTCAGAAGAGTACTATATTAAAATAACTCAAAAGTTATCAGTATCACCTAAAAGAAGGGAATAGGGAAGATAAATTATTAAGGAAGAGGACAGAAACCTGCCTCTACAGTTGAACCGGGGCAGGTAAGAACACAGTAAACTAATGAAGTTAGGAAGAACTACTTTATACAAGAAAGCAGGTCCTAAATGACTGGCTATCCATCTGTGCTACTGTATAGGTAAGAAGGGATTCATTTCATCATAAACTACATATAGAGAAGACATCCTGATGTGGAGACCAAAACATACACCATATTTATTAAATATGAAGAAGGCCAGGTGAGATGGCATCTGACTAATCTCAGCATTCAGGTTAGAGGCAGACAAATTGCAAGTTCTAGGTAAGCTTGGCCTACACCACCAGTTCAGGGCCAGCCTGGTCTACATAGTGAAATTCTGTCTCAAAAAAAAAAAAAATGGAAACAAAAATTTCCAAAGTGTCACCAAAAAATCTGAGATTTTAGGTTTCACAGTTTTCAATATACCTGATTATTTCTCACCTGAAAAGTTATGACTTAAGATTTCTTCATCCATGATCCATGGCTCTTCTTTGTGCAGTTTGAAAACTGTAGCAGGTTTGGTGATTTGATAACCTGTTAATTGGAAACAGAGGACTTGGGCCGATTGCTTGAGCTGAGACTCTTAAATATGAAGTCTTTTATTACAGAGGCTGAAAAAAAGTGACTATAACTCTTTAAACTTAGAGCAGGAATGGAGGAATCTTTTGACTTCTAAAACTTATATCCAAATAAGAAGATATTTCAGAGGCCTGGGTTACTGGGTATACACTAAATTACTGGAGAAAGTCTCACCCAGGAAGACAAGGCTGCTGTAGTTCTCCAACATCACATCTCTGTACAAGCTCTTCTGAGTAGGGTTAAGCAGCCGCCACTCCTCCCACGAGAAGTCCACAGCCACATCCTCAAACGATATCTGAAAAGCATAAACCCTGTTCAGTCTGAAGTGATTCTTGTGAGGCCTTGCTGAACATAGCCTCTCTCATCTATTTGTCGCTGGAAGACTCTATGATGTCCTCTGTAATCTCTGACTTCTGGCTTTTGTGCAGTGTACTCTCTGCTCACATGTGGGTGGCTTCACTGACTCACTTCCACTAGTTATAAGAGAATGTGTGTGTGTATCTCCACCCTTCCCCGCCCCCCAACACCCCCCCCTCCGACCAACCCTGCTTGCTAGGCAAACACTCAACCACTGAGCTATATATATCTCCAGCTGGAACTGAGGCTTTACAACCCTATGAGGACACATGGACAAGACCATCTGCCACTGTATCCTGGGATGCCTGCAGCCCTTCTGGACATCTTGATTTCTGTACCATGTGGGACTCTGAACCAGAACCAATAGGGAAAGCATCTATCAGGTTCCTAGACCACAGAAATCATGAAGTAAATGTTTCTTGTCTGTTACACAGCAATGGATAATTAATATGATATCCTAATCTTCTATTTTGCTTTGAAGGAGAAACAAAAATATTATTAAAATATTTATTATCGTGGCTGGGCACCAGTGGCTCACGTCCAGCTATTCAGGAGGCAGAGATCAGGAGGATCTTGGTTTGAACCCAGCCTGGAGAAATCGTTCATGAGACCCTATCCCAACACAAAATAGTGCTGGTGGAGTGGCTTAAGTGGTAGAGTGCCTGCTTGGCAAGTATGAGTTCCTGAGTTCAAACCCCAGTACCATCAAAACAAATTAAAAATATATGTATATATTTATTATTGTGAGTTGGGCATGGTGACCTACATCCAAGCTATTCAGGAGGCTGTTGTGGGAGAATTATGAGTTACATACAATGTAACTTGCAGGCTACATAGGAAGACTTTTTCTCAAAAATATTGCTATCAACTCATTCATCCATCTTCCCATCCAATGAATAAGAAGGTGGGAAAGGCTGTCTTTAAATGAGTGCAGTAGTTTTTAAAAAAGGTGTATCAGTATTTAAGAACAATTCTTAGATGAACAGGAATGCTCCAGGTAATGTAAGACTTTCAGCATGCCTGGCCTCTGCCCACTAAATGATACTTGTGTCTCAGCCACTGTCAAAAACCAAACCACATATACACAAATAAAACACTCTCTTCCCTTCAGCATGATTCTGATTCCAAGTCAGAAGTAGCTAGCTTTGTAGACATTTTCTAAAACACAAATACTGAGCAATTAAGGCTCCAGGAACTGTAACAGATGCTAGAAACACAAAGATGAAGAGGAAAAAGCTAATGTTCTCAATATGCTTCAGTCTTTCAGGCCAGAGGCCAATAAGGTGTTACAGGGCTATGACACTATTTAGCACAGGCTGACCTGAACTCACAATCCTGCTTCTACCTCCAAGCGCTGAGACTATAAGCATGCACTATTGTTGCACTTAAATACTGTTTTAAAGTATTTTAGTTGGAAAAGCATCCAGGCATCTGTCAGAATCAAATGCATAGTCTATCTACAGAAAGATATCCAAACACTTCCCACAAGTAGTTTCAAGAAAAATAAGTGCTAAGAAATCAGAATGCACACACAGAAAAAGCATAATGATCAAAATACATTAAAAATACAACAAAGTTAGCCAGCTGCTGGTGTTCACGCCTGTAATCCTAGCTACTGAGGAGGATCAAGGTGGAAGCCAGCCTGGGCAAATAGTTCATGAGACCCTACCTTGAATATTTCCAACACAAAAAAGCATTGATAGAGTCTCTCAACTGGTAGAGTGCCTGCTTAGCAAACAAGAAGCCCTGAGTTCAAACTCCAATATTTCCCCACACCAAAAAAAAGTTAAGAAAAAAACCAAAAACAAAAGGCCTTGGTATGACTCTATAATCTACTTTGTACTGCTTTTGACATCTTTTCTAAGTTTATATTTTCTCTTAATATTAAAATGTACTTGGACTTTTCATGTTTGTTGCAAGTGCATGTAAACCTCATCACATCCATCAAAAAACAAAACAAAAACAACAACAAAAAAACCCTGCTAAAGCATAAACACATAACTTACCTGTGACACAATCATCTTTTACTATACTCGAGAACCTGCTGTTTTGTGACTTGTCTTGGCTCTAGAGATAGGCCTCTGGTCAAAGGTCTGGAAACTAAGAACACATTCTCATTCTTGAAGCCTCTTTTTGCTTATCTCACAGGAACTGTCTTGAGACACCTGAGAGTGGTGGCCTGTGGATGCAGCAGAAATGTTATTTTAGATGATGTCATTAGTTTGGGGATATAAACCTTGGTTTTCTCTTGCTGGAAATGCAGATCTTTTAAAGCTCCAGACTAGATATTTAGTAGATGCAAATGAGGGCTGGTGGGCAAGAAACAGAATGGAACATGGGCTAATGGAACATGAGCCTGGCTGCATCTGGGCCATGTCCATATGATACTCTGCCTTTAACAGCCCTGGTTCCTATCCATTAATGCCAGATTGAAGCCACTCACCTTGCTGGGTTCAAGCAGACACTCCCAGGGGGAGCACTACTACAACAAACTGCTTTGCAGAGGCATCAAGAAATTCTGGAAATACAATAATGACTCACTCTTTCTGCAAGTGCAACTTGGCTGGAAATATGGCTCAGGTGGTACAGCACTTGCCTAAAATGCACAAGACCCTGGGTTTCACTCCTGGCACCACAAAAACAAATAAGCAAATAAATAAAATAAAATGAAACATTTCTAGCGAGAATGGTACACAGAAAATGGCTATTAGATCAAGATGCTGAATTAGCCTGATGTGACAGCTCACTACTCCCAAATCAGTCCTGACGAAAGGAAAACATGGATCAGAGAAACTAATAGTAAGAAAAAAAAAAAAAAAGCCCTCAGGGGAGATTCAGCCTGATTCAGCCTGTGGTGGAGTTTATGTTGGGTCTAGGGCTGAGTAGGACCTGGCTACAACCTACAGTAGGTGACACGCAGAGGGTGCAGCAAGACAGAGGTCTAAGGAAATTCTTTTTTTTTGTGGCACTGGGGTTTGAACTCAAAACTTCATGCTTAGTTAGGAAAGCACTCTACCACTTTAGCTACTCCGCCAAGCCCAGTTTTGTGTTTGTTGGTTATTTTTGAGAAAGAGGCTCTCAAACTATTTGCCTGGGCTGGCTTCAAACTATGATCCTTCTGATCTCTGCCTCCTAAAATAGCTAAGATCACAGGCATAAGCCACTGGTGCACCGCTAAGGAAATCTTTTACACTGCCTCTTTCTCAGCGCACACTGGGACAAATGCCATCTGCACTTTCCCTCAGAAATCAGCACTAATGGATTACTTTCTAATTGATAGACTGGGCCAGGCCACAGGTTTCCAAGGGTCACTTCAGTCAGATCAAAATCCCTGCTGAGTTAAAGAATCATGGAAACACTAAGGATTGCACAGCTGCCTTTGGGCATTAATCAATAGCTCCAGTACTCCAGGACTAGTCAGTGGCAACCTAGGGAAACCATTCTACCACCTGCTTCTCTCCAAGGGTCTCTAAGGGTCACAGAAGCTGCATGGAAGGAGGCAGGACATAGGTGGTCCGAGAGTTTCATAAAGTCTCCACTGGTAGCCCTGGCCTTTGACTTCCCTCTGCTTCATCTTACCAGAAGTTTCACAGATGAAGGTCTAGCTTTAGCTCTTCCCTAATGCATATCACCAGAGTATGTTGGAGGGCAACAGATACCTCTCAGGAACATGAACTCAGAGGCTTGTAAAGGCAAATGCAAACTAAAAAAGAAAACCCTAATCACAAACCCCCAAACAAAAAGGGAGAGACTCCACCTCACTGCTTTTCAAAGATCATTTAGAAACTAGTAATTATAAATCCTTTGAGATTTGTAAATTCTTTCATCTTTTCTCTTTTTTTTTTTTTTTGGTGGTTCTGGGGTTTAAACTAAGGACTTCACAATCTCAGTTTTCTTAACCTGAATTAAAGTCTTCCTCATAGAAATGCTATCCTCCAGGGCCTCCAATGACAGGCACTGTGTGTTCCCCAATGACTGATCTAGCAAAGCCCCAGTCCAGGACACTACAGTGACTGGCCTCCAGAATCACCCAACCAGTACTCCACAGACCTACAGAGAACTGGCTGTCTCTGACAACCTAATGCTTGCTGTCTCTCATTACCAAAGACCAAGGAACCCCAATCCCTTATCCCACAGGGCCCACAAGCATTCACCTCTTTAACACACCATTCTCTGCTCCAAGTTCATCCACCATTCAGGGACAGCTTCATGTGCTCTTCTGATCCTGAAAGGGCCTCCACTCTGCACAAACACTGATACCCTGAGCCCCTTCACTGACTCCAGCCACCACCCCCATTGTCCACCTAGAACCCCACCACTGCCACCAGTTAACTTACAACCAGAAACACAGTGCCCCAATCTCTGATAGCTCAATTACAGAATTCCCAAACACGGGCCTAGAGACTCACCAGCATGGACAATCTAGCAATTCACCAGCACCAAAATGGCAATCACTTAACTGGCAGATGAACAAATCCAGAACAAGGAAAAGACTTGATTCCAAAGGATGATGGGAGGGAATGTGTTTGGAGGGAGGCGGAAGGGACTGTTGCAACAGGGGAGAGGAACTAGAGCATAGGAAGAACACTGGAGCCCTGGGATGTGCAAGCACTTTAGCAAGGCAGAAAGGGTTTATCTTTTAATAGGAGTAAACAAGACAGAACCAGGTGTGGCCAAATGGGATGAAAAGGTGGGGCGATCAGAAAGCAAATCAGAAAATTTCTCTGGGGATTCTCAGGAGAGGCTGTACGTGGGCCAAGATTCAGGGAACTGGGATAAGGAAGGAAACTTTAAGAAGGTTTGGTGAACAAACTTTTTGTTTCCCACCACTGGGAAAGTAGTTCGTGTAATCATGGACGAGGCAAGGAATGAAAATGCGCAGAGGATCTGGGTTTCTCGTAGGTCAACAGGGAGGCATCCTCCAGACTTACCTGCCTTACAAGGAAAGGGGCTCTGCGGTAAGCCTCCTCCCGGAACCCAAACGCTGTTTTCCAGAGACAGAGAGCCCAAGAAGTATCCAACGTTACCACAACCCACAGGCCGAAAGGTAACGAAATCCACAATCCAACCGAGTCTGAAAATCGCCCAAACAGACCCGCACAAAAGCCTGCAAATCACTGAGCACCGGAGACCCAGTTACCCTGCAAGTAGATCGCACGCCCGCCCTGCTCCCCGGACGCGCCGACCAGCAAACCCACAAAACGATTCCCCAAAGGGCCCGCGGACGAATCGCCGGCCACCTCCTTCTCGGGCCTCGCAGACCCGGACGACAGAGACGCAGACGCTCCACTGTCTGACCCCCGAGTGCCCCCGAATTAATCAAGCCGTCACCACAGGTGGCCGCGCCGGTGCCCTCATCCTCCCTCCCCCGCCCACCGCGCTCCGCACACACGCAGGACCCCAGCCGGGCCACGCCTGAGCCGTAGGGCTGCCCGTGGGCCCCCGCACGCCCGGCTCTGAGCGATTCCCGGACACCCCCGCCCCGCCGCCTCGCCGCTCGTCCAGCTCTCTTGGCCTTACCGCATATCTCGCAGCACCAACGTTGACCCGGCCCATCAGCGGAAGTGTCCGGGAAGAACTACATTTCCCAGAGTCCCGCTCGCGGCTGGAAGCGAGCTTCCCAGAGGGCCGTGCTGCGCCTCTCGTGCCGACGGGCGGGGTTTCCGGTCGCAGAAGCGGGCGGCCTGACCTGTTTTACTCATCCCCATCCCCTTTCCTTAGGTCTCCTTCTTTCTCTACCCCTCTCTTTCTCCCTCTAACCTTCTCGCTCTCCCTCTAACACTCTCTCTCTCCCTCTAACATTCTCCCTCTTCCACTCCAGCACTACCAAAAAATAATACAAGTACATATAACGAAGTAGAAACCATTGCAAAACTATATAAACGGACACAATCACATCAGCAGAGTACAGGGAGAACATGAATAATCTCGATGGAGGCTGAAAATGAAGGAGGCACTGGACACTGTCCTGACTATCTACAGAGGTGTTTCTGTCTCACAGTTTTGGAGGGTCAAGGCATGGTACCTGCACTGGCTCAGTTCTGGTGAGGGCTCCGTGGAAGATGGAAATGGCAGAAGCACAGGTTGGGGTTAGCACATCTCAAGGAAGGAAGCAGAGAGAGACTGGGGTGTGGCCAGCTTCAAGCCTGTATGGCATGCTCTGGAGAGAAGTCCCAAGAGGTTGCATGAGAAACTGGCTGCGGAGTTCAGTGGGAAATCTCAAGTAGCTGAGATTACAGACATGGTCCACTGCACCCAGCCTAAGCGACATTCTAAATGAATGTTGTTGCTTTTTTCTTCTCGTGGTAATGGGGCTTGAACCCAGTGTCTCGCACATGCTAAGCAAGTGCTCTACCACTGAGTTAATACCTCCAGCCCTTTTCCATTTTATTTTGAGAAAGGCTCTCTCTATATTACCAGGCTGGCCTCGAACTTGCAATCCTCCTGCCTCAGCCTCCAAAGCAGCTGGGATTACAAACATGTATGACTATACCCTGCTGCTTGTTGATTTTTATAGTAGAAAATCGTTTGATACCCCCATATCTGGTTCTTCAGGCTCTTCAGATTGTGGGTGAGAAATGTTCTTTTGGTTTAACTTGAGTAAAATTGACTCTTGGATTTGAAGTGGACAACAAACTGTGGTAATGATTGTTAGGAAAAGGCTGGAAAGAAGAACAGAGCCAACGGAGTTGAATCACACTTTATTAGCAAGATAGAAGGGCTTCTGGCAATCTCCGGGGATGAGAGTGCAAGAGCGCACTGGGGTGGGGGGTAGGCTGCATTTTTTAGAGCCAAGGTAAAGGCAAGAACAAAGGTAGTAGGATTGGGAATGCAGCAAATTTCAAGGTTGCCCATGTGGGCTGGGCAGTGCAGAATGTTCCCAGGATTGTCTGTATGGGCTGGGCAGTGTAACATGTTTCAAAGCTTTTGATCCATGGCACACATGAAAAGTTTCAGTACAAGGTCAAAAGACAGAGTTTCTTACAATGATTGCAAAGTTTGATGGTCCTCAAGAGCACCATCACTTCTGACAATTGTGAGGTTGGGTTTTCTCCAAGCCCACACTCATTTATGATACCAATTATAAGCTTGAGAATCCCAAAGACTACCCTCAGTTTCAGTAATTTGTTAGAACTCTCTGACAACTGTCATACTCGTGGCTATGGTTTATTATAGCAAGAGCAAATTCCAAATTAAAAGCAGTAAAAGACAGAGGCACATAAGGACAGGGTCCAAGAGAGTTTTGGTTTTTTGCAGTACTGGGGCTTGAACTCACCTTGAGCCACTCTGCCAGCTCTATTTTTGTGTGTGAAGGTTTTTTTGAGATAAAGTCTTGCAGAACTATTTGCCTGGGCTAGCTTTGAACCTCAATCCTCCTGATCTCTGCCTCCTGAGTAGCTGGTATTACAGGTGTGAGCCATCATTGCCTGACTCCAAGAGCGTTGTAAGCAAAGCTTACAGTTGTCCTTCCCAGTGGAGCTACAGAGAGCACTGACTCCTCCAAGTGACACAGATGGAAATTTGCCAGCAAGAGACGCTCACTAGCCAGGCAGCAGTGGCTCACTCCTGTAACCCTAGCTACTCAGGAGACAGAGATCAGGAGGATCATGGTTCAAAGCCAGCCCCAGCAAATAGTTTGTGAGACCCTATCTGGAAAAAAAATCCATCACAAAAAAGGGCTGGTACAATGGCTTAATGTGTAGGCCCTGAGTTCAAATCCAGTACAGAGGAAAAAAAAACCTCACTCAACCTTGGTGTCTAGCGTTGTAATCGGGGCTTATTCATGAAAAATATGATTGATCACCCACACGACTGACCTTACTCTTCAGCTCCTCCAGCGGGCAAGCTGATACTGCGTAGTCAAAGCCTCACCTATAAATTGCATCGTTATATAGACTATCTGGCACAGGACAAGGTCCCCAAGACACTCTTACTAGGTGAGAAATTCCAAGAGTTTTCAGATCAATCTCAAGAGCCACGGTGTGTTGGGCGCTCGGGTGGAGATAAACAACAGCCTCGTTGCTTCTTTTCTCTATTATTCGCTTCATTTACTCTGCTTCTTTTCCTATCTTTATTCTTTAAGGCCTTACTCCTTTACAGTTCTTTAAACCTTTGTTTCTAAAAGTCTTCTTTTCTATTCTTTAAAGTCTCTTTCCTTAGCCTCCCTCTGTCTCATGTTTTCTCTTAGCTTTTCTTTAACATAATATCTCTTAAAGTCTTGGCCCTCAGACTTGCAGACAATCAACAGCAGGGGAAGCTGCCAACCAATTCTATCAACCCCTCTTTAGCAATTCCCCTTCGGCAATTCTCCTTCAGCAGTTCTTTTCCCTTCTGCAATTTCCCTCAGTCAAAAACCCCCATCAAAAAACCTCCCTTCATCAAAAAGCCTCGGGTCCTCCTTCAGCCAGTCTTTTATACCCAGTAGTAAGCAAGGAGGTGGAGCAGCAGTTCTTGGGGAGGGGCGTGACATTGAAACAAGAAGAACCTGCGTTCCTGCTTCTAATCAGCTTAGGAAAAGCAGCTGCTCTGCATCTTATTCTTGCCGTATCCTGTGACTGAGGCTGTGCTGAACTCCACCTGCAGAACATTGAGTGCAGCTGTGCTTATGTCCTCATAGGCTTCTCCTACTCTGCTTCCCACAAGACCCTGAGTTCAAACCCCAAAACTGCCAAAAAAGGGGGAGAAGACATGGAAATTAAACACTAGTGCTGATGGAAAAAGTAAAACTGTTCTGTCACTTAACTGGCTGGAAAACAGACATACAAAACTTTCTGGAAAGTTAACAGAAAATATCTCCAAAAACACTAAAACTGTAATGTGTAATGTGGTGGTGCACATCTGAAATCTCAGCTCTTTGGAGGATCATGACTTTGAGGCTAATCTTATATGATAATGTTATATATCAAGGCCCTATCTCAAAAACATTAAATACAAAGGGTAGCAATAATTTCACTGAGTGATTATTGGTCTTTACTCCTGAGAAGCTTTGTTCTATAAAATAATGGAGTCAGAAACTGCTATTTGAATTAAATCAGTAATAATGAAACATTCCACTCTTTCTGAAAAGATATAAATCTGACACAGTGAAGCAGCCTCAATATATAACCCAGGCACAAAGTCTCAGGGATTCCTGAACACAATGTTCCACATTTATCTTAACTTGGTACCCAAAAAAAGAGATTCTGGGTCCACTTTGTAGTCCAACCTGATATTGAACTCTGTGTACAGCCCTGTTCCATTTGACCCTTTTTCAGAATCCCTTTGTACCTTAAAAAAAACTTTGGTGGCACACCCCATTATTCCTCTGATATGTATTCTTCCTCATCACCATGGGCCAATAACCTGGTGTGTGTGTGTGTGTTGCTGGGGAATCTAACCCAGGCTTCATACCTCACATATGCTAGGAAAATGATTGATCACTGAGATGCACCCTCATCCCAATAACTTAATTTTGTCAGTATATAGATTTGTTTATGGTGTTCATAGGCTAATTGTTTAGAATTACTGTGCACATTGTGTTAGCTACATATTCTGCTTTTGGGGGTTTGTTGTAACTGATTAGAATAGATTTTGTTTACTCATTTTAACTGCCCTATAGTATATCATTAATATATATGATTTATTTGTCCATTATTTAATTAATGTTTTGCTTTTAAAAATAATGATGCAATGACTATTCTTATAATAGTCTCTTGATTTTATGTGTAAGAGTTTTCTCTGATATACAGACATAGATATACTCAAAAGTAGATTTGTAGTTTTTGAGCTGCTTCAGCTTTACTAGTTTTCACCAAATAGTTCAAAAAGTAGTTATATATATTTATACTATTCATAACAGAGCCCAGGAGTTTCCATTACTCTACATTATCTTTAATCTATTTCACTTATTTTTGTTTTATTTCAATAATTACTTTATTTGGAATAGTTGGTCTCCCAAAAATTCTTAAAAGTTTTGTCTATGCTGGGTGCCAGTGGCTAATGCCTGTAATCCTAGCTACCTAGGAGGCAGAGATCAGGAGGATTGAGGTTCAAAGCCAACCCAGGCAAATAGTTTGAGAGACACTATCTCAAAAAAAAACCTATCACCAAAAAAGGGCTGGTGGAGTGGCTCATGGTGAGTTCAAGCCACAGCACCACACACACACAAAAAGTTTTGTCTATAAGGACCACCCTCCTACAATAAATCTACCTATGTCTCTCATGTACCTGGGACCAGAGTTATGAACAACCACTCCTACTTTGTTTGTTGAGAGGGGGGTCTTGCTAACTTTTTGCCAGGGCTGTCCTTGAATCCTGATTCTCCTGATCACTGCTTCTCAAGTAACTGGTGTTATACCCCATGATTCTCCTGATATGTAGTAATATGTAGTCTCCCTTATCACCATGGGCCAATAATCTGATGCCTGGCTCTATTTATAGTTTTATTGCATTGTTAGCGGACAGGATTGTTCAATATGTTTTGGACCAAGATGTCCTTCTACTTATTTCATTTAGGAAGTGGGTTGCTGTATTATTTTGTGAATTGCTATTTGTCAGGTCCCTGGCATTTTTGGGGCAGGCAGAAGCTCCCAAAGCTAGCAACGAAACCAGCCCCCCTGATTTATGACTGCTTGCCAAACTCCCCTGCTTGTTTCCCAGCTCTGCTTGCAAAATCTCAGGAACTTCCAGTTACTCAACTAGCCAGGCATGTTGACCTGTTCTATCTGGTGATCATAGATAATTGGAGTCTGGAGACTCTCTCCCTCTCCCATGGCTTGGCCCTTCCTATAAAACCCACTACCTATTTCAGCCAAGCCACTGCACTCTGAACCTGAGAGTGACAGCCCTGTGGTCTGGTTCCTAATAAATCTTTCCTTTCCACACGTGGTGTGGTTTTTATTCAGCAGTTCCTTACGCTACTCAAAAACTGTTATATGGTCCTACGAATTACAGCTTTCAGTCTTACAAAGCAACCCTTTGTCACTGGGACGGTATTTAAAAGAGATTTCCCTGATAGAAGAGGGACCCCTCTACTCAATTTCCCAAACCCACTGAATCTGCCCAGGAACTTGGAATAATGACAAAATGAATTAATTCATTAAGGTGACACACATGCTAGTAGGTCAGCAGAGATTTATTTAGGAAGAGCAAGGTGCAAGGAAAAGAGGGAGAATCAGCTAATAGCACCTTCTGATAAGCTGTGAGATGGTAGAAGCAGAAGGCTAAATGCACAGCCTTTTTCTCAGGGTATTTATGTCCCCTAACTAAACTGGGGGCTCCCAGTTCAGAACTGGTATTAATATATGGTTACCTAGCAACTTCTTAATTATTCTGTTTTTATATTATCACTGAAGCCTGGAGACAAATGTCTAAGTTGACTTTACAATCAAAGCATACTGAGAAATGGGTGATTGTTATTTTCTTTCCTTTTTTTATGGTGATAGGTTTTTCTGAGACTCTCAAGAACTCTTTGTCTGTGCTGATCCTCCTGATCTGTGCCTCCTGAGTAGCTAGGATTACAGGAGTGAGTCACCAGCACCCCGCTGTGACCATTCTCTATTGTCCTTTTTTAGGTAGTCTTCCATGTCACAGATTTAGAAAAAAAAACCCCAAGAATTTTCTATTCCTGGATCGAATTATTCTTCTAGAGGTAGTGTATTTCATTTAACATGTAAAGTAGAAGGGAGGGTGATGAAAAGAATGCAGTTCTCTTCATTATTCAACAGATAATGCAACTCCTTGCTGTTTTAGTGATTTTTCAACCTTATTTCCTGGTTCTGTCTTAGCTCCTGAACCCAGCTTAATTTTTGATATATGTTCTAATTTCCATGTCACCTTAACCTAGCTATCCTATCTCACTTTCCTGCTATGCTTTTTGGTCTTGACACGTAGCAGACATGTACAATGAGGTGTTGGGGTACTTTAACTTGCAGCCCACCTAGCCTAAAAATCAGCTATAACTGGCATGACCCTTGGGTAACCTCGTGAAGAGGAAGATAGCCTTGAAACAGGGTTGTAAAACATGGTAAACTGTCAATTAAAAGCTGTAACCTCGGACAGAGCTGTGAGGAATTGCCCATTAGAGCCATGCAAAAGTTCGGGACCGAGATGAAAGGCACCATGCAGAGATAAGCACCCATTCCTGCCTTTCTTTGTCTCCACTTGTAAATAAACTTTCCAAAACAGGACTCCCCTGCTGTTCTTATCTAAACCTTAGGTTTCTATTCCACTACTAGCCCCTAATTTATGGGAGAACACATTCTTTGTAACCTGATAAGTAAACCTCTGGTGTTTCCCCAGTTCCCAATAAATAATATTACCCCACCACCAGGATGTGGGCAAGATCAGGAAAACGTGACCCCAGGGGCATGAGGAATTCCTGTGTGACGATGATTGATGCTTTAAAGAGTATAAGACCTGCTTAAGCTTTGCTTTCAGGGTCCTTGTTTAAACCTGCTGTGTCAGGTGGATGCTCGGACCCTAGCTAGCTAGAAAATAAACCTCGCCTTGTGACTTCCTTTGTCTCGAGTATCCTTTGTCCTCTCAGAACGTGGCCGGCCTCATATCCTAACAAAAGAAATCCCACTATGTCTGATAAGGAGGAGACCTCCCATGTACCCATAAGGCCTGATGTGGCTGGACCCTCCTCAAGATCAACTTGGTCTGCAATGTATAAACATCATGGGTATTTGTTCTCTTTTTTTCTTTTTGGCGGTCCTGAGGTTTTGTTACGTGCTGGTGTTGAGGGTCCTTGCCTTCACAGACCAGAGAACTGGCTCATGAAGCAGCTGAATGAGCCAAAGCTGGTATCTAAAGTGGGACTTATTAGAGAGAAAGGAAAGGCTACAGCTAGAGAAGCGCAGCGGAGCCCAGAAGCCGGTAGCTACCTGCTCAGGTGAAGGCTGGGGCTTTTTTGGACGTTCTAACTCTGGGTGAGGTGGGTTTTTCTCATTGGCCATGGATTCGGAGGTTTTCTCAGGTGAACTGGTTTGGTTTGCACCTTTATTGGGGGAGGGGAAACAATCTTGAAAGCATTTTGCTCATCAGCCCTGTGACAGATCTATCAGACTCTGTATCTCTCCTTTAGGATGCAGGAATGCAGGCCTCTAACTCCTCAGGATGCAGGAATCATATTGCTCTCCATGGGGGATGGGATACTCACTCATCTGCCTTAGGTCTCCAGACCCAACTGTTTGAACTCAGGAGTTAGTGTCTGCTAGACAGGTGCTCTACCACTTCAGTCACACCACAAGCCCTAAACCAACTAACTGGTTTAAATTGGCTTAAGTGTGCTACTTTGATGGAAAGTTGCCTGTTGCAACTTTAGTTTTCTCCCTTTGTGGTCTTTTCTTAAGTCATCATGGGTGGCCGCTGCCGATTGAGTTTTGAGAAGTGTCATAATTCTTTTACAACTTTCATGTCACTCACTCCCAGTAGGCTGGTTCTGGGGAGGGACTTAATACTCCAAGCCGCTCTAACTTCAATGAAAGTGCTAAGTAAAAGCCATTGTCCTTTTCATCCTAAGACGATCAGTGCCTTTTTATTCTAGCAATCTTTACTATTCTTAACTTTGCTATCATTTTCACTTCGTTTTGGATCTTGCCTTAATCTTCTCTCCCTGGAAGAATCCAGATAGCTACGCTGGTCTTCCGAGAACAATTTGAACCCTATCTTGTTGGTAGCAAGACCTCAGCACGCCTGCGCCCTGGGCTGAGCGGGTCTTAGCCAGGCAGAGCTGGGTGTGTGGGTTCCGTGGGTCGCTCGCCAGGCCTCCAGCGGCTGTTTTTCCGGCACGCCAGGGGTCTCCAGCCTCGCTGTCCGCTAGAAGCCAAGCTTGCAAGCAGGTCCCTCTGCGGAGCATCAAGGGACACGTGGCTTTCTTCCGGCGCCTGCAGTCTCCGCGCGTGACGCGTCAGAGCGTGACGCACTTCCGTGTGCGCCGCCTTGCGTCCTAGTTGGAGGCGCGCTGTGATGCGCTGTTTCCGGTTGGCTTCCAGCTCCCGAGGCGGGGCCGGGCGTTCAGTCAGGGGCTCTGTGTCCAGGAGGTACCCATCCTGCAGCGTGTGTCCAGGGCTGACCAGGAACGTGACCAGCCCTCCGGTGGGCCAGACTTGGACTGATCCTGGCCGGCCTTGGTGTCTCCCCTGTCAGGGCCGCCGAACGGCGCAAACCCATCACTCCGACTCCCGCGCCCAGCTCGCTGCCGCCCGGACTTGCGCCGTCCCTGCGAAGTACGCAGCCCCAAACCTGCCCCGTTACCCGCAGCCAGCGGGGATGGCCGCCAGCTCCCTGACGGCTTCGTGCAGGGTAAGTAGGGACTTTCGCTTTTAAAAAGCTGCTTCAACACCGAGTGTGGCCATGGTCATCCCCATATCACACCGAGGACGAGACGCTCCCCCGTCTGTGGGCCTCCAAGAAACGTTCCTTCTGGTAGTTTTTGCCCGGTGTGTTCAGCAGTCGCAGGGCCGGAATTATGAGAATCCTTGTTAATGAAATGAGCCTCCGTTTGTTTTATGCAGACCTTTCGGACATCATTGGGGGAAATTACCCTGCCCGTTTTCGTTTCGTTTGCACAAGCAGATGCCTAATCCTTAAGTGCGTTTTTGAGTGCTGGACCCTGAGGCTGGTGCTGGCAGTACAGAGCTAAATCGTGTGTTCCTTATTCTAGAGGTGGTGTGGTCTGGTGGAAAGAGCAATCAGGCGAGCCGTGGGCACAGTTGCAGGTGAATGCGTAGGGAGCAAGGCAGAGAGGAGCTGGAAGGCACAAAGGAGAAAGGCGCAGTTGGGGTGGGGCTAATGGAGCACTTGGATTTGTAAGTGCCTGGTAGAGGGAAGGGAGGGGAGATTCCATAGTGATTTGATTGCCAGACCCTTGCACTCTGAAGGGTGATAGTGAGATTGCCTGAGACAAGGAACAGGATTAGAAGAGGTCCTGGGAAAGACTCAGATGGTGAGTATGCAGCACCTGCATTTGAATCTGCAGCTTTGGTGGGCAGTCCAGACAGGAAATACACAGATTAAAAGCACCTGTATTTACAGAAGCTCAGAGTGTGACTGGCTAGGACCGTGAAGAGGGCCGAATTGAGGACTCAGAATAGTGACAAAGTAGAACATACAGTAAAGGGCTGGAGTGTAAGAGAAGTGAAAATTAGGAGTGGGGTCCTCTCCCAAGTTTGAGAAGAAAGAACTTCATAAAGGCTGTGACATGAAATGCCACAGAGAAGTAGTTCACAAGACAAAATTTAAGAAATTTAAGAATATGTTGGTCTTAGGAAATTTTTTTCAGAGCAGAGAGGGGTGGTACAAAGGGTGGCTTCCTGAGAGGTAAACATTGGCTACAAAGTGAACTGCAAGAGACTGGACAGCAGGATGAAGGAAATGATTAGGAATAGTATTAGCAGTTTTTGGTGGTCAAGCTGAAAGTAAGAATTAGAGTTCCTGGGAGAAGGGCTTTTGGTGAGGTGGCCTAAGCAATACAATTAATCTCAAAATCAATGAGCTTTTTTTCTTTTAAACAATTATATGGAAAATACAATGAGGTTGCAAGTGCGAAGGCCTGGGTTCAAACCCCAGTCCCACACAAAAAAAGAAAAAAAGCACTTTAAAACTATTGAATAACATTAGTAGCTATCTTTGTCTGCTAGGCATTCTTTTAAGTATTTTATGTGGAAGTCATTCAGGCCTCATGACTATTTTAAAAATGAGGAAGCTAGGAACATGGCCCCAAACTTGTAAGGAATACCAGGAGACTAGGATGGCAAAGCAAGGATTTAAGTCAGGCACTTTGTCTGTACAATTTGTGCTCTTAGTGCTTAGTATGGAAAAACATTTTAACAAATGTAAACTACATTTCATTGTTTTTTAGTGCACTGTTAATTTAACAAACATTTATTGATAATTGCTCTAGTTTGGATCTTAAATGTCTCAGATGTCCATGTGTTAAGGTGGAGTCCATGGTGGTATTGGGAAGTGGTATCCAATATGATCTTAGGCAAATCACTTAACACTTAGAGAGTCTACCCATATTTAAGATGATAAACTAAGGGAGAAATAGGTATCTGTTTCCCCCTAGGAAGAGTGGTTCAGTATTCACTTAGTGTTCATAACTACCACAAATGGTAGGAATTGGCTGTACCTTCCTCTTGTGCCATCAACACATCTTCCTTCTTTTCCTAAGACCAGCACTGCTTTTAATGCTCCCCTGGGAAGGTATTGTCTTCAGCTTATGTTTCTAGTCTTCAGTCTCTCTTTTTGAGATTTCCCTTACTTTCCTGAGATTTTAGGTGTACATCTAGAAAGATGCTGCTACATTTTTTTTTTTTGAGACAGAGTTGTGCTGTGTAGCTCAGGTCTCAAAATATTCTCTTGCCCACTCTGACATCTATTTCACTGTCTTCCTGCCTCAGCCTCCAGAGTGCTGTGCTTAGAGGCATGCACCACCACACCCAGGTGCTTACTACATTTTGTTCATCATTTCTAGGTGATTTTCAGAGTGAAGATTTTTTATTTGCCATATTGCCACAAATGCAAATTTTATTTAATTCTATTTTTGTCTTATCCAGTTATGTCTATCCTCTTCAAGAGTTACATTCCAGCCAGGTGCTGGTGGCTCATGCCTGTAATCCTAGCTACTCAGGAAACAAGAGATCAGGAGGATCAAGGTTCAAAGCCAGACTGGACAAATAGTTTGCAAGACCCCATCTCGAAAAAACCCATCACAGAAAAGGGCTGGTGGAGTGGCTCAAAGTATAAGATATAGGCCCTGAGTTCAAACCCTAGTACAGACAAAAAAAAAAGTGTTGGGTTCTAAAGGGAAATGTGCAAATCCAAATTCATATCAAAGGAAAATAACTTAGTATTTCCTTATATCAGTAGTTAGGCATAGGTACGTGCTTTATGGTTATGATGTGTCAGCTTTTAACAGGTTTGAATATAATAGCCACTTTTCTCTGCAGAATTAGGACAGATCTCTGCTTCTTTGATGGGTACCAGATAAAACGATTTGTTTGTGATTTACGGCCATGCTGAATCACAGTTGCCTTGCTTTTATGTATTAGCCACAAGATCTAATCTTACTGCCTCTACGGCTGTGGCCTGGTGTTCCCTCTGCCCCATAAGGTCTGTGCCAATTTACCTGGAAGAAGTTGGAGTGAAGCATGAGCATGTACTTAGCTACCCTGTAAATGTAAATGCCATAATTTTATGGGTGTTTGTCCTGTGAAGTTGTATATTGTGAAAAGCCAACTAGTGGAGAGAGCATTAGCTGGTACTTTGCAGAGCTGGCAAATATTGATAGCCAGAGGGTGGGGAGGCATGTGGAGGTTCTGGAGCATAGGAGCCCTGTTGCTTAGCAGGACTGTCACACAAAATTGGATATATATATATGACATGCCTTTAGTTTAGAGTTAAGTTGGTTAAACTGGTATAAAAGTGCAATTATCCTGTGTAAATTTTGTGACTGTCAGATTTCATTTCTTTAGCATTTATCTGATGTAACTTTTTTCATTCCTTTATTTTCTAATTTCTGATTCTTCTTTGGTTTATTTCATTAGTTTCAACTTTCCTTCATTATGTTTTGGGTGTGTCTCTTCTAAAGAATATGTAGCAGTGTTTATTTATCCAATGTATATTTCTTTTTTTAAATGGGTTTTTTTTTTTGCTTCATACTAACTGTAATTAAAGGATCATAATGTTTGGAATTATTGGTATCTTGTTTTGTGTTCTATATTTTGCATGTGACCCTAAATTTCTCCTTTCTTTTGATTTGCTGAATTGAACATGTTCTTTCTCAGTATACTTTTTTCCTCTTAAGTTTTTGAAACTACATTCATCACTTTCCCTACATTTTTTGGGTTGTTACTTTTAAGTTGTTCACAGATAAACTGAATTTCTTTCTTTAAACCAATGTCTAAAGTGTCTTTTCCCAAATGAAGTTTCCTTATGCAGCACACTTTTATTTTCTGTTATTTTCATCACACCCATACTAATAGCTGATTGTGAATTTAGTTCATGTGTGTAAGGAAACACATTAGAAATGTGTTTGAACATTATCTAGATTTATCAGTGTTTTCCTGATTTCAGTGCTCACCCTTGTATCCAGCCTCCCCCGAGTCGTTTCTGTGCCTCCCCCCATGTGTGTTTCTAGAAGATGTGGATTTCCCAAGTACTTGTGTGTAGGAAAATATCTTTTCTCTTATTTTTGCCTTTTAGCCTGGTTGGTTTAAGATTTCAGAATCAAATTTACTTGGTGCATTATTTATCTCTTTACTATTTCTAGAAAGTGTTCTGTTCTTTCCCTTTAGTTGGTTTTCCCATGTTCTTTTTAGACTTTATTTTTGGAAGTTTATCACCATCTGTTTAAATTTGGACCTTTTTGGATTACTGATCTTGCTTTTCAGTTGGTAAGGTTTTCTAACATGAACTCCCATATCGGAAAATTCATTTGTGAAAATTCTCAGCCTGTGTTTTCTTGAAATGTTGCCCTGTTATTCCTCCTATTTATGTAAGCCTACATTGAATGGTTCTCTTCAGGAAAAGCATTCTGGGTCTATTTTGCAGTCTGGCCCTTACCTACTTCCATCAGAACCCTCTTCTTGTCGCTTCTGACAGGTTACAGTCTCTTGAATTTACTAGAGTCGGCCCTCTGGTCTAAGTGGTGTTCACTCCCTGTATGGTGAGTACAGATTACCTTCCAATATACTTTTTCTTCCTTCCAAAGTAGACTTAACAGTTTTTTACTGGGCACCAAAGAAACAGACTACATTTCTGAGTTTCCCTGCTGTCCCCTTCCAGCTCTCCTCTGCTGCTGCTTAGACTGCAGATTGATGATCAGAGTCATCTTAGACCTGGCTTACCCTAGGTATGGAAGCCATGCAGAGCAGAGAAGAAGATGGGAAGGTGATGGAGTCCCTGCCTCAGCCCAGTTGCCTTCAGACTCCTGCAGCAGAAGGATGAACTCTCATTTACTCACTGTTGTTTTTTTTTTCCCTTTTGCTCTCAGGTAAACCTCATCCTAATCACCTCCTGAATTCCCTTTCTACCCATTGTCTTTGGGAACCATCATGAATTTTCAACTGCTCAGATGACTCTGAGTGGACCCAAATATGGACCCTTACTGAGAACTGTTCTTTCCATTTCTGTGCAAAATACACCCTTGGTCTGCTTTTATGCATTTGCATGTTTAAATCTTTGTTTCTCTCTGTTGGTTCCTCCGTATCCTTCTCGTATCACTTACCACCATTGCATCCAGTTAAAAAGGGTATATGTCATTACAGGGACTGTTGTCATTCACGGATGTATCCCTGGAGCTGTCCTGGGAGGAATGGCAGCTTCTGGATTCTGCACAACGACACCTATACAGGGAGGTGACCCTGGAAAACTATAACAACTTGTTATCAGTGGGTGAGTCAGCATCCTTATTTATCTCAAGTTGGAGTCATATATTGCCATCTCTTTTGGGACCTCTGAAGTGCTTAATGACTACGAACTTGAATTGTAGAGGTGAATGTTCTTAGTCCCATTTGCCCCTCACTTCCTAATTGTAATCTGTACTCAAGTGCATATGAACAGTTTTGTTTTATATCTTCTGAGTCCTTAGTTTCATCCTTAGCAATTTGGCCCACATCCTATGTGATTTTCCATTAACAGGGTATCATGGTACCAAACCTGATTTAGTCTTCAAGTTGGAGCAAGGAGAAGAGCCATGGATAATAAATGCCAAAATGTCCACCCAGAATTGTCCTGGTGAGTGAGTGAGAACCAGGAAGATGGGAGGTGTAGAGGTAAACTGGCTGTTCCTTGAGGGGTTGGCACTGGTGCGCTATTAATACATCTCTATGCACAAGTCTTTGTGAAAGTCTTTGAACTGGTATGGCTGACGTGGGATGTCAGGAGGTTTCTGTCACCTTGCATGTTGAGCTCTCCTTCCTACTCCAGCTTTGAGAGGTGGGCAAGCCCCTCTTCTCTGAACTCTGCCCAGAATCTAACTTTGGGGTCACTTTCCTTCCTTCCCATGGTCAATGAAGATGTCAGCAAATTTCCTTTTCCTCTTACTTGGTGTGGCTCATGCCCCTTAACTTCCTGTACTTTCATTTTCTCTTTGGCCTTCTACAGTTAAAGTTGTGTAGACCTTACCCATGGTCCTACACCTGGTCTTATTTGTATCACTTCCCTTGCAGGTTGTCCACAGGGGTTTACTTCCCAAATTCACCTGTCCTCCCTTGTGTTGTAACTATGGAAAGTCTCTTCCATTCTGAAGATTTAAGCTTTCCCTCCATTATTATAAGACCAAAATTGACATCCTCTTCCTCTTTTTCTTCTGCACTGGGTCCTGAATTTTACGTGGCTGAGGAAAGCTCCTCTGTGCTTTGGCCAGAATTTGTCCTGGTACCAGAAATGGAAAAGAACTTTCTTCCAAAGTCTCCATTCATCTGCAGTTTTCAGTTTTAACAAAGCTGCTGTTGTTGTGCATGTAGTGCTGCATCCCAGACTCTGAGTTTGCACTGGAATCCTATCTCTTTCCTTCTGGGCTAATCTTTCTATGGTTTCTGTTTCTGTTAGTATTTAGCATTTTGTCTCATGAAAACTGTCTTGTAGGAGCTGGGTATAGTAGTACATAACTATAATTCCAGGAATCAGATGGCTGAGGCAGAAGGATGGGGATTCCAAGGCTAGCCTGGGTTACATAATGAGACCCAAAAACCAAAAAAAAAGAAAACTATCTTGTAACACTTATCTCCTCAATTGTTACCTAGACTAAAACAGTATTTATTATCTCATACTTGGATACTTCTGACTCAACTGCATTTGGGAGCTCTTATCTCTCTAAATGTTGTGCTGGATTTCTTTTCATAAGCGTTCTATCACTAGTCTGAAAAACAAAAATGTGTTCAATCCCTGATCCTTCCCAAGTAAAACAGAAATTTGTAGCCTCAAATGACAAGTTGTCTGCTGCAGGGCAGCTCCACAGTGACTGCTTCAGAAACTTGGTGATTTCAGGAAGCCAGCTTCCATTTGTCTCCTCCTTGTGATCCTGGAATGCTGCACTCTTCCGCATACATCCTCTTCTGCATAGTGGGCTGGTAGGCTCCTCAGTGCTGAATGTCACGTGCAAACATGGCAGGAACTGCTAGATCAAGTTCTTCTGGAAGATCCCTTTCATTGGTGCCCAGAGTTTTGAAATCACAAGCCTGCCGGCATATTTTCTAAAATTCACATCTCAATTCCTGAACCAGTCATGGCATGGGACATGGGGAAGGCTCCAGGAGTAATGTCCTGCCCGTGACCAGACCACATGAACTCAGGGCCTACACCTTGAGCCACTCCACCAGCCCTTTTTTGTGAAGGTTTTTTTCAAGATGCGGTCTCATGGAACTACTTGCCCTGGCTGGCTTTGAACCATGATCTTCCTGATCTCTGCCTTCTAAGTAGCTAGGATTACAGGCATGAGCCACTGGTGCCTGGCAAGAGCCCAGTTTTAATTCCAGGCTCTCTTCCTCTCTGTCTCTTTCACTCTCCCCTTCCCATGCCCCCCTTTCTTCCCTCTGTCTTTTTTTTTTTTTTTTTTGGTGGAACTGGGGTTTGAACTCAGGCCTTTGTGCTTGCAAAGCAGACACTTACCACTTGAGTCAAACCTCCATTTTGCTGTGGTTATTTTGGAGGTGGGGTCTTGTGAACTACTTGCCAGAACTGATCTTGAACCGCTGTCCTCCTGATCTCATTCTCCCAAGCAGCTAGCGTGAGCTAGCTACAGGCGTGAGCTACCAGTACTTGGCTTAGTCCAGAATCTATTAGTATGTGTGTGATGCCCATTTGACAGGTATAGATGAAGCCTTTATAGTCTGAGTCTACATAGTTAAAAGATAAGTGGTCTGTTCCGAACATGCCATGGTGAAGCAGGAAGTGAAAAGTTTAAGAGAAACTTCTCTTTCCAGAAGGGAGGAAGACATCAGTTACCGAGCTATTGCTTACCTCAGCATCCTTAGAAAAAGAGGTTAGATAAGATTTCTGTGCCCTGGCATTGTTCTCATTTCCTTAGTTAGCCATATCATGGCTTCTAGCACTTCACTTCTAGAAGATCTTCCTTTCTCTTGTCCTCCATGGCTGTAGCTGCATGTGATGGGCTATTTCTGTAGCTTTAGTAGCAGCCTGCTTTTGTTGCAGTAAGTTTTAAGTGTTAAGGGTTGAAGAGTGATCAACTATTATCAGCCCAGACTTGTTCTCTTCCAGTTTTAGCAGGTTCCAGTCTGTGTTTTGTGGGTTATTGTCTTTAAACCCAAGAGTTCCTTTCTTTTTGCTTCTGGCCTTTATTATCTGACCCTCTCAAGCTTGAGTTTAGCGGCCACACTTCAGGCATAAATCATACCTGGACTTTATACCTCTGTTGGGCTGAGCCGCTTAGAGAGAGGTACTGAGGGAAGAGGGAAGTTGCCCCAGGCTAACTGTAATCTTGTGATGGTTAAGACTGTACCTAAGGGGGTGCGCTGTAGGCATTGACCTTCTGCTGGGTTGTCCTTTAATCCGCATTGTGTGTCCATCACTGTCAGCATTGGAGCACTGTTTTGGCCTCATACATGAATTGTTGGTTTCTTTGCAGCTCTTCTTCCCTGAGTGGTCTCATCTTTTATGTCAACCTGCCTTCACTGAGTGCTGCACTTAGGTCTGACTGCCTATTCACCATTGTCATTTAGATGTTTAACTGAGATATCAAATGTCCTGTACACAAAAGCAATCCTTCATTTTCCTCCAGCATGTGTCTTTGTCATATCTAAAGAGCATTATCAGCTTGCTGCTTGAGCTCTTAATCCCTCCCCTTCTCTCAGCCCCACATCAGCCCCTCAGTAAAATTTTGAGTTCTCTCTCCATTATGTTCTGGTTCCTTCAACTTCAGAAGTATAGTCCAACCACTATTACAGTTTCATCCAGGGCTGCTACAAGAGCTTTCTTATGAGACTCTGCCCTTTTTTTTTTTTTTTTTTGATGGGACTGGGGTTTGAACTCAGTCCTTTGTGCTTGCAAAGCAGGTGCTCTTCCACTTGACCCACACCTCCAGTCCATTTTGCTGTGGTTATTTTGGAGATGGGGTCTAGTGAACTATTTGTCCAGGCTGGACTTGAACCTTGATCTCAGCCTCCCAAGTAGCTTACAGGCGTGAGCCACCAACACCCAGCTTATTCTGCCCTTTTCTTACTCATCTTTTATGTAGTAACCAAACTGATCAATTAAAAGCAGATTACTAATCCAGGATCTGTTTTAATTAAACCATTTAGGATAAAGTGAAAACTTTTTGCTGTGGCCTTTCATAGTTTGATTCCTGTTACTCTGTTCATTTGGTGAATTTTGCTGTCCTGGGCTTTTCCTATGTCTTAAATCATACCATGCAGGTCTCCTCAGGAACTTTATATTTGGCATTTCTTCTGTTTGGGAGTGTTAATTTTCATGGTTTATTCATTTTCCTTTTTAATGTCGCATTGTCACCTGATCCAAATGTCTTGCCCTAGTTATTTTTGTATCCTGTAAATTTATGGTTTTTTTTTTTTTTTTTTTTTGTGGTACTGGAGTTTGAAGTCAGGGCTTCTCACTTGTGAGGCAGGCAACTCTACCACTTGAGCCATGCACCTAGTCCTTTTTTGCTTTTAGTTATTTTTCAGCTAGGGTCTTGCATTTTAGCCCAGGGCTAGCCTCAGACTGTCATTCTCATACCTATCTCCTGTTTATCTGGGAACACAGGCATGAACCACCACACCAAGGCTTGAATTCACTTTTTTTTTTGGCTGTACTGGGTTTTAAATTCACCTTACACTTGCTAGGCAGGTGTATTACCATTTGAGCCACTCTGACAGCCATTTTCTGTTGGGTATTTTTAATATAGGGTCTCTTGAACTATTTGCCTGGGCTGGCTTCAAACCATTATCCTCCTGATCTCTGCCTCCCAAGGCGAGGATTATAGGTTTGAGCCACCTGTACCTGGCTAAATTCACTTTTTAATGAACTAAAATTCAGATATAAAAGAATTGGGAATTGGCCCATAAGTGCAAATAAATTTAAAATAAAAACCTTTAAAAATTATTTTTATCACTACTAGTTCACTGCCAATTTCATGAAGGGGGACCTGTTTTGCTTGGTTTGATTCAGTTCCCTTGCCCTTGTCCTTGGCCAGTATTTCTTTTGAAGGCTCATGCCTATAATCCTATAATCTTAGCTACTTGTGAGGCTGATCTTGTTTCAAGGCCAGTCCAGGCAAATAGTTCTTGATATCCCATGTTCAAAAAAATAACTGAAGCAAAGTGGCCTGGAGGTGTAACTCACCTCCATGTAGAGTGCCTGCCTTGCAACTTGCAATTTGCAAAGCCTTGAGTTCAAACTACAGTGTAACCAAAAAAAAAGAAAAGAAAAGATTTATTGCATGCAGGAATGCAGGAGGTTTGTTGTTGCTTTCTATGTTTTATTTATTTTTGTTGAGTTGAATCAAACCCAGGGCCTTGTGCATGCTAGTTAAGTAGTCTACCATTGAGCTACATCCCCGTTATTTGTTGTTTTTGTTTTTTATTCTTGTTTATTGCCATGCTGGGGTGGAACCAGGGGGCCTGACACATGCCAGGCAAGCACTCTATAAACA
Organism: Castor canadensis; assembly: GCF_047511655.1. Classification (NCBI taxonomy): domain Eukaryota; kingdom Metazoa; phylum Chordata; class Mammalia; order Rodentia; family Castoridae; genus Castor; species Castor canadensis. Next base: position 47,297,325 of record NC_133403.1, read on the forward strand.
CCAGGCCATACATGATTTTTTTTTTTTCTTTTGCACTATTAGGGTTTGAATTCAAGGCTTTATGCTTTCTAGGCAGATGCTCTACATGTATGCATTTTAAAGCTCTTTAATTACATTCAGAATTCAAGAACTGTTTTGTGGTTTTTTTTTGTTTTTTCTCTTTTCCTAGCAGGCTGGGAAGAATGGCACCAGAAAATTCAAGATGAGCTTGAAAATGGTGAGAAAAGCTATGCTTGTAATATGTTTGGAAAACTTCATCTGAGCAAAACCTGTATTTCTTCAAGGCAAAGACTCCATAAGTATAACACACACAGGAAAAGTTTGACACAACACTCGGGCTTAAGCAGAAATTACTTAAGAACAGATTCTGATAAGTTGCATAGTTATGAGGAATCACATTTTCTTAAGCATCAAAGAGCTCGGAACATAGAAAAAAGCTGTGTGTGCAATGAATGTGGGAAAGCTTTTCGTTGTAAATCACAACTCATTGTACATCTCAGAATTCATACGGGGGAGAGGCCTTATGAATGCACTAAATGTGAAAGAGCCTTCAGTGCCAAGTCAAACCTTAATGCTCACCAGAGAGTTCACACAGGAGAAAAACCCTACTCATGTAGTGAATGTGGGAAAGTCTTCTCTTTCAGGTCACAGCTCATTGTCCATCAGGAAATTCACACAGGAGGGAAACCCTATGGTTGCGGTGAATGTGGGAAAGCCTACAGTTGGAAATCTCAGCTTATTTTACATCAGAGAAGTCATACAGGAGTAAAACCCTATGAATGCAGCGAATGCGGGAAAGCCTTTAGTTTGAAGTCTCCATTTGTTGTACACCAAAGAACTCACACAGGAGTGAAACCCCATAAGTGCAATGAATGTGGGAAGGCCTTTCGGAGTAAGTCCTACCTCCTTGTTCACATCAGAATGCACACAGGGGAAAAACCCTATCAATGTGTTGATTGTGGGAAAGCCTTCAACATGAAGACACAACTCATTGTACACCAGGGAGTTCACACTGGAAACAACCCTTACCAGTGTAGTGAGTGTGGCAAAGCCTTTGGCAGGAAGGAGCAGCTGACTGCTCACCTGCGAGCCCACGCAGGGGAGAAGCCCTATGGATGCAGTGAGTGTGGAAAGGCTTTCAGTAGCAAGTCGTACCTCGTCATACATAGGAGAACACACACAGGAGAGAGGCCCTATGAGTGTAGCTTATGTGAGAGAGCCTTCTGTGGGAAATCACAGCTAATTATACACCAGAGAACTCACTCAACAGAGAAACCCTATGAATGCAATGAGTGTGAAAAAGCCTATCCCAGGAAGGCTTCTCTTCAGATACACCAGAAAACTCATTCAGGAGAGAAACCCTTTAAGTGCAGTGAATGTGGGAAAGCCTTCACTCAGAAGTCCTCTCTCAGTGAACATCAGAGAGTTCATACAGGAGAGAAACCATGGAAGTGCTCTGAATGTGGGAAATCCTTTTGCTGGAATTCAGGGCTTCGGATCCATCGGAAAACACACAAAGGGGAAATCCAAGTGATGAAATAAATGTTAAGACTCCTTTTTACAGGAGCTGGTACTTTGGAGACCTCAAAGGATAATTCAGACAGAATTATAAGCAGCAAGTCCTAAAAATACACTCACTTCAAGTAAGTAATATGGGAGAGACCAGTTACATTTGGAATGAGTATGCAAAAGTCTTCAGAAATGAGTCCCACAAACCTTTGTAGACAAGAGAAAGATTGAAAGAATGAGTAGCAGTAACCATACCAGCAGGACCAGGTGTGGTAATGTTGTCATGAAGATTTGGACCATTCACATTGAGAGCACTTTGTAAGATCAATAAATCAGGGAAGCATTTTTTCAATAGAAAATGTGTTAAATAGGAGGTCACATTGCAGATGTGAAGTCATGTTTTTATGAATAAAGGCAACTCAGTTGTAAACAGACTTTTCATGGTCCAGTGTCTTAATATGTAAATAAAGTAAATTAAACGCTAAGAAACTTATTCTGAAAGTTGAGAGATATTTCATGTAACTTTTCCTAGTTAACACTGAATAGCACTTTTTAAAATTTTGATATTTTTAATGTAACTTGTTATATATATATATATTTGATAGTTTGTGGAACACATGCCCCAATATTCTCCATATTAAATGCTAAATATCAGCACTGTCTCTTTATTTCTCAACAATATAACTGAAACAATGTGGCTTATAGTAGGAATTATACATTTATCCAAGGAAGTTTACTCATTCAGTGGTCTGGCCGTTATTGCAGGGCTGTGTTGTGAGAGAACTCATTATGAGTACATTCCCTGTGTTAACAATTCAGTATCTGTTGTCTGTAGATGATATGAGCTCCCTTGTTCTGTCTGGAGAATACTTCCTCTGCTGTGTGCTTTCTTCTAATGATGTCTCTGAATGTCCTTTCCACTAGTCACAGACGAGCATCATACCCGTCGTTGTATGATAATGTCTTTTCCAGGATTGAGTCTAACTCAAGCTCATGTGAACAGATGAAATGTGACAACTCACTTTCTCTTGTCCCACAATCCTGTTGAGACTACTAATTAATCCTGAATTGATTCCCAGAATGACTTTGGATATTGCTGTATTTGGAACCAGGTTCTTGGGCCTTGTGTGTAGTTCTTCTTAACTTTTCAAGTTAACAGCGTGGTAGCTTTCTTAAATGAAGAGGGATGAGATTCTGTGTCTTACTACCTTGGGGCTTTAACTGAAAAGTTGTTGCCTTCGGATAGCCTGTCAGTAACATACTGTTACAGAGAGTAGCTAGGATTACAGGCGTGAGCCACCAGCACCTGGCTTGCTCTGGCTGTTAGAGATAGAGTCTTGCTTTTTGCCCAGGCAGGCCTGGACTGAGATCTTCCTATTTTTAGTGTCCCACCATGACTGGAATTAACAGGCATGCACCACTACACCCAGCTATTGGTTGAGATGGGGTCTTGTGAACTTTTTTCCTGGACTGGTCTCAGGGTGATGCTTCTGATCTCAGCCTCTCAAGTAGCTAGGACTACAGGTGCAAAGCACCAGTGCCCAGTTTTAATTGTGTTCTTTTTAAGTGTGGCTCCACTCCTATAATACTAGCTACTCAGGAGGCAGAAATCAGGAAGATCATAGAGAAATAGTTCTTGGCCCTATCTTGAAAAAACCCTTCATAGCCAGGCATTGGTGGCTCATGCCTGTAATCCAAGCTATTCAGGAGGCAGAGATCAGGAGGATCTTGGTTTGAAGCCAGCCCGGGTGAATAGTTCCACAAGACCCTATCTTGAAAAAAATCCTCCACAAAAAAAGGACTGGTGGAGTGGCTCAAGGTATAGGCCTTGAGTTCAAGTCCCAGTACCAAAAAAAAAAAAAAAAGAATGGTATTCAAGCCCAGCCCTGGCACAGATCTCTAATCCCACCTCTTGAGAGGCTGAAGTAGAAGGATTTTGAGTTTGAGACCAGCTTGGGGTACAGAGCAAGTTCAAGGTGCGCCTGGCATAGTGAGACCCTGCCTCAATAAAACAAAACCAAAGGAATTCATGTGAGCCTGATGGAGCACAGCTGTAATCCCAGCCCTGGGGGAGTAGAGTCACGATCATGATTTCAAAGACAGTCTGAGCTACACAGTGAGACCCTGTCTCAAAAAGCCAAGAACTGGCCAGGTGCAGTTGCTCACCCCTGTAATCCTAGCTACTCTGGAGGCAGAAGTCAGGAGGGTCACAGTTTACGGCCAGCCTGGGCAAAAAAAAAGTTGGCCAGACCCCATCTCAACTAATAAAAAGCTGGGTGTGGTGGTGTATATTATCATCTCAACTACACAAGAAGCTTAATAGGAGGACAGTGGCCCAGGCAAGTTCAAACCCCAGTCCTACTAAACAAAAACCCCAACCCCCACCCCCACCAAAACCCTAGAATTGAGAATATAACTCATCAGTAGTGCACATGCTAACATGCACAAGGCGTTGGGTTCCAACCCCAGCTTTACAAAAATAAACCTTGCTCATTTAAGGTTTTCTTGATACTATAAATCAAAAAAGAAATTGGGGTAGATATGGGCTCCTGCCCTGATTTACATACTTAAAGTAGCCATAGACTAGTTTTTGTTTTTATTGAAGGATATAATGTGAACCTATTTTCTATCAGTTTTAGGGTGCTACACTCAGAACACAACTTGCTATACTCAGAGGCTATTGAATACTAGCCCTGACCTCATAGACTGGATCATGCTACTGTGATCTGATGGACCAAACTGGAGTTAGGACGTGAGCAACTCAAGGTTAGGCTGTGGACCTTGAATCGCCCAGCAGTTATTTTCCTCATGGGTCTAGTAGGCAGTCTATGCTACATGGGTCTCACCATTTGAATTAAACAATACCTTCATGTGGAGAGACCTTTGTGCCTCAGATGCTGACAATATGTCTATTAAACATTTATAAATGCATACAGACTGCCTATGACTTGCAGATTCATTTATATAAGCAGTATATTCAAGATCTCCACTTGAAAAGACTTTTGGGGAAGGCTGATGAATCAACTGGAATTGAAAACCCTAAATGAAGGCAGAGCCTCTGTAAATGATGAAGTAGAAAAGGCCACCCACCAACAGTAGAAAAGCACAAGGAAACTCGGATTAGTCACTGTGCAAAACATACTTGCAACATTGACCCCTTTAAGGTCAGGTGTGAGTTGAACAACATTCAGCATGTCAACATAAAAACTGGTTTTAGGCTAGTACAACTTCAGTGCTGGCAAGTGCAAAACCAGGCAAAGTGCCAGGGTGGACTCACTCAGACTATACATGATTCCCATAGGCTATTATTGGTATTCCTGGAATAGCAGCTAAAAGAAAAATTACGGGCCAGGCATGGGTGGAGCATGTCTGTTAATCTCCATACTCACCTCAGGTGGCAGAGGTAGGAGGATTCACAGCCAGCCTCAGCTGCAGTGTGAGATCCTTTCTTAAAAAACAACAAAAACAAAATTCCACTCTATACAGTAGAAACCATGGCTTATAGTAATCAATTATTACTCACCAGAATATCATTGCCAAGAAATCCACACATACATTTACTTGGTATCAAGATAATAAAAACAGGCCTGGAGGTCTGGCTTAAATATTAGAGCATCTGCCTAGCAAGCACAAAGCCCTGAGTTCAAACCCCAGTACTGGAAAAAAAAAAGTAATATAAGATGGGGATGTAGCTCAGTGATAGAGCATTTGCCTAAACTGTGAGGCTCTGAGTTCAATCCCCAGCAAAACAAAACAATAGTAACATCCATAGGGAGGGGAACCCCATTTCCTTTTGCTGGTGACTGATTTAGGAGTCATGTTTCTGAGATCCTACCCAGTGATAATTTAAGTCACCTCATTAATTTTTCATAAGTGGTATTACTACTTGTTAGCAATGCATGAATGCATGCAAGATCATTTTCCAATTTCTGCCTTTTTTTTTTTGGTGGTGCTGGTGTGGCAGGGACAAGGGCCAGAAAAGAAACAAGCAAGTCTGTGTTCTGATACTGTAACAGAGGGGAGGGGATGGCATAACAGGGAGATAAAATTTAAAGAATCCAAACCTAAAGAAGGTCACGTGTCACTGGGGATAAAGTAGCCAATAGAGTTACATGCAACCATCTATGGGTTAAACCTTGCTTTTTGCTTCTGTAACCTGCTTGCAAGGGTATATAAGGTGAGACCCATTGTTCTTGGGCTCAGCCTTTGGATATGAATCTGCTGAGCTGCTGCCAGCATGCTAATAAATACTGCTTCATGAAAAGCCTTGTGTCCTGTGTCTGAGATTCCCATAACACTGGGGTTTGAACCCAGGGCCTCTTATTTACTATGCAGGCACTTTACCACTCAAGCCACACCTCTAGCCCTTTTTTTGCTTTAGTTATTTTTCAGATAGGGTGTCACGTTTTTGTTCATGACTGGCCTGGACTGTGATCATCCTACACAGCTGGGATCACAGGTGTTTATTCCCAAGTCCGGCTTGTTGGTTGTGATGGGGTCTTGCTAACTTTTTATTCAGGCTGGCCTCTAATCTTGCTCCTCCCAATCTGAACCTCCCAAGTAGCTGGGATTACTTGTGTGAAGCACTATCCCCAGCTCTCTGTGCTTCTATTTGTGTGTAATGATGTGATCAAAATGGGATCTCACACACAAAATGGCAATAATGGCAAAATCCTGGGCCCTTGAATATGAGTTGCTGATCCAACCCTAGAACTATTTTCTTCCAAATTCAGTACAAAAAGATATCCTTAGTCTTTATACCAAAAGATTTTGGTGATGATTCTTTTTCTTGGATTTAAAAGCATTTGAAGCCAGGTGCTGGTGGCTCACACCCATAATCTTAGCTACTTGGGAGGCTGAGATTGGGAGGACTGCAGTTCAAGGCCAGCTTGAGGAAATAGTTTGCAAGACCCCATCTCCAAAATAACCAGAGCAAAATGGACTGGAGGTGTGGATCAAGTAGTGGAGGGCCTGTTTGCAAGTACAAAACCCTGAGTTCAAACCCCAGTCCACCAAAAAGTAAAAGCATTTAGCTACGGAATCAAGACAGAAGGATTATAACTCTGAGAACCACAAAATAAAACAATGAATGGTCTAAAATTATTACATAATTATTAAATTATGTAGAAGACATGAAAACCATAAAAGAGACTAAGATGACATTAGGAAAGAATTAACATATTTGTTGACATGATAACCCTGACCTTCCATGGAAGGTGTAGCCATTACAAAGTGGACAATACCTTAGGTTCAGTATTTCTTTATGCTTTCTGTGATCACTAGTGGAATGTGTTTTGTTATCACTTTAAATCATCAGTTTTTTTTTTTTGTTTTTTTTTTTTGCCGTACTGGGGCTTGAACTACTCCACCAGCACTTTTTTGCGAAGGGTTTTTTCCAGATAGGGTCTCATGACTATTTGCCCTGGCTGGCTTCAAACTGTGATCCTCCTGATCTCTGCCTCCTGAGTAGCTAGGATTACAGTGGTGAGTCACCGACGCCTGGCAGCTGTTTGATTTCAGGTCTAGATAGTATTTTTCAGAATTGCATTTGGCTGGCTTACATCTCTATTGCTGGACATACTGAAGGACATTGTTGGAACTCAGAGGTTCCCCATTGCTGTGGATTGCTAGCTATTTTGGAATGCTGACCTGTTTTTCTGGGGTCACTGCTTTTATATCATTTTAGTATTTGTGAAAACCACAAGATTATGTGTATAGCATAATCTTAATTGTGGCATGTGTCTGAATCTTCAGTTCATGGATATCAATTGTTACCTGTGTGAAAAGAACAGAAAGGAGCTAAAATGAGGAAAGGAAAGAAGACCCATGTCAATCATGCTGAAAGCCCAAAGAAGCCAACAGCACAATATTTTGAGAGGCACAGAAGGCGTTCCCAAGGAGTATTCAGATGGAATCATGGAGCTGGGGAATGAAAGGAGCTTTTGAACTGAGATACTTGAAAACATTATTTCTACTGGCAAATATTCTGCCAGTAGTGCTTCAAACAGATGGTGGATGTTTAGGCAGAAAATCATATCATGTTATTGTGGGAACTTTTAACTCTTTAACAGCCATTGGAATTAAATATGACAATTATTTTTTGGGTAAGTGTTGTGAATGTTATACATTGGGGTCAGAAAGAACTACTGTATCTAAGGAAGTTAGGGTAATTTTTTTTTTTTGTAGTACTGGAGTTTGAACTCAGGGTTTCATGCTTGCTAGGCAAGTGCTCTACCACTTGAGCCATTCCACCAGCCCTAGGGTAATCTTTGTATTCCTTATTCAGCTGTGATGAGTGTACAAGCTGCAACCCTGTCCTGAGAAGGGAATGGTGACCTGGAGCTCATACTCACATGAATGAAGATTTAGTTATGCAATGAGCCACTGGGTCCAGAGAGGTGGTGGCTAAATAAGGGAGATCTAGAGTGGACCACAGTGGGAAATATCAGTATGAACTTGTGCTTGTGTTCCTGCAGATACACATGTATTTCCCTGCATTAATTATCTCCTGAGATAGCCAAGAAGCAATTATATCCAGTAAAAATAAGCACAGATACTATTCATATATTGGTGTCTAAATACCTTTCTCCTTGGAGAAATGGCTGATTCCAGGGCTTGATGTGGGAAAATACAAAATGAAATTGGAGCATTTTGCTGTGCCAGAAAAAGTAGTGCTCAAAAAAGGATGGGATCAAGAGTAACACTTGAGCATGGCAAACTGAGAAGCTCTTTAGGCCCGCTCCCCAGGAAAACTGGGTAATATTTAAAGTGTGTGAACTGGTGGAGTGGCTCCAGCCATAGAGCTTAGAAAGAGATTAATTAAAATAACCAAATAATCGTAGATTTTACCCCATGGGACAGCAAGAAATTCATTATAGCAATAATAATAATGGACCCCCAAAAGGGACTAATATGTAAACTTGCTACATTATCTAAAACATGCATATAGCAGAAAGTCTAACCCGTACATGAGAAAAAAAAATTCCTGTAGTTAAAAAAACCCAAAACTTCCCATACAAGTGATCAAATAGTGGATTAGCCAAAAACTTCAGGTTGCCATAATAAGTATATTTAAAGAAATAAAAGCCATGCAGCTGGGTGTGGTAGCTCATGCCTGTAATCCTAGCTACTTGGGAGGCAGAGATCGGAAGATCATGGTTCAAGGCCAGCCTGGGAAGAAGTTTTTGAGATCTTACCTCAATTAATAAAAATCTGGGCATGGTGGTATATCTGTCATCCCAGGTGTGCAGGAAGCATAAATAGGGTCATATTCCAGGCCAGCCAGGACACAAAGCAAAAAGGGATGGGGACGTGGCTCAGGTAGTACAGCACCTGCCTAACAAGCATGAGTCTCTGAATTCAAACCCCAGTACGGCCAAAAAAAAAAAAAAAAGCACATTTAAAGAAGTAAAGAAAGGTATGAAGACAATGTTTAATTAAATAGGGAACAGCAATAAAGAGATCTAAAGAATGCTAAAAAAAAAAGCTAGGTGGGCTGGTATACACCTATAATCCCAGCACTCAAACCCTGAAGCAGGGAGATTGCCAGTTGGAGGCCAGTCTGGTCTACATGGCAGATTCCAGGCCAGCCTGGGCCATGTGTGAGACCCTACCTAAAAAAAAATGTTAAAAGAACCAATTGGAAATTCTGCAGTGATAAATTACAATAACTGAAATGAAAAATTAGCGGGAATCAACAGATTTCGTTACTGACTTATTTAGTGTGAGCCTGGGGTCTTTGTCTCACAATTTTGACGAATGAAAATGACAGACAAGAGTGAGCAAAAGCAGAAAAAATTTATTGAGAGACAAAGAGCACAGAGCAGAGCTCCCACAGCAGCTGGGAGGGCTCCCAAGAGAGGATTACCACCAGCTAGTCTTTGTCTAGTGGTTTAAATTGTGGTAATGAAGAAAGTTCAGACAAAGCCTCTTACCCTGATTGGCTGGCAACCATTCAGATTGTCTTTTTGGGCCAACCAGGCATCTGCATGATTTGTTTATGTGTGTCTTGCCCTTTCAGGTCTCTGATCACTTGTCAGACAACGGCTAGGATTTGCTGTAGGATTTTGGCCATGTTCCTCTAGATGAGGAAGTGAGTCATGTGTCATGTAGTCTCTGTGCCCGTTACCTTCCCACAGAAGGGAGTCTCAAACCTGTTGCTTTCTCACAGAGACCTTGGAAATTGAATATATTGTGAGTTAATTTATTACCTTGGGGTGTGCTGTTTCCTCTACCTTCTAATCTGTTTCAATTTGAACTAGCAGAAGAAGGAATTAGCAAATCTGAAGATAAACTGATCAAGATTATGTAATCCAGCTGGGGATGTAGCTCAGCGGTTTGGTGTTTGCCTAGTATACATGAGGCCCTGTGTTCGATCATCAGTACCACGAAAAACTAAATTAAAAATAAAATTAATTAAAGATTACGTAGTTCAGAGAAAAGTGTCACAGGAACCTGGACCAGTTCAAATTTGGGGAAAGTCCCAGAGAGTGGACCTCAACCTGGTATCAGGTACTGAGTTTATTGCACCAGTAATGACTGAATTCACGACACTGTCACAGAACAGAAATTTCAGGATAAATCAGCTGGGTAAGAAAATAAGTTTTATTTAGCAAGCAAGAGGGAAGAGCAGAAGCACATCTTCCAGGAGATGTGGGCATTATGAAAGAGACACATTAACTCTTTTATGTATAGTGTATTTATAAAGCTCAAATCAACATAAGGGTCTGTAGTCCTTATCTCTGGGAAGGTTTCTTCATTTTCAACACTTATCTCTGTACCTGCTCCTTCATTCTATCCACCTGGCAGGTCAAATCATTTGCTGTGACAACCCTCTTTAATTGTATCTTATTATTTTTTTTTTTTAGTGGTACTATAAGAGGTACTCAAACCACTTTTGCTGAAAAGCACTGACTCCTTCTTGGACCCATGAATTAACTGAAAACAGGAGAAGCGTGGCACCCCTGCCTCCATTTTGTATCTGTCTTTGCTCTAAGCCACTCTCTTTATAGTCACTTTGCAACTACCTTGGCTACCAGAAAGAATAGAACTGATAGCATCTTTATGACAAGGGACTGAAACTGTTCCCTAGAGACTTGAAGGACAGACCATCCCTCCAAATGAGGACAATTACCTATAATGATGAGGCTGCACGCTGGAGCAGGAAAAATCATCTCATGGGAACCAGATTGCTCCCCTCAAGTGATGACAGCGATAACATCTTCCCTGGAACCCCTCTGGGAGCCCTGGGACTGAGATAATGGTCAACCAGAACACACCTGTGACTAGAATTGTTTAACTGTGCATACCTTTGTCCTCTGTCCCCAGTTTGTCTACTTTAATTTATGCTCATGTCTGTACTACAAAGATGGCTGAAGATGAGCTGCGTTTTTACTCTGTTTCTTCCCACGGCATGTCCCGAGCCATGTAATAAACCTCCTTTTTCTGCCTTCACCATGGCTCTTTATTTGGTGTTTAGAGGTGGGTGGCTGGCCCTGACATGGAATCTCAGGAGTTTGGGCCTTGGGTCCAAAACTCTGGTTTCAGTACTTGGGTTTGAACTCAGGACCTCACACTTCCTAGACAGGCACTCTTTGTGCTTGAGTCACTCCTCCAGTCCCTTTTTTTTTTTGAACTGGTATGTGTGAGATTCCCAGAGACAAAGGCTCTTTAATTGACACATGTGATGTATGTTTGCTATGCATATGCTTTTTAAAAACTTCTTTTTGGGTGTTCCTGGGTTTTAAATTCAGGGCCTTGCAATTGATAGGCAGGTGCTGTACCACTTGAGCTCTGCCCCCAGCCCTGCATATACTTCCTTTTAGGAGATATTTCTTTAGAACAGAAAGGCCATTTCTTCTTAGGAGATATTTGTCTAGGGCAGAAAGGCCATTTTTAGATGATTTATCTAGAGCAGAAAGACCATTTATCTCTGGTATGTATTGTAAGGTTAAGAAGAAAAAAGTGAAGTCAGTGTGGCTAACATTTGTATAGGTTGATGCAGGAAAACAGGAGAAAAGATACATGCTTAACTACTTAAGTGTTATAATACCCACTATATACTATGGTCCTTTGTCTTAATTTTCAAGACACCCTTTCCCATGTCACCTATTATAACTTGACTCAAATAAATAAGGTCATGAGCAAACTATGTCAGAAACAGAGATGGACATGCTTGTATCTTTCCACAGTGTAAGAATTTATTGAGTAACAATAAATTCACAAAGTAAAATTTGCAGGTGCTAATTCACCAAGTACTACTGATTTCACTTGATAGCGGCTGTGACTCACTCAAAACAAAGGACAGCCTGAAAGTTGTTCTATACAATATGGAGTAACTTTGGAGCAGAGTTCAGTCACAGTAGTATTTATGTTAATTTCCTGAATTTGATCTTTTTTTTGTTTGTTTGTTTTACCAGGGTTTGAACTCAGGCAACCACACTCCCAACTCTGAAACTGATAATTTTAATGTGGTTAGATGAATAGAATGATCTTGGAGATACACACTGAAGTGCTTGAGTGTAGAGAAATTATGCCTCTCACATATTCACACTCATGTATTTTCAAGAAAAAAACATTTATGGGGGGGAGCATGGTTCAAGTGGTAGAACACCAGCCTAGCAAGTGTGAGGCCTTGCGTTCAAATCCTAGAACGTCCAGAAAAAGAAAAATGACAAATGACGAGTACACTTATGTATGAAGACAACTGACATGGCAAAAATTAGGGAAATGTGGGTAAGTTCTATAGTACTTTTTCAACTTTTTTTTCTTTTTTAACTTTCCTATTGTATGGAATCACTTATTTATTTCTTTTTTGTGATGCTGGGGATGCCTCATACACAGGCAAGTACTCTTCCACTGAACTACATCCCCAGTCCTTTTTTTTTTTCAGTACTGAGGCTTGAACTCAGGGCCTTCACCTTGAGCCACTTCACCAGCCCTATTTCTGTAAAGGTTTGTTTGAGACAGGGTCTCGGAAACTATTTGCCTGGGCTAGCTTCAAACCGCGATCCTTCTGAACTATGCCTCCTGAGAAGCTAGCATTACAGGTGTGAGCCACCACCGGCAAGCTAAAAATAAATTTTCTTGTAGTGTTGGAACTGTTTAGTATCTTGGTTGTGGTTGCTGAAGCATGAACCCATCCAGTTCAATTTTATAAAATCAAACAGAACTTAATATACATACGAGTGTAAGTAAATCTGACACTACTAAGTAGTGAGGATTTTATTAGTATCAATTATCAAAACTATGTTTTATAAAATGTTAACATTGGGGGAAACTGTACACTAATGAATCTGTTTTCACACTGCAGTTTATTTTGAAATTATCTCAACAAAAACTCCATTGCACTTGTTATCAGATGTGCCTGCACCAATGTTTGGGTGGTGTCCTACGTTTCTGTCTTTGCTTTACTGATAAACTTTCTTGGTTTCTTGCATCCTAAAATTCTTTTTTGCAAGAACATCATGAACTCAGCACCCAAGGGCCAGACAGAAGCCCTCCCTTTTGCAGCTCTCTCCCTAAAGCATCACTGGTTCTCTTAACAGTTAAACAGTGCTTTTGAAGAGGAAGATAGCCTTAAAACGGGGTTGTAAAACATGGTAAACTGTCAAAAGCTGTAACCTCGGACAGAGCTGTGAGGAATTGCTCATTAGAGCCATGCAAAAGTTCAGGACCGAGATGAAAGGCACCATGCAGAGATAAGCACCCATTCCTGCCTTCCTTTGTCTCCACTTGTAAATAAACTTTCCAAAGCAGGACTCCTCTGCTGTTCTTATCTAAACCTTAGGTCTCTAACCCACTACTAGCCCTACTTTATGGGAGAGCACATTCCTTGTAACCTGATGCCCTGTATTGCCTTTTAAATATCCTGTGAATCCTTTGTTCAGGGCTCAGACACAGGTACACGTCTGGGGCCGCTAGCGTAAAATTAAAATCTGAGTTCTCCACCCCTCTAAGTGTCGCTTGGTTTCTCCTCTGACTATATTGCCACAACACTTTTAACAATATTTAACTACTGTCCAAACCAAACCAACAAAAAAACTATTGCATGGAGGAACGGTCTAATGGGCTATAACACAATCTTTTCAGCTAGTCATGGGTTCTCAAAGAAAGGTACTCAGGAAAAAGATAAAATGTAATGTAGGTAAGATTTCAGAAGGATCACAGAGGCGCCTAACGAACACCTTCAAGCAAACACACGGATTTCTAAGGGTGGGAGGGAATGCCTCTGTAGACCCTCCCTCAAAATACAAAGCTTCTAAGAACTGTGAGTTTGTGGTCCCTCTCCTCCGAACCCCCCCAAAAAAAGCTAAGGTAGAGAAAATCTCATGTTTAAGATATTTATTAGAGTGTAACGTCTGCCTAATAGATTGCACGCTGATACATAAAAACCCGAGCTTTTAAAACCGCATACTAACCTGTATAGAAAAGGGTACAAAATATCGTTAACTGCTACCTGCTTTTCACGTCTTCAAACTTTTGGTGACTTTCCCTGTGTTTCCAGCACAGGAAGGCTCCAGCGTCTGTCCCCTCCCGGCGCGTTTCTCTCACGCTCCCCTTCCCCCCACCTCGGGGCGCAGGCGCATGCATGTCGCAACCCCGCGTACCGCGCGGCATTCTGGGAGGAGTAGTTCCACAGCGCTCCTGCCCGCCGCGCAGGCGCATTCCGGTCCGCAAGAGCTGCGCTTTTCGCTTTGTCCTTCCCTGCCAGGAGGTGAGCCCGCGGCTTGATGGGTTGTGACTCGCATGGTAGCCGTCGTGGGGTGTCGCCGCAACCCTGGATCAGCGTTTTCCTCAGGGACGACGAATCGTCTCGCGGCGCGAGGCTGCTCATGCTCCCGCGGAGCTGGCTGCGGGGAGGTGGTGTCTGCGCCGGCCGTCAGTGGTGGGAGTGCGTGTGGGTGGTGGGCGGCGTACGTCTGTGGCTGGGTGCGTTGAGGGCGTCGGCGGCGATGCGAGAGGAAGTTGTCCAGCTTCGCGTCTTCCTCGCTTGTCCGCCACTTGCCGCGGCACCCGGGCCGTCGGCTATGGGCCGGAGCGGTCCGAGCTGGGTGCGGGGCTGCGTGCGCGTACGCGCGGGTTCGGCGCCCTGCTGGGGCCGCTGGTCACTGATGAGCCAGCCTGGCCTGGCCCCGCCGCGTCGAGTTGTTCGGAAGGGCCCTGAAAACCAGACATGCCAAAGTTCGGACCCTCGCCGGCTCAGATTTTGATACTGGCATTCTTTTTAATCCGAAAACCAGGGAGGCGTTTTGACATCATTAAAACATATTTTACTTACTTACTGAAACGGTTCTGCTTACCTGCTGTTTTCGTGGGTTAGGGACTTTAATATTTTAGCTCAGTGTTAGATCACTTGCCTAGCATGAATGAGGTCCCAGGTTCAATCCTCAGCACTGGGGGATTATAATAGGCTAAAGTCTACAGTGAGGCCCTTAACCTAAGAAGGGCATATGTGAGGGCTGAACATAAGATAGTTTAGAGGTAACTTCTCTTTCAAGGGCCAACTTCCGAAAACATTTGCTTAAATTAGCAAAGTCAGGTGTGGAGTGCATTTTTCTGAGTAATAATCTTAAGCATCGTAAGAAATACTTAAAAACTATGCAGATTGCTTACCACATCCACAAATTTCTTAACTTTTGATATTCTCTGTAATAATTCTACTTCATTTCCACATTTTTTTTTCTGCAGTACTGGGGTTTGAACTCAGGCCCTACACCTTGAGCCATTCCACCAGCCTCTTTTGTGTTGGTTATTTTTTGAGGTAGGGTCTTGAGAACTGTTCGAATAGGCTGGCTTCGAACCATGATCCTCCTGATCTCTGCCTCCTGGATAGCTAGGATTACAGACGTGAGCCACCAGTGCCTGGCTTTTTTTTTTTTTTTGTAAAGCAGCATCTTGCTTTGTTTTCCGAACAGGGCTGGAACTTGAGGTCTCCTAGCTTCAACCACTTGACTAACTGGGCTTATAGGTGCATGCTACTGTCTGAGTAAATCTCTACTCTGGAAAAATTCTCACTGAAACCTAACTAAATTCTTGGTCAGAATTAAAGAGGAAAATTTAAAATTACATTGTGAATTTGGCTGTCTACTAAAAGAATTGTTTTGAATGATATTTTGTTTTTTATAATGGCATAATTTTTATTACATGAAATGATGAAGTGAAAGAATAATGCAAAGGAAATCAATTTTTGTAGGTATATTTTTCTTGTTTTTGTGTGTGTGTGTGTGTCTCTGCATGCATGGTATAATTTTTTGTTGTTGTTGGTACTGGAATTTGAACTTGGTTTTAAGGCAGGCACTCTACTGCTTGAGCCACTCCTCTAGCCCTTTTTGCTCTGGCTATTTTGGATATAGAAACCGCCTTTTTCTGGACCACAATTCCCACTGTAACTAGGATGACAGATACCCAGCTTTTTTGTTGAGATGGGGATCTCACAAACTTTTTGCCCAGACTGGCCTCCAACTGAAGTCCTCCCGATCTCAGCCTCCCAGGTAGCTAGGTTATAGGTGTGAGCTACCAGTGCATGGCTTGTTACAATTTTTAGCCACACAGATTTTACATTTGTAACTTAAATTTCTTGGTTTAAAAAAAGTTTGGCACTGGGTGCCAGTGGCTCATGCCTGTAATCCTAGCTACTCAGGAGACAGAGATGCTTACACGGGACAAGCATAATGATGTTGAAATTTTAAATATAGTTGTATTAAAAATGATATACCGGGCAAGTTCTAACCAAAAGAATGCTGATTTTAGCTGGGCATGGTGGCACATAGCTGTAATACTAGCACTCCAGAGGCAGAGAGGCATGGGGATTTCTAGTTCAAGGCCACCCTGGGGTACATAGTAAGTGACAGGGGAACCTTATATAGTGACCCTGTATCAAAAAAGAAAAAAAAAAAAGAATGCTGATGTTGCCAGCTTTATCTAAGGCAAAATAGATTTTAAGGCTAATAGCATTCTTTAGGGGATGGAGTATTATTCCAGACTGATTAGAGAAATATATAACCTCTATTCATCAAGTGACATTGTCTCAGGCATACAGTCTAAACGTAACAGAATCACCTGCAGAAACTAATTTGAGATACATTTCCTTCAGAAAATGGTAAAAGTGGTAGAGGAAAATTAGGAGATACAGGAGATTTTAGTAGGAAGTTAAGGCTCTGAATAGTGTAGTTTCTTTTTTTGAGACAGGATCTTGCTATGCAGCTCAGATTATCCTAGAACTCACCACCCTCCTTCCTCAACTTCCTGAGTACTAGAATTACAGGCACGAGTCACCATGTATTTTTATTTTTGCCAAAGGTCACACAGTAACGGACAAAGTTGATTGAAATTCAAATTTGTTTTAACTCAAGCATGTAAGCTTTGAAAAATTTTGTACTCTTTTTCCTCACACCCATGAAATGATTTGTATCATTTCATTATACACAGTGAATATTGAATGAACTTCAAAATTATTTTATTTCTAATATTTCTTTATCTGTTTGCACAGCTATAGACTTTGGTTGTATTTTACTGTGTCCTGCTTTTGTTCCTGAGAGTCCTGTTTCAATTGTATAGCAAACATACCCTGGCCTTAGATGATCAGAAATTCCTAGTTCCTAGCAAGGGAGGAAAAGATTTCACGTGTAATGTGAATATACAAGTTGAAATGTATTTGTCCTTACATCCACAGATCCTGGCTCTCCACAAGTAAGCCTGCTAATGGGAGATGAGAGAGGAGTTCCTAAAACCAGAAATTCATTTGCAATACAGAAAACTTAGCCAAGACCTCACCCCAGAACTTTGGGGTAGAGGCAGAAGAGACCAGCATAGAAAATACCTAACCCTTGCAAATCATCTTACAGGCAACAGAAAATGACTACATTACAGGTGAGTTTTTTTTTTTTAATTTATGTGGTGCTGGGATTTGAATTCAGGGCCTCAAACTGGCTAGGCAGATGCCTGTGCCTACCACTTGAGCCAGGTCCCCAACAAAGTGACTTGTTTTTCTCTTTCTTTTTCAGTGGCCTAGAAGAGATAAATAAATGATCTATTTAATAAGAAAAGTTTGAATAGTTAAGAAATTTGGGGGCAATAGCTTCAGAATAGACGATCAGGAATAGATTAAATTGGAACAGAGATACATTACTGATAGGGCCTTGAGAAGTTGTTAAGACATGAATATTTATAAGTCATAGTATCCAAGAAAAACAGTGTAATAAATACCTGGTATTTTTTGTGTTTTGGATCAAACCTAGGGTGTTGCACATGTCAGGCACGTGCTCTACACTGAACTACCTCTCAACCCAAAATGCTGAGTCTTTTTTTTTTTTTTTTTTCCGGTGCTGGGGACCGAACTCAGGGCCTTGCACTTGCCAGGCAAGTGCTCTTCCACTGAGCTAAATCCCCAACCCCATGCTGAGTCTTTAGGCTACTTTTCATAATACTCCTTAGAGGATGATCCAAGGGTAGAATACCAAAACAGGACTTAATGACTGTATTTATTTGTTTTTTAAAAAAATTGTGAAGCCTAAGACTGGAGGTGTGACTCAAGTGGTAGAATGCCTGATTTGCAAGCTTGAAGCCCTGAGTTTAAACCCCAGTCCCACCAAAATAAATAAATAAAATTGTGAAGCCTAAATCATATGCACAATAGTTCTTAAAAAATAAAGGTACAAGCTGGACGCCAGTGACTCATGTCTTACAATCCTAGTTACTCAGGATGCAGAGATAGGAGGATCAAGGTTTGAAGCCAGCCCTGGACAAATAGTTTGGAGACCCTATCTAAAAAAAATCCAACACAAAAAAGGGATGGTGGAGTGGCTCAAGTAGTAAGAGAGTCTGCTAGTAAGTATGAGGTCTGAGTTCAAACCTTAGTGCTGCCAAAAAAAAAAAAAAAGGTACAATTTAATGAATTATTAATGGATTTTGCATGAATCCATTACTCAAGTCAAATAAAATCTTCCCACCCAAATGATGCCTTTCTTTGCCTTCTCCTAATTCCAAACTTGCTTTCCTGACGAACTTAACCGGGTTCCTGGCTTTAATGGTAACCATTTCCTTTCTGTTCTTTGTAGTTTCATCCCTATCAGTACATCCTTAAATTCTATAGTTTGCATGTCTGTAGTATGTACTCATTTGTGTCATGCTTCTTTCATTTGTTGGTTATATTCATTGAAGTTATTCCCTCAATTAAAGTAGCTTCCTAATATTACCAAATTCAGGCAGTGTTCAATTTAAAATTGTCTCGTAATTATTATTATTATTATTATTATTATTATTATTATTTTTGTGGTACTGGGGGTTGAACTCAGATCTACACCTTGAGCTTGAGCCACTCCACCAGTTCTTGTTTGTGATGGGTTTTTTCAAGACAGGGACTCAGGAACTATTTGCCTGGCCTAGCTTTGAACCGTGATCCTCCTCATTTCTGTCTCCTTAGTAGCTAGGATTACAGGTGTGAGCCACTTGTGCCGGCTTGTCTCATAAAATTCTTAAGCTGTAATTAATTTTAATCAGAATCCAAATAAAGTTCATACAGTGTTGTTGGTTGATTCATCTCTTTTGTCATTTCCTGTCTTTGCTAGCCAGCTCTGTTGAAGAAGTAAGGTCATTTTTTTCCCCTAGTTTTCCACTGTCTGGATTTTACTAGTTGCCTCCCCATAGTGTTCATGAGTTCTCCCAGGTGGGAGGCCATACCCCTGAAATCCTAGAACTCAGGTGGTAAAAGCAGGAAGATCCTGGGCTACATAGTAAGACTTTGTATCAAAAAGTAAAACAAACCTATGTTCTCCCACCTGGATTTGCTACAAATTGGTAGATTTAGAGTTGTGCTGTCCTAGTTGAGAGGCCATGGGACTCATCACTGTTTAAATTTAAATTAATTCAAATTAAATCTCTCAGTCTTACTAACCACATTCTCAAATGCTAAGAGCCAGAATTAGCTGTGAATTGGATAGTACCGGCAAATATTTTCACCATTACAGAAGGTTCTTTGAATAAATCTGATCTGGAAGCTTCATCAGGTTGTTAGAAATAGTTTTGCGATATTGGGGTGTTAAGGGAAGAGACGACACAACTTGGAAGTCATTGGCAAGGCAAAGTTTACTTCTGCAGAAGATTGTGCAACAGACAAATAGTTTGGGGAGCAAGCACACTGAGTGGGAAGTCCGCTCTTCCCGCTTGGGTTTTATCTCTAATGAAATGCTACCCCTTGACTGGATTAGGCAGGTTTTGGGTTCACAGTTTATGTGGTTGACTAATTGGAAAGGGGGGACAGGTCAGGGAAAGGGCTTTGGAGACAAGAAGTTCAAAGGTTCAGGGAATAACTGTGTTATGTTACCATCTCTGAAACCAGGGCATATAGCAGAAACAGGAACTTGCCCTGCTAAGGAAAACAACCCTTTGTTCTTAATAGAAACTTAACCAGGTTAAGCAGAGTCCATGAAGCATATGGGAAATGAGTTAGTGAGACTAACATTTGTAACAGCAGTGATTACTGATTAAATCCTTTGACAGAAAAGACCCAACCTAAGCTGATTCTTACAAGGTTCAAGTCAAACATCTTTGACAAAAATGCTTCAGGGGCTGTGCTGTGTACTTCTTTTAGGAGGCTCCTGATGGCTCTGTTGTTAAACCAACAGTGTTTTATGATCATTGCATAGATGAATTATTTCATTGGTGTTGGAAAATGGTGACATGCTGCTTCTATCATCAGTTATTAATTAGCTGGAATTTTGCTATCATGAAACAAGGCATATTTTTTCTAAAGCATTTTCTGCCTCAGATTTGTAATTAACCGTTTCTGCAGTAATTAGTAGCTATGGGCCAGAGCACAGATATACATTATATTTTGGTTATTGACTTTGGAAACAGGAACCTCTTAAACTCATGGATTCCTTTTGGTTTTTCTTTAGATTGATTAGATTTTCTATATTCACAGAAACATCAGCAATAGCCATTTTTAATAAAATAATTTGCCGAATTCTTAGTTTGTTAAAAATGTTTACAAACTTGCAAAGAAAAAAAAAAAACAAACTTTAAGAATACTTTTAGAGCCAGGTGCCGGTGGCTCACTGGCACTAGCTATTCAGGAGGCAGAGATCAGGAGTATCATGGTTCAAAGCCAGCCCAGGCAAATAGTTTGTGAGACCTAAACTCAGAAAAACTCTTCACAAAAAAATAGGACTGGTGGAGTGTCTCAAGGTGAAGGCCCTGAGTTCAAGCACCACTACTGCAAAAAATGAATACTTTTAAGGCTTGAATGGTAGAGCACTTGCCTAGCAAGCCTAGCAAGTCTAGAAAGCATGAAGCCCTGAGTTCAAGCCCTGCTACTCCAAAAAAAAAAAAAAAAAAAAAACGAAACTTTAAAAATGTTCACAGATGGATATTTATTTATTTCTTTATGAGATACAATCTCACCATGTTTCCCAGACTGGCCTAAAACTCTTGGGCTCAAGTATTCCTGCCTCAGCCACTTGAGTGCTGGGATTACAAGCGTGTGCCACCGCTTGTACTTCTGCTCCCCTCCCCCAGTTTTTTTTTGATGTGTTCATTTGTTCTTTTTACTATCTGGTTATTTTTTGTGCTTATAGTTCTTACTTAAACGTAGCTCTTCTTTGAAAAATTTAAACATGTTTTATAAAAACTAAGTTAGGCGGGAGCATACCTGTATGATAACAAAGAAGAATATCCACAATTAACTACTCAGTAGTTCACAGGGTCTTTAGGTTGCTTCTTGTTAGTTTGTTTGTTTTGGTGGTATTGGGGTTTGAACTCAAGACTGTGTGCTTGCTAGGCAGGCACTCTAACACTTGAGCCATGCCTTTATCCCATCTTTCCAGTTTTTTAATGTGTAGTCCTACCATTTTGGTAGCTTTATATTTCCTTTCTGTGTTTATACTTTTTCCTTGTATTTTATGTGACTCTCAAGGGCAGTGTGAACTAGAGTGGAACCAGGAACAACATCCTTGCTTGCTCTTGGCCTCTACTGTCCAGTCTGTTCATGCATCACTGCATTTCAATTCTGGTGCTCACCAAACAGAGTTAGCAGACTGCACACTTCAGGGCACAGTCCCCAACAATACTGTTAGTTCTCCAGTTGCCAGCTGCAATTTTGGGGATCCTGAGGCTACCTGCACTCATGACCAACTATATAGGAATTCAGCAGGGTTCTATAATCTTCTCAGATTTGATAATTTACTGGAACTAGCTAATCACAGAACTCAGAAGAGCACTGCTCTTATGATTATAGTTTGATTATAAGGGTTAAAATTAAGAATCAGTCAAATTAAGAGATGAAGGAGCAAAATCTAGAGTGGTTCTGAACATGGAGCTTCTATACCCTTTTTCCCTGGAATCAGGACAAATTACAGTCCTAGGACATGATATGTTTACTAGCATAATAGCCACCTGAGACTGGGGTTATAGGGTTTTGTTACATAAGCATGATTAATTCTGTGTGACTGGATTCACATTCTAGCTCCCAGTCTTGTAGTCGTATTGTTGCTCTTACCAGCATGGCTGGTTCTCATTCTGAGATGATCTAGGGTTCTGCCCATGTCACTTCGTTAGCATAAACTTAGGTAGGCCTGACATAAATTACAGAGACACTTATGTCACAAGGGAAATTCCAAGTAGAATTATGGGACATCTTGCTTGCTGTCAGCCTCTACTATCCAGTCTGTTCCTGCATCATTGTAGTCTAGTTCTGATGCTTATTACACAGAGTTAGCAGGGAATTCACAGTTTAAGGTGTCTGAACACCATTCTAGGAACCCAGGACAAATACTAGATAAGTTTTTGATTATACAACAGGTAGCACTAGCTTTGAGTGCTGTTTAAATTTAAATTGGAACGAATTAAATAAAATTTCACAGTTAGTTGCTAGGCACCTCTGAAATGTTCAGTAGACACTTGTGGACAGAGCTGCTGTGTTGGACAGTTGCAGGTAAAGAAGACATCTGTCAGTATAAGACATTCCATTGCTGTTCTGTTCCTCAGGGAATGTCAGTATCACACACAGGAGGATGCTAGTGGTAGATAGTGTGTAGATTGGGATTATCATTAGGTTTTCTCCCATTCCTAGTGTGTCAATAGGATTTTATCACATGCCCTTTTTACATCTATTTAAATGATCATATCTTTTCTACTTTGTTATGTTAATGTAATTAACTATGTTTATTAAAATTTTTTTATTTTTTTGATTTTTTGAGATATGGTGTCGCTGTGTAACCCAGGCTGGCCTCAACCTTGAGATCCTCCTACCTTCCTCCAACACTCCCTCCAATCCCCATACCCGGGGATTTTCATGCAGGCTAGGTAAGCATTCCTCCACTGAGCCTGGCCTTAGCAGTTTTTATTTTGTGTAGGAGCTGCTGTCTCCCAGGATGTCTCTGAACCACCTCCTTTGTGGAAAACTTTACTGATTTCTTAAAATTCATTCAAGCTTTACCTTTTCCAAAGAAACTAGGCACTCAGTACTTAATGCTCTCTCTGATTTTTTTTTTTTTGTTGTTGTTGTTTTTTTGACTCAGAGTCTTGCTGTGTAATGCATGCTGGCCTTGAACTCACAGTGCTGCCTCAGCCTCTTGACTGCTGGGATTACAGCCATGAGCCATCATGCTCCAGCTTTTCCTGCTTTTTATCCATGTTATACCTTCCCTTCATTTCTACTTAGTCTTTATAACACTTTATCCTCAAGTTTAGCCCTCTCTAAGACTAAGAAGTTTTTTTTTTGTTTTGCTTTGGTTTCAGTTTTTTTGAGAGAGGTATCCCTCTATAGCACAGGCTGGCTTCAGACTCATGATCTTCCTACCTCCTTCTCCCAAGTGCTGGAACCACAGGCCTGTACCACCATACCCAGCTTCTAAGCAGATTTTGAGAGTATTATTATCTGTCTTTTGCTGCTTTCTCCTCCAGCACCAAGTTTGAGGTTCAATATAGTGTTGGTGGTTCCAGGGATTTAAAGTCACCTATTCCATGCTTAGCATGTGTAAGAACCTCATTTTGAGCCCCACTGCTGCAAAAAAGTAAAATATAGTCACCTATTCCAGTTTGCATGTGCCATATAAACAGAAGGATGCACAATGGCATTTCATTACACAGTACAGTGCAACATAGCAGGTGTTTTGTAGAACCTGTAGTGATGGAGTGACAGGTGTAGTATTTTCTTGTCATGCAGTGATGACAGCTTCAAATTTATGAATTGTGCTCTCACAGGCATCATTATCATTTGAAGATTTATCTGTGGATTTCACTCAAAAGGAATGGCAGCTGCTGGATCCCCATCAGAAGAACTTATACAAGGATGTCATGTTGGAGAACTACAGCAGCCTATTGTCACTGGGTAAGCAGTGCTTCCTTGAGTGTGCTCAATGCACTGCTTTTTCTTTTCTTTCTTTTTTTTTTTTTTAAATGTTGCTTAATACTATAGGCTTCTGAAACTTTTAGTGATTTTGGACCAAAATTTAGGATATTGAAAAATTCCTTCTTCTGTGACAACAAGAAAGTGTTTGGATCACCTTCCAGTAATGAAGGCTTAAGTTTCTTTGCAGACTTGAGTCTAAGTGTTAATAGCAGCAGTTGTGATGGTAGCACCTAACACACATGACTTAACCATACATCATATGCCACGGCATGCCCCTTCAATGATTAACTCAGGCATCAGAACTATCCTGTGTGGCAGATAAGGGGATCATCTTTTTTTCCTGATGTAAAAATTGTGGCAAAGAATCTGGGTGCCAGTGACTCATGCCTGTAATCCTAGCTACTCAGGAGGTAGAGTTAAGGAGAATCAAGGTTCAAAGCCAACCCTGGGAAAAAATTTGAGAGACTCTAGAAAATAACCAAACATCCCCAACCCACATACACAAAACAGGGCTGGCAGAGTTGCTCAAGTTGTAGAGCACCTGCCTAGCAAGCATGAGGCCCTGGGTTTAAGCCCCAGTAGTACAAAAAAAAAAATTTGAGGCAAAGTGAGGGTAAGTAACTCTCAAGTACTGACTGCTAGCAAGTGAAAGAGCTTACAGTTGAACTCCAGCAGCTTGGCTCTAGACTTTTTAAAGTATCAAAGGGTTTGGGACTTGAGTTATAAGTTGGAGGTTTTTTTTTTCTTTTTTAAATATTCTCCTAACAATACAAATAAGGGAGGTTGGAGACTCTTAGACTCTGTTAGCCACCAGGGATACCATTGCCATAACTTTGAGAATTACTGTGTTTAGATACAGTTTCCTCTGGCCAACTATATGATAAACTTTGCCCATTCTCCACAGGCCTAAAGCCCACCCAGTTGGGTCCATGGTCTTTGTGATTTCCCCCAAACAGGGTATGAAGTTATGAAACCAGATGTCATCTTCAAGTTGGAGCAAGGTGAAGAGCCATGGGTAGGAGATGGAGAAGTTCTAAGTTCAGAATCTCCAGGTGAGTGCGTGAGAACCATGTGGATTTGAGGAAGAAGTCCAATTTCAGCTGGCCAGTGATGGATGGAATCTTTGAAATGTACCTCAGAGAGCTCTTTTTAGAATTTCTTGACCCCATGGTGATTCAGAGCATTTGATATCAGTTGCATGTAGCTCGCATATTGATGTGGCTTTTTTTTTTTTTTTTGGTGGCACTGGGGTTTGAACTCACAGCCCCATGCTTGCTAGCTAGGCGCTCTTACTGCTTGAGCCACTGTGTCTCTTAAGTAGCTAGGATTATAGGCATGAGCCACTGGCACCTCACAATATGGCTTCTTTGTAGCTTAAAGTAAAATGTGTCTTGCTCATCAGAGCCCTGATGTTACTCCCTATCTGTTGAATCAAGGACCTGGACTTCTTACTTGATTTTCTCTTGTCTGAGGTGTTTGATCCCCTCTGTCCCTCCTTCCCCTTATGGTCAAAGCACTTCTGCCTGTGTCTTCCAGAATTTTTATTTTTCCTTGAAATTGGGAGCACCCCACAAAGCCCCCCTCTGTCAGCCTCACTATATCAGAAAACAGAGCCATCATTTCTCCCTGACATCTTGTTTTTAAAATTATGTTCTTCCATTTTTCCTAAAGATTAGACACCATGGAGTATAAGAATCTCTCCTTAAAATTCTTACTCTTGTTTTAAAATTATTTGTTCTTTGGAAAATATTTTTTCAAAGGCTTCCCTCCTCAACTCCCAGCTAAAACTACACCTGTGATGTCTTACTCCTGAAGTTCTCAAACTGCTAGGTCAATCTGAATTCTAATCTTCCATAAGTTATCTTCAGTGATACCACTGTATTTATTTTCTAAAGTACTTAACACATTCTGATCAGTTAAAGCATGAGGTTTATTATCTGCTGTTTGACATTGGTTTACTCCAGGTTCCACCAAAAACAGATCATGAAATGTGTGTCTGAATGTAAAAACATGTGAAATGTGGTCCCTGCAATTGTAGTGGGAGAACTGGGATATGAGATTGGGATTGGCAATGCCAGTGAGAGGTGAGCCAATGTTTAGACACTTCCTGTGGGCAGCAGGGGCTCAGGTTTACTGAAGACTTTCCGAAGCACTGTGTGTCCATACCTCTTTCTCAACTCTGTTGGACTAGGAAGTCCAGGATTTACCCTCTTCTCTCAATCTCAGTGGTCAAGAACTGCCCCTGAATGTGCAGTGTCCCTATAACCCAAGAAAGGTCCTGGGTAGAGAGAGCAGGTGCCTTGTCTGGGCACCATTTTAGGAACTACCTACAGTGCTGAATTTGGCTGAGGGATGTGCCTAAGGCACCAATGGCAGAATATGCCGCAGATTTGAAATCTCTTCTTCCAAGGCCCTCTTTAATATGGCATGATGTTACCTGTTCTTTTATTTCCTCCTTTCCCTGAAAATGCATGGCTGCTCCATTTAAATGTATCTTGGTGTTTATTACTTGGAATGTTTATACTTCTTTGCATTTGAACTTTTTAGGGGATGGTGCTAGGGTTTGAACTCAGGGCTTCATGCTTGATAGGCAAGCACTCTCCCACTTGAGTCACACACTCAGGCCTTCTTTGCTAATTTTTCGGATAGGACCTTGTGCTTTTTGCTGGGGCCAGCGTGGACTGCTCACCCTCCTACCATTACCTCCTGTATTACTGGGATTACAGCTATGAGCCATCATGCACAGCTTGTTTGTTGAATGGGGGGCCTCTTAGTTTTTGCTGGGGATGACCTCAAACTGTAGTTCTGCTGATTTTTGCCTCCCAGGTAGCCAGGATTACAGGCATAAGCCATGGCTCCTGGCCCTATGTCTGAACTTTATATTGTGCTGTGCTAGTTATCTAGAAATTCTTAATCCTCACTGCTAGAACTCAGCTTTCTTTGCATTAATATTTGTAAAATGTTACTTGACAACTCCAGAATACACTGTTTTCACTGTTTTCTGATGTCCCATCCTGAACCTGATCACCATGTTTGTAGTTCTTAGTTTGTTGGTCCTCGAGCTTTGTTTACATATACATGAAAGGCCTAAAGTTTCGTATCATTCATTGGGTTAGGACATACACATTATTCACTCAGTAAGTTTCTGTCTACAATAATCATTTTAATACAGATGTTTTTAGATAGGGTGTGCATTACATTATCTGGGAGTTTTTTCCAACTACTGGTGTCATGGATTCTGGTAAAGTGGTTTATGTCTTTTCAGAAATTTGCTGTGGTAACACTGGTATTTGTAATTTAAGAAACCTTTTTTGATTTTTATTGCTCCCTTTAGTTGAAACAAACTGCTTTAATGATTACTGAAAAGGATTAAGAAGTAATACCAGAAAACAAGTTCCAGAAGCATAGAACCTAGTTAAGAAGATGAGAGATTTGCAGCCAGCTTTTGTTTTTATTTTTTAAATTTTTTGTTCAGCATTTATACATTTATTGAGCATTTACGTTTCATTGCAAAGCAGTGTATTTGTCAAAATTGATTATATAGACAAGGACTGTGTGTTAGAGTCTCAAAGACCTCCCCCATGTTCATAGTCACATGAAGGGCTCCTGGTCCTCAGCCTCCAGTTGTCCTTATGGTTGGGCTTATTGCAGGGCCCTAGTACAGACACA
The DNA here is from genome assembly GCF_047511655.1 of Castor canadensis. Lineage (NCBI taxonomy): Eukaryota > Metazoa > Chordata > Mammalia > Rodentia > Castoridae > Castor > Castor canadensis. The sequence goes on from NC_133403.1 coordinate 47,324,851, forward strand.
TAACTGGACAATAGCAGAAAGGCCAAGACAGTCTGACAGAACCCATGTACCACCTTCCCTCATGAGAGTTTACATGTACATTCTCCAAAGTGTAGTGTGTCTGCCCAGGGAAGCCCATTAGAGACTTAGTGCCCACAGTCTTTTCTGGGTCTGGGCTGATATTAATTAGCATTCCCTTCCCCCCAAAGTAATTCTTGTTGCTTGTGTGCAGTCAAGGCACAGTGAGCCTTCTTTATTAAGTAGGGAATGGTGGGAACATGCCTGAGGCTCATTTTCCCAATTAGCTGCCAGGAGCTAGTCTTGCAGATTGGCCTTTCTGTGAACAGCAGTCTCAGGCCTCCAGCTAATTCTTCTGCATCAAACAATTACTGATTCTTCTGTTTTTCAGCTGTCATACTGAGCGTTCTGGACACAATCATTAGTGTTAGAGATATATTTTCTCCTCACATAGTGCTTACCTTCTAGTGTGAGGATTAAAATAAATGAAGAAATTAGCAAATAACCAAGATAAAATCCAGATCCTAACAAGTGCTATTAATGGAAATAAATTAGGTGATATAATAGACAATGTATTATTGTGCTCAGGCTGCCATAACAAAATGTCCCAGATGGAGTGACTTAAACAAGAAATTTATTTCTCACAACTCTGGTAACTGGGAAATCCATGATTACAGTGCTAGCCCTCTGTTGAGGGTTCCCTTCCTGGTTTGCAGACAGCTGCTTTCTTACTGTGTATTCACATAGTCTTTTCTGTGTGTATGCTTTTGAAAGGGAACACTCTCTGGTCTCTTATAAAGACACTAACCCTGTCAGGTCAGGGTACCACATCTGTGACCTCATTTAACCATGAACTTCCTTAGAGACCCATTTCCAGTAGCAAACACACAGGGGATTAGGCTTTACGCATACAAATTTTGAGGGGACACAAACATTTTGTCCATAACAGAATAGTATGAGAAGTCATTCTAGACATGAAGAAATGTGAAATAAACTATTTGAAAAGTTGGGAAATACATACCCCAAATGAATGACAAATACGAATGTGTTAAGCCAGGAAGGGACTTAGTGACTTTAAGGAACAGAAAACAACCCCATGTAGCTAGAGGTCAGCTGTTCCAGAGAGCTATGGAGAGATTGGAGAGAGGGCAGGAACTAGATCCTACAAGTACTCATGAGCAATAAAAGGTGTTACTTCTATTTAAAATTATTTGGGAGCTCTGGAATGGCTTAAGCCGTTAGAGCGCCTGCCTAGCAAGTGTGAGACTCTGAGTTTAAACTCTAATGCTGCTCAAAAAAAAATTTGGGCTAGCTGGGCACCAGTGACTCACGCCTGTAATCCTAACCTCAGTTTCCTAATCTGTTTTCAGCATTAGTTCTGTTTTTCAGTACTTGGAAGAAAGGTACTGTGTTGTGACTTATTTCATATTTGGAAGACAAACCTTAAAAGTAGTCAACCCCTCAGCATAGCATTTCTAGTTTTATTTAGATAAGAACCACTAAAGAGCTTTTTTGTTTCCATTACAGAAGTCTGGCAAGTAAATGGTCATATGAGGTGCCACCAGGATAACCAAGGCAAGCTTAAAAGTGTGAAAGGAGGTCATGAATGGGATGCGTTTGGAAGAAATGTTAATCTGAACATGAACTTTGTTCCTTTAAGTAAATCAAGCAATGAAGATGACTTAGATGGATTGATTTTAAAACATCATTTAGATTTGCTTATTCCAAAATCAAATTATAGAAGAATGGGATCAGATGAATTTAATGTACTTGATAAATTGTTTCTCAACACCAAGCCTGAAGAAACTGATACTTGGTTAAAGTACTACCAGTGTGATGTATATAAAGATAGGTGTAAAAAGTCACAGATTGTTATTTATCACAGAACTCGTTTAGGGGAGAAACTCTATGAATGCAGTGAATGCAGGAAATGCTTCAGTAAAAAGTCAAGTCTCTTTAAACATCAAAGCAGACATGTAAGAGAGAAAGCTTATGGCTGTGGTAAATGTGGCAAAACCTTTCCCCAAAAGTCAGAGTTCATCACACATCACAGAACTCATACAGGAGAGAAACCTTTTGACTGTAATCAGTGTGGGAAGGCCTTCTCCCAAAAGTCTCAGCTCACATCCCATCAGAGGACACATACAGGAGAGAAACCTTACGAATGTGGTAAGTGTGGGAAAGCCTTCTCCCGGAAGTCACATCTCATATCCCATTGGAGGACACACACAGGAGAAAAGCCTTATGGATGCGGTGAATGTGGGAGGGCCTTCAGTGAAAAGTCCAATCTCATTAACCACCAGAGAATTCACACAGGAGAGAAACCATTTGAATGCAGAGAGTGTGGGAGAGCCTTCAGCAGGAAGTCACAACTTGTTACACATCATAGGACTCACACGGGAACAAAACCCTATGGATGTAGTGATTGTAGAAAAGCCTTCTTTGAGAAGTCAGAACTCATTAGACATCAGACAATTCACACTGGAGAGAAACCTTATGAATGCAGTGAATGTAGGAAAGCATTTAGAGAGAGGTCAAGTCTCATTAATCATCAGAGAACCCATACAGGAGAGAAACCCCATGTATGTAGTCAGTGTGGGAAAGCCTTCTCCCAGAAGTCACATCTCATATCACATCAAATGACACACACAGGAGAGAAACCATTTGTATGTAGTAAATGTGGGAAAGCCTTCTGCAGAAAATCCCAGCTTGTTAGACATCAGAGAACTCATACAGGAGAAAAACCCTATGAGTGCAGTGAATGCGGGAAAGCCTTCAGTGAAAAATTAAGTCTCACGAATCATCAGAGAATTCATACAGGAGAAAAACCCTATGTATGCAGTGAATGTGGGAAAGCCTTTTGTCAGAAGTCACATCTAATATCACATCAGAGGACACACACAGGAGAGAAACCCTATGAGTGTAGTGAATGTGGGAAAGCCTTTGGTGAGAAGTCAAGCCTTGCAACTCATCAAAGAACTCATACAGGAGAAAAACCGTATGAATGCAGTGAATGTGAAAAAGCCTTCTCCCAGAAGTCACAGCTAAATACTCACCAGAGAATCCATACAGGAGAGAAACCTTTTGAATGCAGTCTTTGTAGGAAAGCGTTCTTTGAGAAGGCAGAGTTAATTAGACATCAGAGAACTCATACAGGAGAAAAACCTTATGTATGCAGTGAATGTAGAAAAGCATTCAGTGAGAAGTCAAGTCTCATTAATCATCAGAGAATACATTCAGGGGAGAAACCCTTTGAATGCAGTCAATGTGGCAAAGCCTTTTCCCGGAAGTCAAACCTTATACCACATCAGAGGACACATACTGGGGAGAAGCCCTATGGATGCAGTGAGTGCAGGAAAGCCTTTTCTCAAAAGTCTCAGCTTGTTAATCATCAGCGAATTCATACAGGAGAGAAGCCTTATCAGTGCAGTGAATGTGCAAAAGCTTTCTCACAGAAGTCACAGCTCATTAATCACCAGAGAACTCACATGGGAAAGAAGTCTTAGATGTATAATTAACATGAGCCTTCAACAGACATCATACCTCATTAACCTTCAGAAAATGCAGTTATTTCAGAGTATTCCTTAGAGTAGGAACTCTAAATGATGTATGTAGGGAAAACTTTCTGAAGAAAAGCCAGTATGTATATTTATACATCAGCATTCATGGAATAGGGTGAACCTGTGAATGCAGTGGATCTGAAAAACCTTTCAAACCATAGTTAATCCTTACACAGTAGAAGGATGCAGCACAAAGACTGTGCATATACAAAGTCTTTCAGAGACCAGATTTCATTAGCTATTTGATTGTTCCCATTGCCATGAGCTGAAACAACATGGATTCATCTAGTGAGACAAGTTTTATCAGGTAATGTCAGCTCACTGTATCTAAGGAAATTCCCTTAAGAATGAAATTTTCAGGGCTGATGGAGTGGATTAAGTAGTAAGCACACCTGCCTAGCAAGACTGAGGCCCTGAGTTCGAACCCAAGTACCACCACCAAAAAAAAAAAATTATGTGAAAACACTAAATACAGGACAATCTTCAGCAAATAATCCCTGTATGTTGAATTTTAGAGAATTCATCTTATAGACAGACCTAATAGAGACATTAGAAACATGTATCCCTAGAGATAATGCAACAAATGGAAGCCATATGCTTTTTATAGATATGGTTACCAGGAATCCCCAGTTCTAAATGGTTGAGCAGTGTTCACTCTTAAGTATGAAGGTTTTTTAAAAAGTATATTCATGAGTTGAATAATTGACATATCTGAATAAGAAATTTCTTAGTGATGTTTAACAATTTCCAGTGTCAGATATCCCAGAATTACATGTAATAATGTAATTGGAGCAGGGTGCCAGTGGCTCATGCTTGTAATCCTAGCTATTCAAGAGGGAGAGATAAGGAGGGTCGAGGTTTGAAGCCTGCCTGGGCAAATAGTTCATGAGACCCTATCTCAAAAAACCTTTCACAAAAATAGGACTGGTGGAGTGGCTCAAGGTGAAGGCCCTGAGTTCAAGCCCCAGTACTGCAAATAATAATAATAATAATAATAATAATAATAATAATAATAATAATAATAATGTAATTGGGAGCAGGACATGCTCCATACAGTGCCTCCGGTATGTCAAGACACTACATGTCACTGCTTTTTCTGTTTCAATACCATGAAAATGGAAATGGGTAAAATATGACTTATTGTTGAACAAGTAGATGAAGTAATAATACCTCATTTCTTTATTCCTATTTTTGGCATATATCGAGGCCTGTGGTTATTACTGACCTTTCCCTTTGGTAATAGACATTAACATTTTATTAGTCTCCTGTATCCTTAGATCTGAGAAACAAAATATCCTGTTGATAAAGTGTGCAAAAGCAGGAGCCACAGAATAGCAATAGCAGTACTTGATTCTGAGTTAGCAAAAAAAAAAAAAAAAAATTAAGGGAGTAGCTTCAGTACTCAAGCCAAGCGAAAGAAAATAGTGTGAAATCTTCGTTTAGTTGATTATGAAGGTTCACACCTGTAATCCCAGCACTTGAGAGGCAGAGGCAGGAGGATCTCAAGGTCAAGGCCCTGTCTCAAAAGCCAACACCAGAAAGAAAATGTCATTTTGTGACATGCCTCCATATATCATGTATATACGTCTTAGTGCTGTGTAATACAAGTTTATTTTAGTTTACTCTGATTAAATATGCATACTTTACTGTCACTATGTTTTTGATGTTTCATAAAATGTCTTGTAAAAATTAGATGGAGAAATAAACTATTTAAAACTTAGGTGTTTAAATGTAAAATGTAAGTAGTAACTATTCTTGAGACACCCAGGGATGTATGTTTCTTTCCTGACCACTTGTGTGTTTCCTGGACAAGCATTAGGAAACAAGATTTCCATTACTTCATCATTTGAAATATTTATGTTTCACCTTCTTTCGCCAGTTGCCGTAGTCGTAAGTATGCTTTTCTTTAGAAATGCCTGCATTATCTCTTACCTAAATTTGAATGTTGTAGTTTGTTGTCTGTGATGTTGTTTGACAAAAATGATAATTTTTGTATCATGGTGAAATTGAGAAAAGTCTGAAAATTGAGCTTTATTCCACATTTGGAAAAATCAAGACTTCTCCTTCACACTAATTCTTTTACTAATATGGTGTATTGTATCTTTCATTCTAAGAGTATTTTTTCTTTTACCAATTTTCAACATGAGAGTGATTTTCCAAACCAACATACCAAAATTTCAATATCCAAGCAATCCTGTCTTTCCCTGTAGTGATTTTTTTCTTTTTGATGGGCTTGGGGTTTGAACCAGGAATTTGCATTTGCAAAGCTTTTTTTTTTGCTTGAGTCATACCTGCAGACCAATTTGCTCTGGTTATTTTGGAGATGCCTATTTGCCTGGGTGACCTGGAACCTTGAACCTCTCTGATCTTAGCCTCCCAATTAGCTAGGATTACAGGCATGAATCACTGGTACCTGGAGTAATTTTTAAAAATATTTTCATTAGTATGTGATACTTGTAAATGGGGTTTCCTTGGGACATTTCCATATCTACATATATTGTACCCTGGTTTGGTTCATCACCTCCATTATTCTTCCTCTTCTCCCACTCCCCTTTCTAAAATGACTTTGGTAGGCTTCAGTATTTATATTCATACATGTATGGAAAGTACCTCAACCATATTCATGCTTCTTAACCCTCTTCATTTACCCTCCCCTTCCTTTAATTGCCCTCCCCTTAAGATGACCTATCCTCATTGTTTTAGTGTGTGTTTATAGTTCAGTGGAGTTTTGCCTTGGTATCTCCATGGTTATATATATAACCATATATATATATATATTTTTTTTTTTTTTTTGTGTGTGTGTGTGTGTGGTACTGAGGTTTGGTACTTAGGGCTAACACCTTGAGCTATTCTACCAGCCCTTTTTTGTGATGGGTATTTTCAAGATAGGATCTCAAGAAGTATTTGCCTGGGCTGGTGTTGAACCACAACCCCCTCCTGGTCTCTGCCTCCTGACAAGCTAGTATTACTGGTGTGAGCCATGGGTGCCTGGCTTCCCATATTAATTTTTAAAGCATTTACTTTCCCAAGTTTTATTCATACTCAAATTAATGAATTTTCTTCTTTTGTGTTTATTCTTGAAAGTCATTTTACCAGATAAGCTAGACGTCCTTTGCAAGTGAACAAATAGTAACAGGGTGATGTTCTGCTTCGTGATTTTCCCTTTTTTCCCTTCTACCTATCATGGCATCATGATTTTTCTTTCCTAATCATAGAGATTGTTTCATTAGGTCTTGAACTGATTAAGGAGTCTGTTGTCTAAAAGTTAATTTTGCTGGGGTATTCCATCAACTAGTAGGCAGTTTAACTTAATACTACCTTAAATAGTAGAATTTCATAACTAGCCAGCCTGTTGGTTGAATGTCTAAGAAAAATTTTTGTCAGTACTGGGTTTGAACTCAGGCCTTGGTACTTGCAAAGCAGGTGCTCTACCACTTGAGCCATATCTCCAGTCTGTTTTGCTGTGGTCATTTTGGAGATGGGGTTCTCTCAAACTATTTGCCCAGACTGGCCTCAAACTGAGATCCTCATATTTCAGACTCCTGAGTTGCTAGGATTACAGGCATGAGCCACTGGTGCCTGGCTCTTATCAGAAAAAAATTTCTTAAGCATCAGGTGTTAGTCATAGGGCTGATGTTGACTACCGAGGAATCAATTCCTCAGATTACCTCACTGTGGAGGAGTGCAGGTACATGTGAACAGTCCTCCTCTGAGATATAAAAACAGTTTTAAAGTCGTATTAGTTTTGCTTTTGATTTTTCAAGAGTACAGAAAGTCATACTGAAATAGAATACTAATCCTTTCCACCCCCAAGTTCTGCTAGTGACCTGGAATTGTGCACACATCTACAAAGACAGTTTACATTGTATTACATTTACTAAGTAATGGAGTTCTTGTAGGTCTGGTTTGTGGATTTTGAGAACTGTCCCAGGAGTACCTTCTGTTCAGGTTTGGGAGCTCTGACACTTTTCTGTGGATACACATGCTCTTGCCTTTTATCACTTGTAGAACCCTGAGATACAAAGTAAGCCTGAATACCAGATTTATCTAAATATCGTTATTGGGTAGCAGAATATAGAACACCAGGCCTCTGGGATCTACCCTTTAGATCACCCCAGTTCTTTGATCATTTTTTTCAGGGATGTATATCCACATTTTTTCAGATGTGCCAAGAAGCTTCCAACACCTAGCTGTGTCCTAAATGCTGATAAAAAGTATCCATGCCCCTTGCAGCTGCATGCATATTCTCTGCATTTTCATTCTTTTTAGTTCATTTTCATAGTTACACGTAGTGATTATCTTACACTCCTTTTTTGGTGGGACTGCAACTTGAACTCAGGGCTTTGGGCTTGCAAAGCAGGCACTCTACCACTTGAGCCACACCTCCAGCCCCATAGTGATTATTTTAAAATGTAGCTCTCTTTGGTTACACATTTCCATGTTGCAATGTCAGTGTGACTTACTGCATAGTAACCTCTTTATGGTATACTAAGGCTTTTACACAGACTCATACCTATCCCTTTATCATTTCTTCACACTTTCTCTTCCTGTGTGATATTTTTTAGCCTCCTTGAGCTACAAATAGTTCCTTGAGATTTCTACACTCCATGCTCTATATTTTTGCCAATCTTTTGCAATGTAATGTTCCTTATCAATGTGTATCCACTGTCTGAAGCCCATGCATAGGAAGTTGAAAGTGTGTTTCTTCATGTAATAATACAATTAATTGCATGTTTTATCGTTTCTATTAGGAAGTTGTTGGAAAGCTGGGATTCTTTTTTATCTCTCCAATATATTCAAATTTGGGTGCTATCAGTGACAGTGTTTTCTACCCCATGGGAGAACGTCTGCACTGAGAAAAAAATGAAACCTTCAGGGACTTGATTCTCAGCTGATACCTGGTTTTCCTTGTCTTAACGTCCATATCCATTTCTGCCTTTTCCAAATGCTTTGATTGTTGAGCTCTTTTGTGAGATATTCCAAATATCCTTCTAATAAATTCTCACATTGCTCTAGCTGGCTTATGTTATGTCTGTTACTTACTTCCCAAATATTTGCACTAGTGGGAAGTCAGGCTGTTGTAATTGGTTTCTCTGGAGGGAGACCCGTCTAAGGGGTATATTGAGACCATCAAGTACAAAATTACAGTCTGGCTGAGTGGCTCAAGTGGTAGAGCACCTGTGTAGCAAGCATGTAGCCCTGAGTTCAAACCACAGTTGCACAAAAAAAAAAAACCCTGCAAAATTACAGAGAATCAGTAGGAAAGATTCAAGCAGAGGAAGAAATCAAACTGCATTGTAGGTTGTCCCAAGTCAGTGGGAGCTCAGGACCAAGTATTCTCCATCAGATTATCCCCTATGAGTCAGTGGTGGCCAGACCTGACCCAGTGACTAGAGGCAGGCTTCCCTGAGAACAATTACAGGTAAATTACAGAAGCTGACAGCTAGAGGCTGTCTGCTGACGGTTACTTCTGCTTCTGGACCACAAGTTCTTCCTTAGTTAGAGATGGTGCATCTCTGGGATTTCATTCTCACCCTCTGCTTAGACCTCCTTTCATACATGACACTGGGAAGCTGCTACTCTTGAGTTCTGCTGGGGCTCTTTTAGTTACATCCCGTGCCCTCTTAGCTGCTTCCTGTTTTTCAGTCTAGGTTCTCCTTACATTAATTACCCACTGCTGCATCTGGGATCACCTATTGCTTATCTCCAAACCTCATTCCCAAGGACTGAGCTTTGGTTGTCATGTCCTTCTCAGATCCATGTTGCTGTATCCATCCATTTGATATCACAATTGGGCAAGGAAGCCCCAAGAGGCATCAAGAAATATGGGCATCAAGTTTTTTGTGTGTGTGGCATGACCAGGGTTTGAACTCAGGCCTTCACACTGGCAAAGCAGGTGCTCTACCATTTGAGCCACACCTCCAGTCTATTTTGCTCTGTTTATTTTGTAGATGAAGTGTCGCAAAGTATTTGCCTGGACAGGCCTCAAACCTCGATTTTTCTGATCTCAGCCTCCCAAGTAGCTAGTATTACAGGTGGGAACCACTGGCCCCTGGCTTACATTTCACTTCTAAACCCTTCTTGCCCTATTGTGTAACAGCCATTCCACTTCTAGATCCTCCATGGCAGATGCTCCAACTGCATCAGCATGACATGAGAGTCTTTACACTCCCTGGGCTTTCCCATGGAAAGCCTGGAGTAGACCTGTACAGGTCTACTCCAGTCTTTTTCCTTCTAGTCCCTGTCCAATCCAGTGAGATCACTCAGTCATGATCCGCATATTCAAACCTTGATTTAGTTCTCATTCCCCACAAAAAGAAAGGTAAGTGCATCTCCTAAAATGCTCCATAAAGAGGAGCTTGCCCTGCTGTTGGTCACAACCACGTCTGAGTGAGACTGTAATGCAGCTGTCATCATTGCTTATTCTAAAGATGGGAGGAGGAAGTGGGTATTCATGCAGTCACAATTGCTCCAGAAGCTGGAAAAAGTAGACAGGTTCTCCCCTTGGCCTCCAACTCTGGTGACACTTTGATGTTAGTGAAATTGGTGTCAGGACTCTGATCTCTACAGCTGTAGGGTAAATGTTCTAATCTATTAATGTGTGTTGATAGTCACAGCAGTAACAAGAAGCTAGTGATGATCATGAAGCTGACGGCCTGTTAGTCTTCTGCCAAGTTGTCTGTGGCCCACTTTTCCCACTATTTGTCACCTCCCCCCATTTTTCTTAATACATTATGATTCAGGAGCACCAAAAATACTAGGTTGAAAAGTCATCTAATTCTGTGTCTTCTTAGAACTGCTTTTTTTTTTTTCACATTGGTGAATTCCACTTAGAAGAAGCCATACATCCATTTGGATTCCAATAATCCTTGATGGAGCAGTATAACTATAACTTTTGTAACCCAAGGCATGTGTGTGTGAGACAGAGAGAAGGGAGATGGGAGAAGGAGGAGGGGGAAAGAGGGAGAGGAGAGGGAGAGGAGGGGGAGAAGAAAGAGACTGAATAAGAGGCTAATGTAGGGGAGGAAAAGTAATTTTCGATTTCCATAGTTCTTAGCTGGAACTTCCTGTAATAAAAGTCAAGAGAGATGTTTTATTCACATGTATACCTCCTGTATACATGAATAACCCAGAGAAGTGAGCAGGTCTCCAGAGAAATGTAGACTCCGGTACTAAGCACCACGTTCTCCAAAGTTCAGGCCAGAATTTGGGTGTGGGACTAGGAAGGCTGGCTGCACACCGTGAGGTTCGCTCAGCAGATACCTTACCTTTTGGTGAGTGGCTGCAGTGACTGACTCCTCCTCTTCCTGTGCCCAGAGGGAGGAGATCTAACAAACTGAGATTTCTTTATATCCTCCAGTGCCTGAGTCCATTGTGTGGCCATTGAATTTCCCACGATTTCCTTTACAATCATAACTACACTAAGTATAAAATGAATACCATGCTTCCTGATAGTTTTCTTCTTCTTCTTCTTCTTCTTTTTTTTTTTTTGATGGTACTGGGGGTTTGAACTCTGGGCTTAGCACTTCCTTCACAGGTAATCTACCACTTGAGCCATTGTGCCAGCCCAGTTTCCTCCAATCTTTTGTTGCCCTTTTTGTATTTTTTGAGGCAGCGTCTCACTATGTTTATGTTGCTCAGACTGGCCTTGAGCCCCTGGGCTCCCCAAGCCATCCTCTTGCCTTAGCCTCCTGAGTAACTGGCACCACAGTGAGCCACGTCACTGGACTCTTCAAGCTTTTAGAACTAGGTTTGGCGAACTATGACTTATGGAAGTCCAGACAGCCACCATTAAGAGTGAACATGGGGCTGGTGGAGTGGCTCAAGTGGCAGAGCACCTGCCTAGCAAGCGTGAGGCCAAGTTCAACTTTCCATGTACCAAATCTGATTCATCATCCGGTCCTTAGATTTTTCTTTCTTTTTTTTTTTTTTTTGGTGCTGGGGAGCCCAGAGCCTTGCTCATGCCAGGCAAGTGCTTTACCAACAAACTCCATCCCGGCTCTTCAATGTTTGTTGAACCAACGCTTATCCTCTCAATACTAGTTTAGAGCAGTCTCCAGAATACATAACTATAATTTACTAGCATTCCTGGCCCAACTATTTCTTCCCTTTCATTCATCCCTAACACGATGCACTAAAATGCGAACGACTGTATCACATTCCTCAAAATTCTTGTGAACAAGAATTCCTTCAGAAGGGCTTGCTTACTTTTTCAGTGACATGGCTTTTTTCACGCCACTGAATTTCTTCCTTCTGTTTTCCTGTTCCATTTCGTATAATGGACTTTTCTTCTGGCATTTTTACAAAAGTAGTTTTCCTTTCACGTGCAGCAACGTCCCTACATTTAGTGAATTGATTCTTCCCTAATCCTCACATTCAGCATATAGTTTGTCCCCTATCCTCCCACCCAACTCCGACTCAGCGCAGCGAGCATGGCGGGAGCTGTAGTAGGAAAGAACCGCGTAGCCGCGATTGCCGTCGGGAAGTGTAGTTGAATCTCGCGGTCTTTGTCTCCGCGTGGCGGGTGTGGCGCGGGGCATTCCGGGAACTGCAGTACGGAGAACCTCCCCGTGACCCTTCGCCATGGCGTTCTTCAGGGAAATGCAGTCTGAGTGGACTGGTCTTTGCATCCGCTGCTCGTGGGGTATGCTGTAAACTGCCCGTCGCCGGGGTCACCTTTGAGAAGTGTATTTGTCTGAGTCGGTCTGTTGCGTGCGGGGCTGCGAGGCATGCTGGAAGTTGTGGCGGGGAGAAACGCCCACGCCGCGGTCACCTCTGGGAAGTGTAGTCAGAAACTTGCGGCCTGGTGGCGGTTGGTGTCCTAGGCTTCAAACGCCCGCGGCTGGTTTTCGGGGAGGCGGCCAGTTTGGCGTCCTCCGCGCCGGGGCAGCCCGGGGTGGCGACTCCTTCCGAGCTCAGGAGCCCTGCGCTAACGGGCGAAAGCACGCAGAGAGCGCTCAGCTGAGGAGGAGGCGCCGGGCGTGCGCGCGGCCAGCGCGGACAATAACGGCCCCCAGCGCCCGGCGGAGCGCTTCCTCTCAGCCGGCGCCCCGAATGTGGCGGACGGGCGGACCCATTTCCTCGCCAGTGCTGCATTCTGCACCTTCCTGGTCTCTGCCCTTTCCTGGAGTCATGTCTCAGGTAAGCGGGTGTTTCCTTTTCTTCCTGAAGTGCAGTCGTTTTTCTGGACCCGGGGACAAGACGCCCTCTTCGGGTGCTTGTGCTGGGGGGAGGTCGTGTTTTAGGGTGACAGGGTCGAGTGGCCGCTGTCAGCCTGCCTTTCCCCAGTGTCACCCTCTCCAGATGCTGTATTCAGCGTGTTTTTACTGAGCATCCTTCAGCAGCTGTTCCAGTGGCTCTCACAGTGTGATCCATGGCACGGGATTGGTGTCACCTGAGAACCCACTAGAGACAAATATCCTTGAGCCCCGCCTCGGATCTTCGGAATCAGAAACTCTGGTCTATGGCCCAGAGTCTGTTCAAAGACACCCCCCACCCTCCACCCCCCGCCTGCAGCCACTCAAATGCCTTGGGGATTCAGCAGTGAGCAAAATATTAGACCTCCTGGAATCACTTTTCAGACATCACACTGATTTTATTTTCATTGGGGCTTACTGCTTGGGTGGTAATGATGTCTCAGGGGTCAGCATAACAGAGTCAACCATTCCAAATTCTGTCCTCTATCCTACAGTTTGTCATATTTGTCTCCAAAGTCAGAGGCTCTCTGAGTTTTTCTGGGGAATCCAGTCTGCACCTCTGTTGCAGATCTTACTGTTTACTCTAGGAAACAGCTTCCTTTATTAGTCAATAGACTTACATCATTTTTCTTTAAACTTTAAAACTAAATATAACTACCCTACATGTGGGGCTGCTACTTAGGACATTTTAAATTCCCACTCATGCTTTATGTGTGTCTCATTCAAGTGGTGCAAAACCAGGTTGCACAGCAGGATCTTACTATTTTCCCTAACAGGTAGGGAGAGAACTTTAGGTTCCATCTTTGAACATAATACCTTTCCTCTTGGATGTACTTTGTTGTTTATCTTCCTTATTCCATGACATTGCTGAAAATTGCTGCAGAGGGTCACATCCATTTCTTTGGGAAAATTTTGACAAATTGAAGAGTGCATGACCCATTTGGAGGGTGCTACTCATATATACTACAGCCAGTTCTTAGCACGAAGGAATGCTGGCCAAGTCATGTTAAAATTGGCTTGCATTATGGAAAACATACATTATTGCTTATTAAATACACTATTAACAAATGTAAGATATTAAGAATATTTTGAACCAGAGCAAGAAATCCATGCTGTTCACATGTATTGTTCTACATTATGAACAAAATTGTAAAACATCTCAGAATAAATCACCCATATTTTTTTCTGCTTTTTTTCATAGTTACATAATAATTAACGCAGAATTCTGGAAATGGTCATTGTCGCTACACATACCTATTGTCCACTCTCTACAATGAGCCTCTTGTCACTCTTTAATCAGCAACTTTGTGGGCATTGTTGGTGGTTGTGCAGATATCTGTGTGTTGTTTCAGAGTTTGGTGACATTCAGAGATGTGGCCATAGACTTCTCCCAGGAGGAATGGAAATGGCTTCAGCCTGCTCAAAGAGATCTGTATAGATGTGTAATGTTGGAGAACTATGGCCATCTGGTCTCCCTGGGTAGGTATTCCTCCTCCTCTTCTTCAAGTTATAGTTTGATCTTCAGTATACTGTTGGAAATCTTGATTATCTGGGCAAATATTTCCAGGGGAGGTATAAATTTCTTAAAATTAGTTTTTAAGATGGGGATTGTAACTTTACTTAATCTTTTGACAATTTTCCTACTTCCATTTGATACTTATTTCAATGGCCCGTCTTTTCTTATGATTTAGGACTGATTTTGGATTTATTTCATTTCTTATAAGCAGGTCTTTGCATTTCTAAGCCCGATGTGGTTTCCTTATTGGAACAAGGGAAAGAGCCCTGGCTGGTGAAAGGAGATATGAACAGAGCTTTCTTTTCAGGTGAGTAAGTTTGAGGCTGATAGTGAAAAATTTCAAAAATAAGATGTGGAGATTATGAAGCCTTGCCTGTACCTCCACAAGGGACCACTTCACATATAATTTTTTTTTTTTTTGTACTGGGGTTTGAAGTCAGGGCCTATATCTTGAGCCAATCTACAGCCTTTTTTTTTGTAATGAGTTTTTTCAAGATAGGGTCTCTTGAACTATTTTCCTGGGCTTTGAACCGTGATCTCTCCTGAGTAGCTAGGATTACAGTTGTGAGCCACTGGCACCGGCTTGCAATTATTATTTTATACATTTTTTTCCCTACTTTCTTGCAGAGAAATATGTCTTTTTTTTTTCTTCTTCCCATTGTTAACTCTTTCTGATCTCTGAATTTCATTTCTTTTTGGTTTCTACTCCCTTTCTTCAAATTGGCATATGTTTCTATTGCCAAAAAAAAATCCATATCTATCTTTATCTATCTATTTTTACACACACATTTATAGTGCTATTTAATAATCTTGGAAAGAGTAATTTGTAATTACTTATTCTTTGGCTAATTAATGATTATTCACTCATATAGTCTCTTAATATTTAATGAAAATTTAATCCTGTCCAGACTTTCTCTTAGGTAGTACAGAGACTAAAGGACATAAAAAATGAGTAACTACCAAGGAATTTATGCCCTATAAGATTAAATATGTTTGTAAATAGGAGATTAGCAGTGCAACAATAAGAGAAAAGGAATTTCCAGTTGATGTTTTTGATCTGGATAACTTGGATAGAGATAGTAATAAAAGAATAAATGAATTTAAAAAGGCATTTTTGGAGAAAAGATGATAAGTTAGTTTGAGATATGCTTGGTATAAGTAGAGGATCGTATTTCCAAGTGAGGGTATCCAACAACAGGCTGTTGAGGTGTATCTTAGGAAAAAATTTAGGTTAGAGATGTAGGTGGGAGTAATCTTGCATTAAGAAACAAAACTTGTGTTTATAAGATTAAATGAGAATTGCTCTGAAAGCCTTCTTTCCCCAGATTAGCAATGGAATTGGTGATGAAACTCCTTAAAAATAAACTTGGCCATGCCTCACCCTTGAAGATTCTGATGTACTTATGAAAAGTTCTGTAACTTCTGTACTTGGTTGTGAAGCAAAGATTTAATAAAGATACCATTGATTGCCTTTAGAGAGTGGTCCTGGTGAGAAAAAAAGGGAATGTCTAGGAGGCAGCCGCTTATAGCAGCTGATGAGAGAGGTGAAAAACAGTTCCTAAGGTGAGTGGTAGTAGTGAATACAACAGGGTACAGAGACTTTAGGAGGATGTAAAGAAGAATTCAGGAAGAAGGTATTGATATGGACTGAAGTGATTTGGTGGAACAAGTATAAGGAGACTTCATTTAAAGATGAAAAAAATGTTATCTTCTAAATTGAAAACAAACAAACCTATTTGGCATGGTGGTGCAGGCATGAAATCCCAGCACTCTGGAGACAGAGGCAAGAGGATTGCAAGTTCGAGGCCAGCCTGGGCTATATAGTAAGACCCTGTCTCAGAAAACCAGAAAACAAAAGCAATAAAAGCACATACAAGGGAAGTGAGAGAAAGGGAGAATATTTGGGGAAAATTGTCCCCAATTCTACTATAATATAACTCTTAAAAATTTTTGTGTTGTTCTACTATCTTTTTTTGAAACATTTTTATTGTGAAATTCCATAGACAGTACAGTAATAAGGCATAAATTTAAATGTGAAGCTTAACAAATTATTATAAGACAAATACCCATGTAACCAAGTACTGTAAACAGAGGCCCCTGAGACCTTTCTATGAGCCCATCCCAGTCCCTCAACAAAGGTAATTTCCTTTTATAATACCCATTGAATGTCCCATAACCAAAGTGCTTAGGACCAATTTTTTTTTTGATTTTGTAATATTTGCATGGACTTTACTAGTTGAGCATCCCTAATCCAAAAACCCAAAATCTGAAATGTTCCAAAATCAAACACTTTTGGTATCATCATATTTTATTTTCAGGGTTTTGCTGTTAACCCAACTCTGGCCTCAAGATCTTGATCCTCCTACCCAGCCTCCTCTAGTGCTAGAATTACCGTGTGCCCCATGGCTTTGTGTGTGCTTACATGTGACTGGATTTGTAGATTAGGAATGCTCAACCTGTAGTAATTTCCTTGGATTTTTATAGTTTTATCAGATATTTTTATATCTATTCACTATAGTTTATGTTTGTGATCTTTATATAGCAGGATCCATAATTTTTAAAAAAAGATTTAATGCATTTTGATATTTCTCTAGTCATTTGTTTTATTATGCTACTAGGTGTACCACAGTCCATCTATTCTGCTGTTGAGGACTTCTTGGGTTGTTCTTAATTTTAGAGATACTGCAAACAATACTGCTGTTGTATCTATATCCTGGTACATATTGACACAGGCCTCATGGTATATATTTATGATTGGAATTGTTGGGTTCAGAGGATGATGTACTTCTTTCATGTTATTAGATCATTCCAAAATGTTTCTCCAGTGTTTTTATACTGTAATCCCACAAAAGCAATAAGTGGGTTCTTATTAAGGATCATAATTTATGACATTTACGTGCTTGGGTAGCTTTTGTTTTAAATTTGCATTTCTCTGATTACTGATGAGGTTGATTACTTTTCATGTTTACCTGACATTTAGATATCTCCATTTTGAGCGCCTGTCTAGCAAGCACGAGGCCCTAAATTCAAATCCCAGCACCACCAAAAAACAAAAAGAAAATTTCTCACTAGGTGTTTTGAGTGCAGCACAAGAATTTGCATTTCTCCCAAGCTACCAGCTAATGCTGATGCTGAGCTAGAGTAAACATTTAGAAGTTATCTGCACAGCTTCTTAAAATTTTGAATTTTCTTTGTCAGGTCTCTTTGTGCTTACTATTGAATTTATTCATTTTGTTGTGCACTGATAATTCTATTTTAAAATTGTAGACACATTGATATGTAAATTTCTAAAAATGCTGTATCTTAGCTTTAGCTCGAAAAGACCACATTTTAGCAATAAGCATGACCAGATAAACTAAATTGTAAAAAAAAAATCATTTCCTGTTGTTTGAAAATACCAGTTTAAGATTGTAAAAATGCATAGGTCTTAACAAAAGAATTAGCTGTATAAGAGTACTCCCCTTTCACAGTATTCATTTTTACTTCACTTGCAAATTATTTGCTATGCTGTAGGATTTAACTGTTAGATCAGTAAAAGGCAACTATTTAGGGAAGAGGCAGATAAAAGAAAAAGTAATGTTTTAAGGTAATATTTTAAAGATACATTAAGCAGAATAGTAAAAAATTACTCAAGACTAGCTTGTTTCTCACTGAGTAAAAACAGTGGACTTATATACTGAGCTCCTCTGTCTCAGTTGCTATATTGGTAATCTCTGGGATAGTCATTTATTTTGGTAATCTGCCTGACAGTTGCCACCATTGATTTTCTAATACATTTGTTCTGTGCCTTGGCTTCCATTGTGAGTGACAGGTTTTGTGGGAGCCACACGGTGTTTGGGATCATACACTTGTGGCCCAAGCCCATGTACACTCATTCCTTTCTGGGAAGCAACTTTTGTTGGTACCAAACTGTAAACAAAATGGTTGAGTAGTCTACTGGTTGTAATATTAACTTCTGATTATCGATTTCTCTTTTGGTACATCAGTGACTCCTTTGTTCCTGTCTGTCTGCAAACTAATCATGATCTTGTCAAAAAGTTTGTTAGTTTGCATTTGGAGATCACAAAGATGCTTTCTAGTCCCATAGGCTGACACACCCGCCTGACTGGTGCATTTGTTGATTCTCTCTTGCAGACCATTTTCACTTTGGCCAGTCTTCAATTTTCCTCAATTAGAATGTCTTGTTTGTTTTTCTATGTACTTAACTCCAATGTCAGTGGTTGTATGGAAATCCTTTTGTTTTTAGCCAGACATGCTAGAGATACCAGTATATATTCTGAACCTGAGTCATATTTCCATCCCCAAAAAGATCATTTGTTTTAAATATGTCATGAGGCTTCCTACTGTAATCCTAAATGGCTTTAATAAAGTTGTCAATATTTTCCACTTGAGGCCAGTTTAGCAAGGATTTGTTGACCTTCTTCATGGAACCTAGCTGTAGATTGCTTAAGAGTTTTCAGAGAGTAGTGCCATCTTTTAGGCCCCAATGGAAATTGGTGCCAGTGTCCTACTTGTCACCTCTTGTAATTGTGAAGATCTTCTGCCTTGTGATCGTACTTGGAAGCAGTCTTGCCCTTGACCTCAGCTGAGAGCTTGTGGGAAGGGCCGTTGTGAGGTTGGTTATGTTTGTTTCAGTGACAGAAAGATGCTGTGATTGGTTCAAAATTCTCTTACACTTTGGCTTCCCCTCTCCTGGTCTTGAGGAGTGACCGAGTGAGAGATAACTTGGTGCTCCTTTGTGCAGGGGTATGAGTGGGGCCATTGAGACTCTTCTGACTGGGTGTGAGGAATCTCCCATCCACTCCAGAGTGTGCTGGAAGCACCTCAGCACACAAACTCCCCCTTCTTTGTTTCCTGGGCTTTTGGGAATTGGCCTGGGAGCCTGACCAGTGGATGTTACCACCTCCTGATCTTGAGTTTATTCTTCAGCATCTGTCTCCAGTTTCTTTTCTGTTTGCTCTGTAAGAAAGCTGGTGTCATTTTCATTACAGGAATAAAAATAACCTAACCCTTTCTAGATTGGTTTTCCTGAAAACACTGTAAGGGCTTTTTTTTTTTTTTTAAATCAGTAAAGTTTATTTTGTAGAATGTTTTCAGATTCACAGCAAAATTGAGCAGAAAACAGAGTTCCCGATAGGTCCTCGGTTCCCATAGGTAACTTCCTCCACTATTACACATGCACACATACTTCCCCTACTATAGATACACAATGCTGTTATATATTTATTTATTTATATATTTATAGATATTTATATTTATACATATGTATATATATTGACTTGAGCATCCCTAAACTTTGGAACCAAATACCAAGTACCCGTGGGTACCAAGGGACAATTGCATTCACTTCTCTCGTCTTATTGTATTACTAGGACTTCTAGTACTACGGTGTTAAAAAGCAGTGATGATGGGGACATCCTTGCTTTGTTTCTAATCTTGCAGGATAACTCTATCTTTCTCACCAGTAGGTTTTTGTTGTTGTTTTTAAATAGAGGGGCTTGCTGTGTAGCCCAGACTGGCCTCCAACTTTTGATTCTTCTGCCTCTGCCCCCTAAGTTGTAGGATTATATATGTGTGCCACTACTTCTGGCTTAGCTGTAGGGTTTTGTAGATATAGTTTTGTTTGATGGGACTGGGGTTTGAACTAAGGGCTTGCAAAACAAGTTCTCTATTATGTGGGCCCACCCCTCCATTCCATTTTGCTGTGGTTATTTTGGAGGTGGGGGTCTTAAGAACTGTTTGCCTGGGCTGGCCTCAAATCTCGAGTCTCCTGATCTTAGCCTCCTAAGTAGCTAGGATTACAGTGTGAGCCACCAACACCTGGCTTATATATCTTTTTTTTTTTAATTAAGTTGATGAAGTTCCCCTTTATCTTGTTTTGCTGAGAGCTTTCGTTATGAGTGGGTATGGTAGTCTATTCATGTTTTTTCTGTTGATATATGAATTTACTTGTTTAGCCCATTAATATAATGGATTATGTTAATTAATTTTTAGATGTTGAAGTACATATGATAAATTAAACTTGATCCTGGGATATAATACTTTTTATACATCATTGGATATAATTTGCTAATATAGTAGTCCCTTGCTTTCTATAGGGGATATTCATTCTGCGGCCCCCTCCAGATATCAAAGGCTACAGACACTGAAGTCTTACATAAATTAGCATAGTATTTTCATGTTAAGATATGTATATATTCATACTTTAAATCATCTCTTGATTACTTATAATTCTGAACAATGTGAATAATGTCAAAATATATGTTGTTTATGGAATAATGACAAAAAAGTCTGGACATGTTGAGTACAGATGCAATTTTCTGAATATTTTAAATGTACTTGATCGAATCTATCTATGTGGAGCCATGGATACAGAACATACAGATAATTCTGGCATCAAATTCAGTTTAAGAGGTCTTTTTTTTTTTTTTTGGTGGGACTGGGGTTTGAACTCAGGGTTTTGTACTTGTGAAGTAGGTGCTCTACCACTTGAGCCATACCTCCAGTCCCAAATTCAGTTTAAATAAAGGTGAGAAACTCTAATAACCTGTCATTATAATTACTTATGTTCCTGGTAGTTTTATGTTTACCTCTCCTTCTGTTATTTATTTGTAATCCTTTTTCTTATTCATCCACATTTTTCCTTTTTTGAATTACTGGTCATACCGCTCATATTTCATAGAAATACGAAATAGCTATGAAAGTCATGAAATTGCTAAGTCTGTTTTCCCACTTTAATTCTGTCATTAAAAAAAAAAAAGGGAGGAAATAAGCTGGGTGTGGTGGTGTGTACCTGTAATCCCAACTACTTTTAGGCTGAAGCGTGAGGATCTTGAGTTGAAGCTCAGCCAGGCAAGATAGCAAGACTGTGTCTCAAAAAAGAAAAAATAAAGAAAGGAGAAAAAAAAGGATGAGTGGCTTTTCTTTTGCTCAATATAGGAAAAAAAATTGCTTTGTCTTATGGTATCTTTCAGTGTCAGAGTCAAACATCGAGATCAAAGAGTTTTCTTCAAAAAATGTCCTTTATGAAGATGACTCATCCCAGTACTTGATAGTAGAAAGAATTCCAAGCCAAGGCCCCATGTATTCCAGCTATAATGGAAGGTGGAAGTGCAAAGATGGTACTGAGATGCTACAAGGAAAACAAGGATGTATCAGGCAAGTGACAGTCTGTCATCATGAAGTCTTGGATCAACATATGAGTATCAGTGCTATAGAGAGGCCTTTTGGATGCCATGAATGTGGCAAAACTTTCAGTCGGCGCTTCTCCCTCGTGTTACATCAGAGAACTCATACTGGAGAGAAACCATATGTATGTAAGGAATGTGGAAAGACCTTTAGCCAGATCTCAAACCTTGTGAAACATCAGATGATTCATACTGGAAAGAAACCCCATGAGTGTAAGGATTGTAATAAAACATTCAGTTACCTTTCATTCCTTATTGAACACCAGAGAACACACACAGGGGAGAAACCTTATGAATGTACTATGTGTGGAAAGGCCTTTAGCCGTGCCTCAAACCTCACTCGACATCAGAGAATTCACCTAGGAAAAAAACAATATATTTGTACAAAATGTGGGAAATCTTTTAGCAGTGGCTCAGAGCTCATTCGCCATCAGATTACACATACTGGAGAGAAACCTTATGAATGCAGTGAATGTGGAAAGGCGTTTCGCCGTTCTTCACACCTCACTCGACATCAGAGCATCCATTCAACCAAAACTCCCTATGAATGTGTTGAGTGTAGGAAAGCTTTCCGTTGTCACTCATTCCTCATTAAGCACCAGAAAATTCATGCTGGAGAAAAGCTCTATGAATGTGATGAATGTGGTAAAGTTTTTACTTGGCATGCATCCCTTATTCAGCATACGAAAACTCATACTGGAGAGAAACCCTATGTATGTAAGGTATGTAACAGATGTTTCAGATGGAGCTCAAACCTTGCTAAACACCAGAGAATACACACTCTAGAGAGCCCCTATGAATATGAAAATTCATTTAATTACCACTCATTCTTTGCTGAACACCAGTGAATCACATTGTAAAAAAAAAAAGCTAAGAATGTACTGGTTAGTACAAAAATAAAAACAAAAAAGCAAAAGTAATGCCTTGCTTTCACTTCAGAGAGCTCTTGGAAAGAAGAAGAAGCCTTATAGGAATGTGTTGAATGTGAAGAAATGAGGGCCATACTTTTTTCAACATCCTGGAGAAAACCCCCAGGAATATGTAGGAAAGCCATTAATAGCTGCTCATTATTTTTGCAACATCAGAAGATAAATCATTATTGAGAAGATTCTTCATTTGGTAGGATTCCTTTCTCTACGATGATAAATTTCTCCCAAGGAAGAGTATATTTCCAGTAGATGTGAGGAAGCTTTTAGTTAGATAGAGATCAACCCTCTTTGTACATCTGTCAGCTCAGCCAGGACAAAATGCATGGTTAAGAAGAGCTTTACAGAAAAGGGTATGCTCTTTGGACATCAGAAAATTCACATGTAAATAAAGTGACACAAACATAGTGATTTGGGAATGCCTTTTATTTACCATGCAATATTTATTAGAAATTTAAATTGTCTTGAGGGAGAACAAGCAACTGTAAGGTAAAGAAGGTGACTATGCAGTACTTGAAACCAACATGAGAAAACCAGACTGGAGGAAAAACTTATCACTGTAATGAGCTACAAGACTTCTGTGCAGTCATCCTGGACAGAGCCTGTGGGAAAGTGACTTATCTCGGGACCTGATGAGATTTTTGAAAAAGTGAATTCAGAAAAAGTTACGAGTAAACATATTGACATATACTAATCTTGTACTTGCTGATGTCTTCCACAGCATATGTGATTCTGAAAATGTATCTACCACAATATTGACATCAACAATGAAGATTACTGTGCTTTGTAGAAGTAGTCTACAAACAATTATCTTTAGTTAGCTTACGGTTTTAACTTTGAGACAGAGAGTATGGATTTAAGGTTTTGCTAAATCAAGTTAATCCTTAAATCTGACTATACACTTTCCGAATCTGAAATAAATGTAAGGCACATCACAGGAAAATGCCAAAGCAGTTTCTTCTTTTTTTCTGTTTTCAGCGATAATAGTTTTTTTGTAAGCACATATTTAAAACCACCTGGCCATTATCAGCTGCCTAGCTAGCATACAGCTCACAATATCAGAGTAAGTTTGGTTTTATTGGAAAGCTAAGCACTTTTATGGAAAGAATTAGAGATTTAGGGATAATTTTGAGCATTAATATACTGGCTGCATTGAGGGCATATCTGTAGAAGGCATTATGTGATAGTATTTCATCAGTCATTTTGTTGAAGGTGGAATTTAGAAGCGTTTTAGTCCCAAAGAGTTTTATTTACATGTACTAGAGTTCTAAATGCATTATTGGAAGTGTTATATTTTCTCAAACCTGCATTTGATATGTCACTTTGTATACATAGTCTGAAGCTTTCCAAAGCCTTCCATAAATGGTGTTTAGAAGAGGTTGATAAATCTTAAAACAGTGTGTAGTTTTCTTAATGGCAATTATGTAGTCTCAGAAGATTTCCAAACTCTTTTGTGTCCCATGTAGAAAAATCCATGGCAGTACACATGTGTGAAAATGGAGTTTATTAAAAGTTAGGGAAGAGAGTTATAAAAGGGGTCATGGTGGGAAAGTTAGGTGGAAGCTGAAGCAGAGAGAGTGTCTTTCTCCTTTGCAGGTACTTTTAAAACTTATGCTAACCTATGTGAAGTGAAGAACCTGATGATTCCCAGCCAATAATCGATGAGTGGGGAGTGGCATGGGAGGTCCCTGGGCCAGGTGAAGGTGGTTTTAGTTGTCCCTGTGCTAGAGTGTGAATAACCTACATATATTTGCAATTGAAAACAAGGATCAGAGAAAGAGAGGAGTGTTCAACCTGAAATTCAATATTAAGTCATATATTTGCTAAGAGTCCTGAACTTTCCCTAATTGTAGCCTACCTCAGTCTGGCTCAAACATTGATGAGCAGCATGCTTTAATAGATATTAGTATCCACCATCTGATTTGGGTTTTTTTTTTTTTTTTGGCAGTAGTGGGGTTTGAACTCAGGGCCTCACACTTGCTAGGCAGGCACTCTTACTGCTTGAGCCACTCCACCAGCCATCATTTTGTGGTTTTTTTTTTTGAGATAGTGTCTCCACAACTATTTTTCCTGAACCACAGTCCTCCTGATCATTGCCTCCCAAGTAGCTACAAGTATAGGTGTGATCCACCAGTGCCTGGCTGATTTGGTTTTCTAAGGTAATGGTAGTTTATCATGAGGAAAATCAGATTACCCTGAGCTGTCAAAAATATTAGTAATAACCAGGAAAACTATCTAAATTGGTATTTTTAAGGGTATACCAAATATTCTCCATTTTCTGATCTAGACTCAGACCCCACCCTGCTCTCCACTCAGTATGATCTGGCCTGTAGGAGCTACACTAGACTCCCGTATCCACAGAGAATACATTTCAAGATTCCTAGTGGATGCTTAAAACTGCAAATACTACAAGCACTGGTATACTGTGATATTTGATAAAAACAAATGTGACTAATAGGCAGCATATACAGAATGGATATGGTGGACAAATGGGGATGATTCATGTCCTGGGCAGGATGGAATGGGCTGTGGAAGATGTCAATGTAATTAGAACAGTGCAGTTTAAAACTTAACAGACTGTTTATAATTTTCCATTTAATATTTTCAGACTGTAGTTGACCTCATCATGTAACTGAAGTCATGGAAAGCAAATGCAGATAAAGGGAACTAGTGTGTATCAGAGGTCATCACACTATAGCCTGTGGGTCAGGAATTGTTTATGGTTGTTTACTTGCTATAAGAGCAGAGTTGAGTATATTGCCATATTGATATATTGCCATGAAGACCAAAATATTTTATCTGGCCCATGACAAAAAATGTTTGCCACTTTCTAATTATACCAATGGGCTCCTTTGCCCTCTAGCTTTTGGTTGAATGCAGCCAGTACTGATAACATTTATTTTAGAGAAAGAAAGGAATATCAGAATGGATCTAATATGTGCTCAGCCAACCTCTAGCCTGTGAAAGTTCATAAGATACTGCTTTAAAGAATTAAGCAACACACTGGTGATGGATGTACCACCATCCACAAAGAAGTCTTGTACTTGCCCTCAAGATTGTCAATGATATGGGAGATTCTATAATGAATGTAGGGCCTCATCTTCGGTAGTGATGATGAGATCTTGGCATGGTGGAGGTTGGACACTTTTAGCACAAGAACACAAGGGATGGAGTGGTAATCAGTTTTAACCACAGAGGTCTGGCTAATCATGGTCTCTTAGAGATAAAGTAAGTAGATAATCCACCAAAGTGCTATTTCATCTCTGTAGATGGGGAAATTCTACATCTGCTGGGCAGAAACAAACTGAGATTACCTTAATAGAGTTCACATCCCTGGCTTCCCAGAGAGAAGCCAGTTCATAGTACTAAAGCTTTTCAACTGAGGGGAGCAGGTCTTCTGTTCTTTGAGGAACTTGGTGACAGTTGTGCATGTGTGTACACAGTGAAAAAACTCAGCCAATCTAGATTTCCATACTGAACTTAAACAAAATTGTTGAGTGGTAAGTGCTAACCTGCACAGTTGCCTATTACTAAGAATTTGGGAGTTACCAATTTTTCACTACATTATGAAACCGAAATGAATATTATACATGCTTTTATAAAGAATTGTTTTACAAAAGCTGAGGGAAATATTCTAGGTTAAAGGTTATGAATATTCCAGCTTTGGATACATATTAACTTAACTTTCCCCAGGAAGATTGTTCCTTAGGGGATGTGTTCCAAGACCATCCTCTCTCATGTGTCCCCTTCCCCCATGCCTGAAACTAGAGATAGTATCAAACTATATATGCAGGTTGAGCATCTTAATTTGAAAATCTGAAACCTCAAACTTTTGTACTGTCAACGTGATGCCACAAATGGAAAATTCCACACCTGGTCTCATGTGATAGTCACCATAAGACACAGATTCAATAAAAAATACTGCATTGAGTTACCTTCAGGCTATGTGTTTATGTTGTATATGAAACAAATGAATTTTGTGTTTAGACTTGGTTGCTGCCTTTGCCTGGGCTCGAACTCGCAATCCTCCTGCCTCCACCTCCTGAGTACCTAGGATTACAGGCAATAACCACCTCACCAGCCTAATATAAACATTTTCTTATTTCTGGGTGCACTGGTGCATGTCTTTCACCCCAAGGTACACAGGAGACTGAGACAGGGAGGATCACAGTTCTAGGCCAACTCCAACAAAAAAGGTCTGCAAGACCTCATCTCAACAGAAAAAGCTGGGCATGCTGGAATGTAGCTGGGATGACAGGAAGTATAAATAGCAGGATTGCTCTCCAGGCCAGCCTAGGCAAAAATTGAGACCTTATTTCTAAAATAACTATAGCAAAAGGTTTGGAGGCATGGCCCAAATGGTAGAGTGTCTGCCTAGCGAGCATGAAGCCCCCAAATTCAAAGCTCAGTACTGCCAAAAAATCAAACAAAGAGAACAAAAAACTTTTCTTCTACCATCTAATAATACCACTTCTTTTCCTGGATATCTTCAATTCAATTGAACTCTGTATCCCATTCACTTACTCTTTACTTGATTGTTTCCACTGAAGGGCCCTATTGATACCTGGGGAGGATATTCCTTACAAAAGGCTTAGGTAGTATGCCATCCCTTACTCTTAGCTGACAATCTTAGCAGGAAACCTACAATAATGTGCCTGTATATTCTTTCAGCCGTGAGCAGGGGAAATGGCTACAGGAGACTGAGGTAAGGAGTTTTGAAACTGGTCATAGTGCTACTGTAAGCCAACCAGGGTTCTATTAGTAAGAGGAGGAGGAGGAAGAGGAAATGTGTTTTATGTTAGCAACTAACAGTATTTAACTCAGAAAGTAGCCCTGGGCTGGGGCCAGGGCTCAAACAATAGATCGCCTGCCTAGCAAGCATGAGGCCTTGAGCTGGCAATTCTCCTGCCTCAGCCTGGCAGTCCTGCCTCAACCTGCCAAGGGTTGGGATTACAGGCCTGCACCACCATGGCTCTTTACTTTTGAATGTGGGGTCTTCATGGTCAGTGGTGGACATTCTGTCTTCATTTCCTCTATGCAATCAGTCACCTTCACAAAGCCTATCACAATCTATCCACTGATGTCACTAAAACGTTTATCTCTAGTCTATAGAGGCCTCCTCAGGTCTAGCACTGCATATTCTGTTTTTCTGATGTCTCTCATCCTATAAAGTTAACATGACAGAAACTGCAGCTCTGCCTCTTTCTTCTATTATATGCTCCTCCCGTATTTTGTTTCTTAATGAATTAGAACTGATCTGGTTAGTGTATGCCAGACAAAGAAACAAAATCTCAAGCTTCACTTAGCAGTGAAAACTGGTAATTTCTTCTCTGCCTGGGAATTGCTGGTGCTTGAGTGTTGTGATTACTTCTGCTTCTTTGATGAAGTGCTTCCAGTGACCTCAGCTCTATCTGCATCTCCAGACTAAGCACAAAAACTCTGCCCACATCCCTTTTCCATTCTTCCTTTTCTAGATTTTCTTTTCACATGCATAATCCAACATGACACATTTAACTGTTACTGGCTACTCACATACTGCTTTAAAAAATCATAAGGCTAGTTTTCTTACACAAAAAGATGTCAGCACTGGAGGGCTGGCACAAGTATTTATAGGTGTCACTGACAAACCAGGATTCCCATGGTGACAAGATGCTTTTTCAGCTCCAAGAATGGTAAATTCAAAAGGAGAAAAATGGAGAAAGCAGAAAGGCAAAGTACAAAGGGCAAGAAGAACAAGATGTGTTCCCACTGATACTAGTTTATTTTTGGTTGTTTAAGACTGAGGGATATGGTTACCCTTGGCTACAAGGAGGTTGAGAAAAACTCAAGTAAGTAAATGTTGGTATTCTTAGCTAAAAAATAATACATTGGTAAGGAGGGATGTGTAGTGTTAGGTTAGTAGTTATATCTGCCTCATTGGACCAGAAAAAACTTCAGAAAACACCAATAAAGGGCCAGGTGTGATGGCTCACACCTGTAATTCCATCTACTCAAGAGGTGGAGATTGGCAGGATTGCAGTTCCAGATCAGCATGGGAGAAACATTAGTGAGATCCCCATGTCAAAAAACAGGCCACATGTAGTACATGCCTGTAATCCTAGCTACATGGTAGGCATAGGTAGGAGCATTGCAGTCCAAGGTCAGACAGGGCAAAAAGTGAGACTCTATCTGAAAAGTAACCTAAAGCAAAAAGGGCTGGAGGCATGACCCAAGTGCTACAGTACTTGCCTAGCAAGTACAAGGAAACCCCAGTACCACTGCCCACCCCTCCAAAAAAGAAAAAGAAACTGCCAATAAAGTATTACCAGATACCATGAATGCAATGAGCTGTAACTTTATTCATTTTTTTTTTGGTAGTACTGGGGTTTGAACTTAGGGCTTTGCGATTGCTAGGAAGGTGCTCTACTGTTTGAGCCACACCTCCAGCCCCTATGGAATGCAATGCAATAAACTTAGAACCCAGTAATAAAAAGGAGCTGAAAGTCTTTATACCTATTAGAGTGCCTGCTTTGCAAATGTGAAGGCCTAAGTTCAAATTCCATTTCCATCAAAACAAAAAAAGGATTCTCAGAAAGAAATTAAATTAACCCCCCTGTAAGTTAATGTATGCTAATAAAAATGCTTTCAGAAAAAAATTTAAAAATTGACTATAATTTTTTAAAAGTGCTCATACCTCACATGTCAAAGTTACAACTAGACAATATTTAGAACTCAACCAAAAAAAGTTAACATAGAATAAGTGATTTATAAAGCTAAAGGAATGTTTTCAAGACCGTTTAAAAAATTTTTGGCAGTACTGGAGTTTGAACTCAGGGCTTGGAGCTTGCTTGGCAGAAGCCCGGCAGGTGTTCTATTGCTTGAGCCATGCCTCCAACCCCATTTACAGTCTTAAATGCTAATTTTAGAGAACCATGACTGAAGTAATGAGCTGGAGTCCACCATGAGGCAATGAAAGACAATTCCAATTTCATTAACACAGGTTTTATCTCCCAGTATGAATTCTCTTGTGTACAGTAAGTGAAGAGCTTTGACTAAAAGCTTTTCACATTGAATACATTCATAGGGCTTCTCTCCAGTGTGAGTTCTGACATGCATTCTAAGGGATGAGAGACCACCGAACACTTTCCACAATTACTGCATTCAAAAAAATTCTCTCCAGTGTGTATTCTCGTGTGAATCTTCAGCTGGGAATTTGTGTTGAAGGCTTTTCCATGTCACTCTATGCATTCATAGAGTTTCTCTCCAATGTGTTTTCTTGTGCACAATAAGGTAAGAGCTTGTGCCAAAGGGTTTTCCATACTGATTGCAGTCATAAGGTTTCTCTCCAGTGTGAGTTCTCACATGAGCCTTAAGAGATGTTTTTGACTGAAAACTTTTCCACATTGATTGCATTCAGAGGGTTTCTCTCCTGTGTGAGTTCTTACATGTCTCCTTAAGGTTGAGGAATCATTGAACATTTTCTTACATCCTTTACATACATACTCTTTCTCACCCATGTGACTTTTCTTGTGTAAAATAAGATTAGAAATCCTTTTGAAAGTCTTCCCACATTGCTTACAGTCATATTGTTTCTCACCAGGGATGAGTTTGCTCTTTTTCCTTATGGGGTGAATGACGATAGAAGGTTTTCTTATTTTCTGTACATCCACAGTAATTTTCCACCACAAGAAAATTGTTATACGTAGGAAGCATATCACTATGTTTGCATTATGTACTATGTTTGCAGCATGTGTACTCTTTTTTTTTTTTTGTGGTACTGGGGCTTGAACTCAGGGCCTACTCCTTGAGCCACTCCACCAACCCTTTTTTGTGATGGGTATTTTCAAGACAGGGTCTTGCAAACTGTTTGCCCAGGCTGGCTTCGAACTGTGATCCTCCTGATCTCTGCCTCCTGAGCAGCTAGGATTACAAGTATGAGCCACCAGTACCAAGCAAGTGTATTCTTTTTTGTGCTGTTAGAATTCTCTCAAGATGCCATGAAACTTGATCATATTCATGACTTTTACACAGAGTTTTTCTCGTAATTTTTTAGGATTGAATTATGTTTTAAACATTCAATACCCAAGAAACATTCATAGCAATGTTTAGACACTCCCCGTGAAAAAATAAGTTTTGTTGTAAGGTTAGAATTTTCCTCTAATTTAGAAGAGTCATAAAATCTCTCCTGAGATAGTTTCCTTGTGGGTATAAGTCACTTGGCATAAAGGCTTCTCTGGGATCTCGTGCTGTATTCTGATCTGATGGCATTCCCAGTGTTCTCTTAATGTGGAGTACCAGTCATCCATTATGAATCTTATTTTCACACCACTGGATGGTTTCTCCTCAAAAATATTCTGTGTAAGAGTTGACTCTGGTTTCAAGTTGAATCTTCGAGTCTGGACAGATAGGTTGGGGAAGTCCCTTTTTAATAATTCTTCTTTTTAGAGCCAATGGGGAGTTCACAGAGGGTTACATAACTGATATTTCACTGTGGTGAGATTTCTGTAGTTTTCTAACATTACTTCTCTGAGCAGAGTAGCATCACCCTGTCCTCCTGAGTGAACTCCACAGCCACATCCTTGAAGGTCACAGGTTCCAAAAACCCAGCGACTGTTCTTTCCTCCTCAGATTTCTCATGCAGAAACAGGTAAAGAACCCACTTGAACAAGTCAGTGACTGCCATCTTGTGAGTCTGAAAGTGACATCAACCTTCAGGTTAGGATGTTTCTATTCCTGTTTTTCTAATCCAAATCAGGAAAGGAGTATGTTTCACCAGGCATTTTCCCTGTAGTCAAAGACACCGGCAGAAACAGGGCTGCATTTGGAGTAAGATATAAAAAATTGTGGACCTCCCCCCCACCTCTCAGCAATGTTTAACCAGTTTAAAATAATTTACTAGGATTTGTATTTACAAGCAATGTAGACATCATTGACACCCTTTTAAACTGCAATCCTGATTATCTCCACTGCCTTTTCTTCTCAACCCTGGGTGAAATTAGCTTGCAGTATTTTAAAAAACAGAAAAGGTAAAGTTAAAAAAGAACCAAAGACTCAGGTTGCTTAAGTAAATTTCATGTTTAATTTCGTACTTTTCTAATTAATATTTTAGAATGGAAAAATAATTTTCTTGCTAAGTATCATTGTCTTAGGTAAAGTTATTTATTCTAAACACATCTGTTTTAGGTAAATTTATTTGTTCTATAACTTGGTGTCTAACCCTAACCCCATAATGTTCTATATTGTAACTGGGTGACATCCTACTAAGTAATTTTAATGAGGTCTTAAAGGTGCATATGTGTCTTGAAACAAATATTCATTTGATTGTCTCCAGTTTAATCTCCCTCCCCCCAGTTCATGTTTTCCTGCGATAATTTATACATCTAAAGCCTGAATGGAATCAAGTGACAAAGGAGTGTGGATTATGCTCAAGCTTTAGGAGACTCTAATTAACAACATTACATATTGTACTTCTCTGAGTAATTTGTACAATGACATTCACACAAGTAACAAACAACTAATACATAGGTGAATACAAAGGAAAACACACTCAGGTACTTTAAGGATTATAACAAATCACACGATATTTTTTTCCACCATATTGGGGATTGAATTTAGACTCACCTATGCTAAGAAAGTGCTTTACCACTGAACTGTATCCCCAGACCTTAAGGAAAATAGAATTGAAAGGCACTTTACATGGGCTTAAGCAAAACTAAGCAAATGAAGAAAAAAAAGGCAATTAGTGGTTGAGAGCCTGTAATCTCAGCTGTGGGATTGAGGCAGTAGGATTCAGAGTTGAAGGCCACCCTGGGCTATGTAGTAACATCCTCTGTTAAAAAACAAGTAAAAAGGGGTAAGGGAGAGTTAAAAAAAACAAGTAAAATTTGTACAAGATAAGTAACTGACGGATGTGAGGGTGACCTGACTGCAACACTTGTCACCCTATTGATTGCCAAGGTTCATTCGCCCATCTGGCTGCTGGTGGGGTCTTGTTTCCTTCCTCTCTCACCTCACTGCTCTGTAGGCATCCTTTCCAAAGTTGCTCAATTGGCCCAATAAAGGAGGATCATTAGTAGGTCAAGTGTTTACAAGTAGCTGCTACCCTGCTAGAACCTCCAAACAAGCCCTCAAAGTAACTGATTATGGCTTAGCTACTAGTAAAGACTACATAGTCATCCCAATGAAAAACTGAACATATTCAACCAAGGTTTGAAAACATGAACGTTATCCAATCAAGATTTTTGAAAGAATTACAGTATCTGTAAAAATTACATTGATTTCAGGATGAGTCAAGAAGAAAGGCAGCCAAAAATCTCAACATAATAAAACGTTTAAAAGTAAAGTCTCAAATTAGTGATTAAAAAATATTGAGGGAATTCCAAAGATAACTGATTACATACTTGAAAGTAGTTTCCATGGAAGAGATCCGAGGAGGGTTTTCCTATTTTTTATTTAGAACCTTTAAAAAACATTTGACTTTAAAGTGTACAGGAACGTTTATTGGAGAGTACATAGAAAATAAATGGATTATGTAAGTCAAAAAGAAAAGGGTTTTTTTTTTTTACTTGCAGTTCTGAGGTTTTTAATTAGAGCTTCACACTTGCTAGGCAGATGCTCTACCACTTGAGCTGCTCCACCAGGGTTTTACGTTGGTTTTTGTTGAGATTGGGTCTCGGGAACTATTTCCCCGGGCTGGCTTCAAACCGCGATCCTCCTGATCTCTGCCTCCTGAGTAGCTAAGATTACAGGTGTGAGCCATCGGTGCCCCTCAATAGATTTTTTTTAATTCAACAGAAAAACTACTGTAATAGCCAAAATATAGACTTAAAAACCAAAACACAAATCACAAAATTACCCAAATCTGCATATTTGAAAAGTATCAAATAGTATTAGAAAGTAAGTATGCATATTTGATATGTATCTTGCAGGAGTAATCAACACAAAAATAAGGCCCAGATAAATATTTAGGTTCAAAAAAGAAAAAAAACCCTACAATTTCAACAGCAGTTTTAAAATGTTAAGCAATGGTTTTAAGAATCACCATAAAATGACAGTGCGCTAAAATAGTATGGACAATTTTTGCCCTCAAAAATTTTAGATTACCCATGTTTAGAGAAATAGGTGTCCAAAGAATGACTCTGGAAGAAAACCTAATTTAGTCAGCTGCCGCTTTAAAATGGCTCAGAAGTTAAATGTGGGCTAAGGATTTCGAGTCCAAAGTTTCTCCACACTTTGAAGGGAAAAGCCGTGTTACAGAACAGGAAGAAGGCTAGGCTGTCCCCATCACTCTTCAGGCGTATGACGTCTTGTTCGTGTAGCTGTGCAAGGCTAGTGCAAAGAACATTTGAAGTGCCATCTTAACTCTCAACACTGATGGAAAAAGCAGAGCAAAACGTGAGCAAGCTGAGTAGGGACTGGAAATAAATTCTACGTATCCCGTGCTGGCAGTCAACCAGGAGAGCAAGGACGGGAAGGCCGCCCCCGCGGACAGACCCAGGGTCGGCGGGAAGGAGGTCGTGGGCTGCAGCCTTCTCAGGCAGCGTGTCTTCACGGCCCGCGCGGCCCCGCTCTGCGACCGCTTCCGGGTCCCCTGCAAGACAGAATATGGTAGGGTAGTGCGCACCCACGAGCGACTGGCTCGTGCACGAGCGCGCTCACCTGTCGCAGCGCGAGGAGGCAAGGGCCGACTACAGGTTCGGACTACACTTCCCACGGTGCACGGCGGTCGCAGCCGGCGTCTCCCGGGCGGGGGGCGCTAGTACTGAACGGCAGGGCGGGGCGCATGCGTACTTCAACCAGGGCAGGGACGCGTTGTGTGCGTGCGTGCGTGACGTCAGGCTGACGGGAGTGTCGGCGGGCGCGGTGCCGCAGGCTGGATAGTGTCTGGCTGCCCGCACCTCCGCCGGCGTGGTAGTGGGCTTGTTCCCGCTCCGCCACGGCCTGTGTCCCCGGTCCTATCGTACTGCCGTCGTCGTGCCGGCCGCCCCACCCTGTGGGCTCGCTGCAGGTACACGCGGGTGCACCCTCTTGCGTGTGCCCGGGTGGACGCGAGGGTCGGGCCCGCCACCGCTAGCGTCCCGGGGGACCGGGTTCCTTCGGGAGAAAGCGGCGGCGGCGGCGGCGGGGCCTTGGGTCAGGGACGGCGACGCGCGCGGGTGGCCCTCGTCCCGAGGAGGAAAGCCGTCGCTCTCGCTTCACGCTGGCCTGGGTGGGTGTGGGATGGTAGTGCTCTTTGTTAGCGGACGAGACTGGTTCCTGCAGAAATCGAACCAGTCAGTTCAGTGCTATTCCGCATTCACTTGTGAAATAGGCTTGTTTTATTTCAGTAAGCTTAGCGAAAACAGGAAGGATACGTTTCTATGCTTTGCTCTAATCTAACATTTTAAAATCTGTTTTAAAATGTTTTGTTGCTTATTGAAATATTTACGCAGTTCTCATAAAATTGGCTTTTTCATCAGTATTTTCAGTTATGAGCAATCAGATTTATATGTGGTCT
Organism: Castor canadensis; assembly: GCF_047511655.1. Classification (NCBI taxonomy): domain Eukaryota; kingdom Metazoa; phylum Chordata; class Mammalia; order Rodentia; family Castoridae; genus Castor; species Castor canadensis. The sequence continues at coordinate 47,359,709 of NC_133403.1, forward strand.
TTAAAAAAAGAACTCAGTGTCTCTAGTCCCTAGCTGTTGCTGCTTCAGCTTGCTTTCTTTTTCTTTTCTTTTTTTTTTTTTTTTTAAACTCAAATAGATTAACTGAGGTCTGTGTGTGTGGGGACAGCTCATATGTTTAATTTGCATATGTTTTATTTCTCTCTTGACACTAGATTTGTTAAATGAATTACAATTACACATGTCATCTAACATTTAGTGTGACTTTTAAGGTTAACATAAATTGTATATGTAGATCCCACCCAAAGTGTATAGAGCCTGTGAAGAATTTCACCTTTAGCTGTACATTAATAGCAGAAGGGGGCTGTTTAAAAAAAAAAGAAAAAGAAAAGGAAAAGGAAGACAGGATGTCACCTAGAATAACAAGTCCTAAGTTAAAGAGGTTGATTGCTGTTAACCTGTCAAATTTAGATCTCCATAGACACCTCCCTACAAAACCCTCTTGTTTTGGGGGTACTAGGGTTTGAACTCAGGGCTTCCTCCTTGATAGGCAGGTGCTCTCTCACCTGAACTACACCCCCAAGCCTTTTTGCTTTAGTTCTTTTTTTAGGTAGGACCTCACTTTTGTCTGGTACCAGACTCAGACTGCTATTCTCTTACCTGTGCCTCCAGCCAAGCTGGGATTATAGGTATGAACTTCCACTCCTGGCTTATTTTTTGAGAAGGGGCCTTAATAATTTTTCCCTCAGCTGGTCTCCCGGATAGCTGGGATTACAGATATGCCTCACCAAGCCCAGCCCTCCCTACCCCCTTTTAAACCATTTCAGCACTACACTTTTCTCTGTAACAGGACTGCTCCTCTTCTGTTTTTTTAAAATTGTCCCTCCATCTTGCAAAGCTTCCTGAATAGCAAATTACACATCCTGCCTCTTTTTTAAGAAACATTCATTTGTTTTTCATTCTTTCTCTCAGTACTTATTTCTTGAGCTCTTGGCATTTGCCAATCTTCAGGGCAGGGACTTGACATAAACATCATAAATGAGGATGTTTGTTTAGTAGTATTGTGTATAAGCATTGTCTTGAAATTCTGTTCAGGACAGTGCTTAAATACCTATGGAAAAGAGATTTCAGAGTTATCCTTATAAGTCCCCAACACATATGAGAGATTTAATAACAATACGTTTTTAGTGAAGTAACTGAAAAGGAAATCTGTATTAATAGATGGTCTTTCTGTCCTCAAAAGCAAGTTAGTACATACCTTTGTAAAATCAAAAATCCATTCACAATAGGAGGAAAATACCTAACATTAATTTGTTTTTGATAGTACTGGAGTTTGAACTCAGGCCTTTGTGCACTCTCCCCCTTGAGCCACACCTCCAGCCTTCTAACATTAATTTTAGCTAGAAGTGTGATCTGTATGAGAACACCTCAAAACCTTACTAGAAATGTGAAATAGAAATGAAGGGCAAATGAGTAAAAAACAGTTCTTTTTTTTAGTTGGGCCCCAGTGGCTCACACTCATAGTCCTAGCTACTCGGGAACCTGAAATTGGGAGGATCCATGCCTGCCCAGGCACATAGTTCAAGAGACCCCTCCCATATCCAAAATAACCAGAGCAAAATGCACTGGAGGTGTTGTTCAAGTGGTAGATCACCTGCTTTGCAAGTGTGAAGCCCTGATTTCGAATCCCAGTCCCGCCAAAAAAAGTTCTGTTTTTAGATTAAGTTCACTTGACGATAATCTTTTTTTTTTTTTTTTTGGTGGAACTGGGCTTTGAACTCAGGGCTTTGGGCTTACAAAGCAGGTGCTCTGTTGCTTGAGCCACATCTCCATCCCTAACTGGAATTTCTTTTTTAGGAAACAGTTGTAGAACATTTTTATTAGTATATGATAGGTACACATGGGATTTCAGTGTGATATTTCCATATACACATGTATTATACCCCCATTTGGTTCATGCCCTTTGTTACTGTCCCTCCTACCCCATTCTCCTTCTTAAAGTGACTTCAACACATTTCAATATTCCATATTCATATATGTGTAGAAAATATATCAACTATAGTCATCTTCCTTTACCCTCTTCTTTTACCTCCCCCCCATTAGTGCAGTACCCTGAACGTGATGTGGTTTACTTTCCTGTCTTTCATTATTTAAGTGTCTGTTCCTTGTTCATTAGGGACTTTGCCTTGGTATTATACTTGTAAATATAATTGTGCTTATATGAGACTAACCCCCTGCACTACTCTTCTTCACCCTTTTCCTCCTGCCCTGTATTGATCAACAGTTTTCAGTGTGTTTAGTTGTGTCTTGTTCTTAGGAAACACTTTTAAACACGTCTTTTGTATCACAAACTACAGTTACAGGGTTAGCATATGAAGATTGTTAGCTCTTGGTATATTCTATCTCCTTTTTAAAAAAATTTTATTGTTTTTACATTATATGTGTAGACATTGTTTGGGCCACCCCCTGCCCCCTGGAATTTTTTTTAAGGATCCCATGTACCTTATTCTTTCCTTCGTATCTTCATGCCTTGTAATGTTTTTGAGGTGTCTCTTACCTTTTGTTCGGTTTTGAGTAGAAAAGCATTTGTTAAAGGAGAACTATTTCTAGAAATAATGGGCTTCCTTGGTTTTCATCAAGTAATAATTCAAGCACCACAGCCTTATAATACACTGTAGTTTAAATAACATTTTAGGCTTTAAAAGCACTTTTTAAGGTAAAAGGGTTTCCACATTGTTAACATTTCTCTTCGTTGCCTACAGTAATTCTGCTTTCACCTGCAGTACTCATTCTAGCATGTCTTCTGTTAGCCAGGGCTCTTCAAAAGTTATTTGATATACTTGCACACATGAATACAAAGTCTTTTTTTTTTTTGGCAATATTGGGGTTTGAACTCAGGGCCTCATACTTGGTAGGGAGGCTCTCTTACCACTTGAGCCACTCTGTGAGTCACACATGAATACAAAGTACCTCCATAAGATTCATCCTCTCTTGTCTTTGCTGTTTTGATAAGCACACAGTCCTTTCCTTTTGTGTTTTTAAATGTGTCTTGGCCATATCTGCTGAATCCGGAGTTTTAACTTTGGGGCTGATGAGTCTTTCTTACTGATCATTCCTTGCTCTTTGCAGATATCAAAGTACTGGTAAACTTATTCAGAATTTGAAGAGACCCTGTTCTCTTAGTGATACTGGGGTTTGAACTCAGGGCCTAGTGCTTGCTATGTAGGGGATCTACCACTTGAGCTATGCCCCTAGCCTAAGACCCTGTTCCCTTTTATTAAGAAATATATGTTCTGTTTGTCCAGGAAAAATGCATGCTTCTTCTGTTCTAGGCCTTACCCATTTCTGGGCATTGGTTCTCAGGCAGACACCTTGGGAAGCAGACAGGATACTATTGTGGGTGCTGGTGAAGTATTGACAAATGCTAGAGTGAGTGAACATCAAGTGCAGGGCACTGTGGATTTAGAATGAAATTGTCCCAATTCTCATAAAGGGAGACTGACAAATAAATGCCAATTGGTAGTGCAAGGTAGAGTGGTGAAGCATAGACAAAATGCTTCATAATTACTGGTGAGGGGACAGTGGGAAGGTTCAGGGCAAAGGTGACATTTAAGTGAGTTTAATCTGGGGCAGGCCAGAAGGTTGTCAGGGCCCAGAATGTAGGCAGTAGTGAAGACTGTTAAGTGATTTGACAGAGTTGTGCTGGGCACAATTTATTCCTCATACAGGGACTTTCAGAGCCATTTTGCTGGTACTTGAAGTTTCTTTTAACCCATCTCTGCCCTTGTGGTAGGCAAAGCAATAGTTCCCCAAAGATGTCCTCAGAACCTGTCAGTATTTCACCTTGTATGGCAAGAGGGAATTTGTAGACATGATTCAAAATGACTTTGAGATGGGGAAAGGCTACCCTAAATTATTCTGACTGGTCCTGTGTAATCATAGGGGTCCTTAAAAGTGGAAGAGTGAAGAAGGTGAGAATCAGAGAAATATGAGTATGGCAAAAAGGCACATAGCGAGGTGTTGTTGCTGGCTGTGGTGATGGAGGAGGGCCACCTAGAAACTAGAAATGTGGCGTCTTCAGAAGCTGCAAATGGCAGGACATGGATTCACCTGGAGGCTCCAGAGGAACCAGCCCTACCCACACACTGAGAGCTGTGTTAGAGCTGTTAGATAGTAAATGTGTGTTTTTGTTTTTTTTAGAGCCACACATTGTCATGTTTGTTACAGCAGCATTAGGAAACCAGTGCAGCCCTCATCTTTATGGGTTTATAATGCAAACATGGACCCCTTTATCCTTTGACTCTGCCTTCTGACCTTGACTCAGAAGAAAAACAGAATAGTTATAAATTAAACACTTTTTTAGTGGCCACATCTGGTCGAAAGTACTGAATTTATTGTAATATTCTTATTCGCTGTTGAATTTCATGTTTATCTTCTAGTAGATTTTACTGTTTCAAGGTGGTAAAAACAAAAACTTCTTTTTGCAGATTTAAAGACATGGCATGGAATAGTGTTTGCTGTGCTCTCCTAGCATTAGACCTTTTCTTGTATCATTTGCATTCTTGGCATCTAAAAAGAGCCACCCAAGTAGCAGACCCTTGGGCACTCTTGTTAGCTACCTGAATGCCTTTTGTATGTACATTATAGACTTGTCCTTTGCCTTTCATAGGTGTGTCCTGTCTTACTGGGAAGATTATTGGATTCCAGAGCATCCAGACTGCCCGTCATCTTCCTTTTGTTTCCCTACACAGCAGTGACCAAATGGGAAGATGAGCTCTGAACAACCTGTTGTGATCCAGGAGAAAGGCACTGCTTCCTGAAGGTCAAGATCCGTAATGCTCATGCAGCCTAAGCAGGAAAAAAGTAATGTTGGACATCACTGGGCAGAGAATTTGGAACAGCTTTTGTCTGTGGGGTTGCAGTTTTCTTGGATTTTGTTACCTGACGCAAGCCTGATTCAGCCTTGACATTTTCACTTCTGGGCTCTTTGTATCACTCTGCTCATACCATCCATTCCTGTGTCACAGACTTCCTCTTACTGCCCACATATTGCCTCTGAAACCTTAAGCTACAGTGTCCTTCTTCCTGACTCTTTTCTCTTACCTCCTGCCTCCTTTCTGTCCTGATTCTCAGTATGCCTGTTCTTGGAGGTTCCTCTCAAGTCTGTCAGCTCCTTTGTATTTGTCAAAGTGAGGTACTGTTGTGAATCAGATGAATCCCTCAGAGCGGGAACCCTGTGTTCCATTGCTGTGCAGAACATGCACAGAAAACTCTTACCTCAGGGTTCACTCCACAAGCGTGTCTTTCCTCTGCCAGGCAGCAGAGCTGCCAGAGGAGATGAGAGCGGGCAGGTGATGATGAGCCAACCCTTTGTAACTTCTCCTTGTCTTTTGTCAGCTGCTCTTGGTAGTCCATCACTGTGGCCAGCTCATGGCCAGCTGTCGTTCCTCTCACAGTTAACATACAGATTTGCTTTCTACGTTGACAGTATTTTTGTTGCATTGTCAACATCCCACTATCCAAGAGATAGGAGAGAACTAAGCGTCCTCCTTCCTTTACAAGCTCTGACTTCTTCATCAGAGCTTGGGACCCCTGATCCCTTTCCTTTCTCTTTTCCTGAGCACCAACCCCCTTTTCTGTTACTTCCTCTTTGCCTGCAAACACACTTGAGTCTCCTCTTGATCCCACCATGCCCTCTAACTCTGCCCTTTTTCTTCTTTTGTCATCTCCAAACTTTTAGTTACTGTCATGGACTTTGTTTGCTATTCACATTAAAGTATGGAAACTGTTCCACCCAAATCATTAATGAATTATTTTCTAACCAATTAATGCATCTCACCCTTTATCTCTTTTGACCCCACCCTTCTTGAAATGCCCTCTTCTGCATCTTCTCATCATCCTGTGGTTCCTTTGTTGGTTTCTCTCTCTTCTCCATTTGCTTGCTACAAGTCTGTTTTCCCAGCAGTCTAATTTTGGGCCCTACATTTTATTTTATTCATATTTTCTTTGGCTTTATGCTATGGTTTCATTTGAAAATACCATTTGCTAGCATTCATTTTTTTTTTTTAAAGAAGAATAAATGGATTTTTTTGTGGTACTGATGATTGAACCCAGGGCCTTGCACATACCAGGTAAGTGCCAGGCCCCCAGTCATTTTGTTTGTACTTTGCCTGGGCTGACTTTGAACTTGATGATCCTCCTGACTCCTGATTAGCTGGGATCACAGGTGTGTACCACCATGGTCATCCTAGCTAGCTTTATTGAAAGTTAACTTTTCTTAGTACGCTTTATATGAGTGATGTCATAGGAATATTGATGGGATTATATGATATCCCTTAGCTTATCTTTCCATCTATCTGTTACACCTGTGTCTTACAGCAGAAACACACAGTTACTCTTAAATCTGTGACATAAGACCCTTGCTTATCCCTCTACCCCCACCCGCAAAAGGTGGTCCTATGTGAGTATACTGCAAGGCAGCTTGAGTAGATGAGAGAGAAACATGGAAGCAGATGACACACCTGGGTAACCGTCACATCCAAGTGATCCTTGTTGTTGTGCCTTCTCTGTGGACCACTCCCTAGGTTCTGTGCCAATCCTGTCATTTCTTCTTCTAATGCATTGTTCTCCAAACAGTCATGGCAGAAGTTGCCAGCCCTTCCTCACACCCACCTCTGTCAATGTCCGGGACGCACCCATCTCCCAAACTTCCTGTTCTCTGTACCCACCATCACAGCCCTACCTCGTGTTCCCATCTTCTGGATGTTTTTCCTCTAGTCCATTACTCAATTACTCTAGCACTTTTAAGGCATATCTCTTGTTGTTTGCTGGCTTTTAACATGAAGGAAGGAGTCCAAACTTCTGAGAATGGCCTTCTTGCGCCCAGGCACACCTCTGCCCATGTTCCCTGCTGCTCACTGCCCATGGAATGAACAGCAGTATTGAGCGCCTTCTCCTTACACATTGTCTGCCTTTGCCTATGCTGTTTGCCAACATCCTTCATCTGTTACATCAGTTCTGAGACCCAAGCCAGTCCTCTCTGAAGCCACTGAGCTGTGCTGAGGCACCTTCTGTGCTCTGTGGCCCTTGGGCATGCTGCTGTCATAGCATTGCTGTGTGCTACTGTAGATGTTCATTCTCAGTTTCTTCATCCTGACTCAGTGGCTCAAGGTCAAGGATAAATGCTTTGTTCTCTTTTCATCCTCAGGGCCCAGTACAGAGTCAGGGACATAGTAAGTGCTTAGTAATGATTATTAAAGTGGTTCAGAGGATGATCCAAATCTCTAACACCAAGAAAGTGGTCACCATACCAGCTGTTTCCTCAGGAACAGATAAAACTTATACCAGTACCCCTGCCCTGGGTGTTGGTTGATACTCCAAAGGGCTTGCTCTTGGCCGGTTATATAAAGGACCCTTTGTGGATCTGGTGATTGGCATATGGATTTGATCACCCCCAAGTAATGCCAGAAAGCATTTAAAAAAAAAGAAAAAATGATAGCAATCAAGACTTAAGTAGATTAAATGATGGCTTAGATTAGTGGCTCTCAATCTTGGCTGCACATTTGAGTCACATGAGAGCTTTTTAAAAAAAGCCTGGCCCCTCCTCAGGAATTTAAATCAAAAGCTTGTGCTGTGAGACTTGGGTGTCAATCATTTGCAAACACCTGGCAGTTCCAGCATGTAGCCAGGGTTAAAAACCACTGGGATAGGTAAAGGTTTGAGTAAGTGATTCACTAATGGAAATTAGGATGGAATGAGACCTATCATGAGATATTTGTATTTTAAATCATGCAGTAGAAGAAGCATTGGAATGGACCTCAAATGTTTTTCTAAGAGGCTATGCTGTAGTTCTGTTTTCTTAAGATGAGATCCTACTGAACACTTACTAGTGAACAGAAATTTCCTGCCTTCTTAAGTATTCCATTCTGTTTTCAGATAACCCTTTGATTAATGGTGTCTTATCATATTGTCTCATAATTGACTTCTTTGTGATTCCACACATTTGTTCTAACTCTGTCCCATGGAACAATTCAATAAATATACGGGGACCACAGGAGTTGCAAATACATGAAGACCGTTCTCTTGCTTCTCTTAAGTAAGTTCTTGTGCAGGCTGCACATGTCATCCCTTGTTATTTCCGCCTTTGCTCATTGTGGAAAGTGAGCTCTGAGGAAGGTGCTATGTCTGAACAATTACTGCTCTATTTTGAGCCCTTGGGATGGTATGTAGTATATTGTAAGCACTCAGAGAATATATCTGGTGCAAGAAGGAACAAGCCAAGAAAGCATGTGGGTTGATTCTACCTCATCCTGCTAACTGTGACTGCTTAAAATAGACTTCTAATATCAACACAAAGTACATAAAAGCATTCACTTTTTTGTATCTTAATTCCTCATCTACCTTTATTTTTGGCTAAAATTTGTAACTGATCCTTACTTATATTGCTGGGGAAAGAATTAAAAACGTATAAAGGCAGAGTCTACCTAGTATCAGACCTTTATAGGGATGCGACCCTGTGTTCTGCTAGTTGTGTCTCTTGCTGTACTGTGGTTCAGTCCATGCTGCTTGTATTAATGGCTACAGGGAAAGAGGAAGAAGCATTTAACCTTCCTGGAGAAATTAGGGAATGACACAAAAAGGGATGGATGCAGGGTGATGGCGTTTTGCCAAGAGACAAGAAAAGAACATTCCTGGCATAAGAATAGTAGAGATGGGCTAGATCCGTGGCTCAAGAAGTAGAGCACCTGCCTAGCAAACTGCAAGTCCTGAATTCAAGCCCCAGTACCACCAAAAAAAAAAAAAAAAAAGAGGAGGATGCTGACGCAATTCAAGTGGTTCCTCATGGTTATAGGGAAAAGTGGTTCAGTGGTACATTTAAGGCTATTGAGGTAGAAAAGGACCCAATCACAGAGGATCCTTAATTCATGCTAAGGGCTTGGCCCAGTTTTCTATAGTACTGGTAGACAACAGAGAATGTTAATCAGGGAGTGAAACTTTTGTGTATTATAGAATGCTGCTGCTGGGGACAATTGTTGGAGTAAGAGAAGCCAAGTAAGAAGTCTCTAGGTGAAGTATTGTGAAGGCCTGAGCCAAGTCCATGGCAGTAGGAATCTAGGGAAGAGACAGGTGAGAGAGACTTCTGGGAGATGGAATTTACAGGTAGTACTCACTAACTTTATGCTAAGGGACAGTCTAGAAAGATGTTACTATGCCACTAGTTGTCATTTTTTAAAATTCACTGTCTTCCTTACCAGGAGTCACACTATCCTGAGTTTTATTAATATTAACTCATTCCTCTCAATAACCCCATGAGGCAGGAACTCTTACCTCCATTGCACAGATAAGGAGACAAAATACTGGGGTTAAGAAGCTAGATATAAATAATGGAGCAGGGATTTGAACCCAGGCAGTCTGGCACGGAATCCAAACTCAGGTGGAAATGTGCTCTTGAGGTTACAGAAAGAAGTTAGGAAAAAAGACAGAAGAGTCTGTTTAGTCTGGCCCAGCCCTGTGTCTGCCTTGCAATGGGATGGACATTGTGAGAAAACAAGAAGATAAACTCTGTTGGGGTCATTGAAAACGGTCAAGATGCAACAAAGGAAGTCTACATTAAAGCTAAGCCATTGGAGAAGACCAGGAAGCAGATACAAAGAGGAAGCATAGGTGAGGAAGAGAGTAAGGAACCTCCAGCACAACTGACACCAGTGGGGTCCTGGAGCAAATGTTGCTGGTATAGGGAGCAGATGCCATGTTGTATTTATATGTGTAAATGTGCATGCAGTTGAAAAGGAGATCTTTAAAATCCCCAGATAACAAAAGAGCTGACAGTATCAACGAAGGTACAAAAGAAAAGTAAATGTAAACATACAGGAAGTAGTCAAACTCAGAATTCAAAAAGTGGAAATTAAAAATACTATCTAAATTTAAAATACTTTTAGAAGAGTGAAGCAGTGAGAATTAAGAATAGAATAGGCAGAGTCCCAGAGAGGGGACCCTGGAGATCTGCAGAGGGCCCCCTTCAAGTATTCGGTAGAACACAGATCATTATGTCCATGGGAGGAAGTCACTTGAGCCAGAGTCCTCAAAAGAACTAGAGGAATAGTACCTAATATCCACACCGACTGACAGTGTGCCCACCCCCACCAGGTAGACCAGAGCACTTATTTCTGGAGCATTGGGTAGGTGTTCTCTACCAAGTCAGGGCCTGGCAGGAAAGTGTGCTAAGTGCTCCTGAGTCCACCTAGTAAATTGTAAAAGTAAGACCCAGAAAGGTTAAGTTCTTTCCAGGTAACCTAATTGTGTCCTAAAACAGACCTCAGGATTATTTCTACATACAGAAGTACCTGGCATAGCCAGGTGCCTGTGGCTCATACCTGTAAATCCTAGCTACTCAGTAGGCAGAGATCATGAGGATCTCAGTTTGAGATTAGTCCAGGCAAAAAGCGAGACCCTATCTCCAAAATAGCCTACATCAAAAAGGGCTGGCAGAGTGTCTCAAGTGGTAGAGCACCTGCCTAGCAAGTATAAGGCTCTGAGTTCAAACCCCCGCCCCGACCCCCACCAAAAAATACCCAGCATCCAACATGATGAAATCTGTAATACCTAGTATCCAATCAAATACTACAAACATATGGACAGGAGAACATGGCCTATAATGAGGATGATAATGATGAATTGACACTGATCTCAAATTTGCACAGATGGTGGAATTAGAGGATAGTAAAACCCATTTTTTCATATTGTCAATAAGTACAGAAATAGAAGGTATAAAAAAAGAACCAAATTAGATACTAGAGAGAAAAGCTACATTGTCTGAAGTGACAGTACAGCCAGATGTGGTGACACGTGATGGTGGTTCCAGTTACTCATGAGACAGGCTGGAGGATCACTTGAGCACATAAGTTTGAGACTAGCCTAGGTAACAAAGCTAGACCCCAATCTAAAAAAAAAAAAAAGAACATACACTGGATTAAGAGCAGATTAGACTTGCAGAAGAAAAGATGAGTGAAGTTGAAGACATTAATAAAACACTTTATTTGCATACTCCAAAATAAAATGTAGAGAGGAAAACCAAAACATACGGGAAGAACTTAAGTGAACTGTGGACACCTTCAAGCGGCTCACTAGGTGAGTACAGTCATGCTGCATAACAACGTTTTGGTTAATGACAGGCTAAGTATATGTCACAGTGGTCCCATAAAATAACCTAGAAATTCCTTTTGTCTAGTGACATGGTACCATCATAACGTGCCTTACAAAAAAACGCAGTTGTGATGCCAGCCCAGGGGCCTGGAGATGTAGCTCAGTCCTGGACTTGATCCCCAGCACTGGAAAATGAAAAAAAAAATACATAGCATATGCAACTATGTAATTGTAAGTGACTTGCTGGTTTATGTACTTTTAAATTGTTACTTTAGTGAGCTGGCCATGGTAAGCTTGTAGCAGTCTCATATAGCTCATGTTCTCCACATCTGTAGATTTTTATCAAGAAGCTACAGTGAGTGGCTCACAGTGAGTGATTCACTTACCGATGTGCCAGCAGGTCTTCTTAAGCACGCAATGATGTGTCTGTCACCCAGGGATATAGTTCACAGAACATAAATCTGTCTGTAAGTGACACATGACTGTAATTGGAGTACCCAAAAGAGAGGAGAGTAAGGGGTAGACAAGAAATGTAATAGAACTAAACCCATAGATCAAGAAACTCAAGGAACCTTAAACCCAAGAAGCATGAAGAAACCCACCAAGGAAGATTATAATCATATTACTCTAAATCAATAAAAGAGAAAGTCTTAATAGCAGCTACAGGGAAAATACATGCTATATACAGAGGAACAAAGAGTGACATCACATTTCTTACCAGAAACAATATAAGAATAGTGGAGCCATATTTATAAAATGGTAAAATGAAAAGTACTTAGAATTATATACTCGGTGAATATCTTCGAAATCAAAGGCAAAAAAGCATCCATAATGGGAGAAAATATTTGCAAATCACATATCTGATAAGGGTTTACTATCTACAATATTTAAAGAAGCCCTACAACTGAACAACAGCATTACAAACAACCCAATTTAAAAATAAGCAAAGACCAGGTGTGGGGGTCACACCTGTAATCTCAGCTACTCAGGATGTGGAGACTGGAGGATTATGGTTCAAGGCAGCCTTGGCAAGAAGTTTGAAAAAATTCCTATCAACCAACAAAGCTGGGAGTGATGGTGTGTGCCTATCATCCCAGCTATGCAGGAAGTTTAAATAGGAGAATCAGGGTCCAGGCTGGACCAGTCATAAATGCAAGACCATTTTGAAAAATTACTAAAGCAATATGGTGAAAGTATTTTGTTTTCATGTATGAAAATAAAACAATGAAACCTGTTGAAATTGTTCTAGGAAGGGGGGAGGGGTGGAGAGGGGATAAAGGAGAAAGATGAAGAGGTGACTCTAAGCTATATTATGGGCTAGAGGTGTGCAACTTCAGTTGTAGAGCACCTGCCTAACAAGCATGAGGCCTTGAGTTCAAACCCCAGTACTACCAAAAAGAGATGTAAGCACTTACGTAAATGTCACAATGTACTCCCTGTACAGCCATAATATAGTAATACAAAAAGAAAATGAACAATTAGACCTAAAAAGAGAAAAAAATTACTAAAGCAACAGTATTGGAGGTGTGGTTCAAATGGTAGAGCACCTGCCTAGGAAACACAAGGTCCTGACTTTATGCCACAGTACCACCAGAAAAGTAAAAACAAAAATGAGCAAAGGACTTGAATAGATACTTCTGCAAAGAGAAGATGTACATGGAGCAATAAGTACATGAAGATACACTTAATATTGCTAGTCATTTGGGGAAATGCAAGTCAAAGTCGCCATGAGATACCATTTAATAGCTACCACGATGGCTATAATTTTTTTCTAGTATCTGGATTTGAATTCAGGGCTTTGCACTGCCTGAGCTACACATCCAGCCCTTTTTGCTCTGGTTATTTTGGATATGGGGGGTCTCACTTTTTGCCCAGGCTGGCCTAGACCACAATCCTAGTTTATGTTTCCCGCTAGGGTGACAGGTGTGAACCATGATGCTAAACTGTTTTCTGTTGAGATGGGGTCTTGTAAGTTTTTCTGCCCAGGCTGGCCTGGTACCCTGATCATCCAGATCTCAGCTTCCAGCATAGCTTGGGATGACAGGCACATGGCACTGCGTTCAACTACTGGTTGAGATGAGGTCTTACAAAATGTTTGCCTGTGCTGGTCTTCAGCTGCCATCCTGATCTCATCCTCCCAAGTAGTTATGATTATAGGTGTGATACACCGGCACCTGGCTGTCTATGGTTTTTGTTTTTGTTTTTTCTTTTTTTGTGGTACTAGGGCTTGAATTTAGGGCCTCTCACTTGCTACACAGGCACTCTACCACTTGAGCTCTCCACCACCCTTTTTTGTATTGGGTGTTTTCAAGATAGGGTCTTGCACACTATTTGCTGCGCTGGCTTTGAACCATGATACTCCTGATCTCTGCCTCCTCGGTAGCTAGAATTATACGCATGAGTCACCTGCACCCAACTGGCTGTGATTTTTTTCAGTGGGAAAATGTGTTCAAAAGGGTGTAGAGAAATTGTACCCTTGTACATTGGTGGTCTGGGTATAAAAGTGATGCAGCCATTATGGAAAATAGTCTGGTGAGTCTTCAAAAAGCTAAAGAATCCAGGTGCTGGTTGTTCATGCCTGTCATCCGAGCTACGTGGGAGGCCAAGACTGGGAGAATCAAGGTTTGAGGCCAGCTAACCCTATCTCCAAATGACTAGAGCAAAATGGACTGGAGCCTGGGTCTAGCAGTAGAGTTCCTGCTTTGCAAGTATGAAGCTCTGGGTTCAAACCAGTCTCCCCACCACCACCAAAAAAAAGACACTAAACAAAACCATGTGACTGTGGGTATATGTGCAAAGGAATGGAAAATAAGGACTCAAACAGATGTAACATACTACAAACTATTGACTTACACATTTGAAACAGGAATTACACAGTACAAAGGTTACATCTCAATAACAGGCACAGGGTCAGGTTATAGGTTAGTGGTAGAGCACCTGCCTAGCATGCATGAGGCCCTGGGTTCAATCTCCAGCAGCACAAAAACAGAGGCACAATAGACATTGTCTCACACACAGATGCTGGAAAGATTTGCAACACCCGTTACTGAGTGTTAAACCATGTCCTGCAGGGAGAAAGGAAATAGAACCAAGTGGAAATCAATGTATGAACCACCTTGGCAGTGGTAACTACATAGATAAATGTGCCATGTTTTCCTCAATTTTCTTTGAAAAGAAAATTGACTTTTTTATTGCTGTGTAACAAATTACCATAAACCTAGTTTAACACAGCACTCATTAGCTCTGGTTCTGTAAATCAGAAGCGTGCTGATGCTCCTCTGGGTATCCAGAGGCTGGGGTCAAGAGGTTGCTGGACTCATTCAGGTCTGCAGCCTCTGCGGAAGAATTCACTTCTGCATTAACTCTTAGTAGTTCCAGTTTCTTGTCTCTCTTCCCAGCCTGCTGTGAACTGGCTGTGTGTCCTCTGCTCTGGCCTGCCCACTCTCCTCACTACACTGCCCTTTCTTCCTCCAGCCAGCAGTGGCTGCTCACATTCCTCCTGGGTGGCAGGTCTCTGACTTCCTTCTGCCACCAGTGGAGCAAGTGCTTGTTTCTTATTTGTAAAGTGAAGATATTGGGTCAGATCTTGCATTTTTGTTTTTTAATCTCAAAAGAGAATTATTAATGATATGTAGAACCATTCTATTCTCCGTGAAATTTAGCTTGGCCCCAGAGATTAAGAGGTTAAAAATGTAATTCACAAATCTCTTGTGACCCTAATGTTGGGGGATTTCAGTTATTGTAGATTTACTTACAGATTTTTTCTGGTGTTCCTCTCTGTAGTGGGTGTCTTGTTGCACCTTGCTGGTATGAGGGGCTCTGGGCTGACAGTTTGGAAGCCTTCCAGTCAGCAAACTTGCTTCATGTCTTTGCTTCTCAGGACTCTCCTGCTATTCAAGAAAGTGTCATTAAGAACAAGGGAACATGGACACTGCGTTGGCTGCCCGGTCCCAGGTATGTTGGGCTGTTTTCCTTGCTATTCAGCTGGAAATCTCTTTTTGCTTAATTTCCTTTGCACAAAAACTTCAGCAGTAGTATTATATATAGAACTCTTTGCTTTATTTGTAGTTTAGTTTCATTTCCTTTAATACAAAAGAAATGCAACACAGGTTTCGCAGTAACATGGGTAGGGTCATGTGGGCAATCTCAAGGATCTTGACGCAGTGCATTTCATTCACACTGAGGCATTAACCCCGCAGTAGGTGCCCCCCATAGATGATGAGAGAACTGGAAATTCTAAGGCCTCTCAAGAACTGCTCTGGTGCTGGCTCTCCTGGGTGTGACGTTGGCTGTGTGAGCCTCTCTGTAGGGATCCCGTTTGGAGGAGCTTGGAGACAATTGATGTAATTATTAGAGGGTCACTGGAACCAGGGAACAAAGAGCTCTGAAGAGGATTTGACCCTGGGAGCAGCACTGCCTAAGAGTTGCCCAGGGTGGGAGGGAGACTTGGCCTCTGCATCTTGCCTAGCCTCTTCTTTGGGAAAGTCCTTGCAGTTGTGGACAGGAGAGCTGGAGAAGCAGGTTGAGAGAAGAGATGATGTTCTGTGGCCTGTCTGTGGAGGCTCAGCCCCGCACTGGAGTGCTCCAGGCAAGTGTTTGATGTATACATTTAACATGAGATTTGAATAGTTTTAAGACTCAGGAGAAAAGTTGCTGAAAAGATATTTAAGCTAAGACATTAAGGCTGGCTTATGATTGTCCAGATAAACATGATAGAACTGGATTTGTGAAGGCTCAGAGTTTGAGAGTTTTGAAGAATTAAAAACAGTTCAAATAGAATTGAGGGAGGTATGGACGCCCTGTGGAGGTCTTACTGCAGCCTGAATGCTGGGCAGGAGGTGGGGCTGAGAGGCCTCAGGAGTTGGTGTACAGTGACAAGGCTGAGCTGAACTGAAACAGATCAATAATTGCTGAGGCTGGTAGAGCTGACAGCCTCCTGTAAAGGTGGCTAAGCCAGAGCTGTCCACTGGGTAAGGTTGGAAACCAGGTGTGTGCAGTGTTGGGAAGAGGGTCTTTCAGGAGTGAGAACATGGCAAACTAACAAACTAAACTACCCTGTACTTGCTGGAAACAAGTTAGTGAGAAAAGAAGTCACTGATAGACACAAGTAGGAAAATTGTTTGATATGCCAGAGTGGAGGGAGATAAATGACATATAAAATGGACTGAGGACTAAGACCAAAAAATTCAGAAACAGAGCAACTGTTGCTTATAGGTTGTTTTGTATCTATATTCATATGAAATAAAAATATGAAAAACAAGTAACACAATTCAGGTTAGTGCTTACTTGTAGCAAAGAAGGAGGAGCACACAGATGTCTGAAGTATTGAAATTATAATTCAATGCTATACACACGTAATCTCCCACTCAGGAGGCAGAGGCAAGAAGATCATGAGTTGAGCGGCAGATAGTATTCTTTAGCTAAGTAAAGTAACTTGGTGTTAAAGCAAACAAGCGTTTTCCAACCTCAAATCTAAGATGTCCAAGTTCGAGCTCAGTTCTGCCTGAGTTCAAATTCAGCTGTCAACTACCATCTCACACTCCTGTCCCTCCGTTGCTGCCCACCTGCCTTGTGTCTTATGTTTCAAGTTAAAGGACAGTGTGTGCTTATTGGAATGCTAAAAGTACCAGGCCAGAAATTTTAAAAAGTTTCTTAGCAAGGACACCTAACACCATGGTTTCCACAATGACTTGTGGAAAGCAGTGGCATGCTGTGAGAATGAGACAGGAAAAGGGTATCATCACTCTGGGACTGAAGAGGCAAGAAGAGGATTCAGGGAGGCTGTCATCCTCTGTCTAGGGCATTACTACCGCCACCTCTGCAAGTTCCCATATCCAGCTACAGATCTCCACTGGTAAAATAAGTCAGTCAGGGGACCCTTGAACATCCACTTAGGGTACACTGGGTACAGCAGGTGGAGAGGGACCTGGAGGGAAAAGATGTCCAGCAAATACAATTCCACAGAACATTCTTTTAAATGCTTTGTATTGATTTTTAAATTTATATGTAGCAAAATCCTTGTATTTTAGTGTACAGGTCTATAATTTTTGGCAAATGCAAATAGTTGGATAACAAGGTACAAAACAGATGCATCATCCCCAGATCCCTACCTACTCCTTTGTGATTAGTGCTTCCTCTTCCCCCACAGCGGGTTATTTTCCATCCCTAGATTTTGCCTGTTCCTCAGTGGAGTTGCCCGAGAGATAGCCTGCAGCTTCTTGCACATGGCATACTGTATTTGAGAGTCACATGATGCTTGAGTCAATGGTTTGTTACTTTTAATAGCCGAGTAAATTTCCATTATGTGGATGCAAAAGCCACACCTTGTTTTTGTATTCTTTGTTGAAGGAACTCCTTCCAGTTTGGGGAAGTTATAAATAAAGCACTTTACCAGTTTTATACATTTGCATACAGGTTTTTGTATGAACATAAGTTTTCATACTTTTAGGTTGTTTAGCCAAAGGAATGATCTTAAGTGTCCCCTAAAGTCCCATGTGTTAAAGGCTTGGTCTCCATCGTGAAAGGGAGGAGTGGGCAAGGAAACTGAGTGGTGAAGAGGATTGAAGTACATCTCTGCACTGTAGTATTTTTTACTGCTTGTTATAGGGATTACTTAGAGTTAATTTTTACCACTTCAAGTAAAGTCTTGTAAGCCTTTTTACAACATATAGGCCCCTTTACCTTTCTACCCTTATGTTTAAGTTGTATAGATATACTACTTGTATATATACTTAAAAATACCAGTAGAATATATTGTAGTTTTTGCTTTCAACCATCCTATATGTTTTTAAATTTTTTATGATTATAAGCTTAGTATCTTTAAATAATTTTAAACTGATACGTTAACAGGAAAGTTGTAAAATTAGAGATAAGGGCAAAATAGTTTCTGCTGGGTACTGAGGGGGTAGGAGGGAGAGGGAGGGGGTGGAGTGGGTGGTAAGGGAGGGGGTGGGGGCAGGGGGAGAAATGACCCAAGCCTTGTATGCACATATGAATAATAAAAGAAAAAAAAAACAGGAAAGTTGTACATAGTAGCGGGTACCATGTAACATTTGATTCATGCATAATCATGTAATGTGTAAATCAGGTCAAGCATATTTATCTCCTCAAACATCTTTTTTATAGTGAAAACTGTCAAAACCCTTTCATTTAGCTTTTTGGGGAGGTGAATTTTTGTTATCTTGTGGTCACCACGCTATGCAATAGTACCCCTGAGCTTCTTGCTCCTGGATCCTATGCATTTCTGAAGAATTTAAAAGGAAAAATAATCTGTTGAACATACCAGCTGTCTCTTGCTTTTGGTGTTCACCCTTAAGGCCTAAGATTTCAGGTTTCTCTAGTGTCATTCCTCATCTTCCTGAAGAATTTCCTCTACCCACCTTCCAGAGATCATTTGGGGACAAATTCTGTTGGTTTTCACTTCATTTCCAAATGTCTCTGTTTTGCATCATTTTGAAAGGTATTTTCATTGGATGTAGAAATTCTCAATAGGTGTTTTCTCACATTGAAAAGCATGCATTCATTTTCCCTCTGTCTTCTAACTTGGTGGTCTTTGATGCGAAATCCTCAGTCACCCAAATGGGTTTTTTTCTGTATGTAATCAACACGTCTTTTTCACATAAGCTAATAAAAGCCTTACATCTGTATCTCTTATTTCTTTGTCAAATTGTTTTACTGCTACTAAAATATAATCAATGTGATCTCCTAACTTCTCCATTTTTATATCGAAGCTTGGGGAAAATGTTTGGATAATTATTTTATGTCATAAAACATGGCTTGAGCTGGGCACTGGTGATTCATGCCTGTAATCCTAGTTACTCAGGAGGCAGAGATCAGGAGGATCGTAGTTTGAAGCCAGTTGGGCAAATAGTTTGTGAGACCCTATCTTGAAAAAACCCATCACAAAAAAAGGGCTGGTGGAGTGGCTCAGGGTGGAGGCCCTGAGCTCAAACCTCAGTACTGCAAATAAATAAATAAATAAACAAATTTTTAAAAACATGGCTTGAGCTGGGCACTGGTGGCTCATACCTGTAATCTAGCTACTCAGGAAGCAGAGATCAGGAGGATTGTGGTTCGAAGTTAGCCTGAGTTCTCAAGACCCTACCTTGGAAAATACTCAACCCCAAAAAGGGCTGGTGGAGTGGCTCAAGTAGTAGAGTGCCTGCCCAGCAAGCATGAGACCCTAAGTTCAAACCCCAGTGCTTCCCCCTCCTCCTAAAAAACCCAAAAACCCATGGCTCGACTGTTAAGTGCCTTAGCATTAAAGTACTTCTCTTCCTGTTTTCCTGCCTTAAAAAGGGTTCTGAATTTCACACGAATTAACTTTTGGTATCTGGTTCTTTCTCTAATAGGTGTTTAACATAAACTTGATTTAAATAAAAATGCTCCTGACAGTTTCTTAATCTAAAGCACAATGTGGACCTTGTTTTTAGATAGTACATACCTAGGAGTCTTTACCAAAACCCCTTCAACATAAACACACTAAGTCCTCAGGTACATTCTGGTCCCTGTGCTCTTTTCACTCCAGTGTTGTCACCCAGCTTTTGCCTGTCAGGATTCAGGAAAGGGAGGGTAAAGGTATGCTTCTGACTCAGTGCAAATTCATTTGATGTTGTAGACACTAGTGACCTTCAGAGATGTACTTGTGGACTTCACCAGGGAGGAGTGGAAGTTGCTGGACGCTGCTCAGCAGGTCATATACAAAGACGTGATGTTGGAGAACTATAAGAATCTGGTTTCCTTGGGTAAGACAGACTGACATCTGTTTTTGAAGAGGTCACCATGGTGATTTTGTTTTTTCACTGAACAGAAGGTGCAACGCCTGAGGCATATACCAGAGTGTGGGGTGGACTTGGGGTTCTGTCTTTGGGGCATATGGCAGGGCTTTCATAACTCCTGCTTTTATGGGAAAACTTTTGTTGAAGTTTCCTTCTTTTTTTTTTTTTCTTGGTGGGTCTGGGGTTTGAACTCAGGGCTTGGAGCTTGCAAAGCAGGTGCTCTACCTTGTGAACTAAACCTGCAGTCCATTTTGTTCTGGCTATTTTGGAAATGGGGGGTCTTGCAGACTTTTTTCCCATGGGTTGGCCTTGAACCTTGATCCTTCTGATCACAGCCTTGCAAGTTGCTAGGATTACAGGCATGAGCCACCTGTGCCCAACTTTGTTTTGTTGAGTTTTTAAAACTTTGTATTTCATTTGTTTACTCTTCATCCTCATATGTGAAGTGGGTATAGATGGGTGAGATCTAGGATTCTTCTTTGTGTCTACCCTGGAGCTCTCCTAGTCTTATGTACTCCTTTGTCTCTCATGTGAACAGGGCATCTGCTTCCTAAGCCAGATGTGATCCTCCGTTTGGAGAAAGGGGAAGAGCCCTGGCTGGTGGAGAGAGGGATTCACCATAAGACATTCCCAGGTGAGGACAGACAGGAGCTGTCACAGGCAGCAGCCCAGATGGTCTTCGAGGGGCTGGAGCCTCTTGTGATAGGATCATGGCTCCCTTTGCATTTTCTTGTTTCTGAGAGAGGAAAAATTGTACTTATTTTGACTTGTTTATGCCATGTAATTTCCCCAGATACGACTTTATTACTTTAGTCACATAACCAAGGTATCCTTAGATCAATGAAGAGTGAATATAAAAAACAATTTTTTTTGAGACTAAGTTTCACTGTGTTGCCTAGGTTGGCCTCAAACTTGCAAACATTTTGCCTCAGTCTCCCAAGTACTTGAATTTTCAGGTTTGTGGCACCATTCCAAGCTTAAACATGCCTGCTTTTGTTTTTTCTGGGGAAGGTACCAGCATTTGAACTTAGGGCCTCACGCTTGCTAGGAAGGTGCTGTACCACCACTCCACCAGCAGGTATTTTCAAGGTAGGGTCTCAAGAATGATTTCTCCAGGCTGGCTTCAAGCCTTGATTTTCCTAATCTCTGCCTCCTAAGTAGCTAGGATTACATGTGTGAGCCACCAGTGTCTGGCACCTTTTTTTTTTTTTATTATTCATATGTGCATACAAGGCTTGGGTCATTTCTCCCCCCTACCCCCACCCCCTCCCTTACCTCCCACTCCGCCCCCTCCCTCTCCCCCCCACCCCCTCAATACCCAGCAGAAACTATTTTGCCCTTATTTCTAATTTTGTTGTAGAGAGAGTATAAGCAATAATAGGAAGGAACAAGGGTTTTTGCTGGTTGAGATAAGGATAGCTATACAGGGCATTGGCTCACATTGATTTCCTGTGCGTGTGTGTTACCTTCTAGGTTAATTCTTTTTGATCTAACCTTTTCTCTAGTTCCTGGTCCCCTTTTCCTATTGGCCTCAGTTGCTTTTAAGGTATTTGCTTCAGTTTCTCTGTGTTAAGGGCAACAATTGCTAGCTAATTTTTTAGGTGTCTTACCTATCCTCACCCCTCCCTTGTGTGCTCTCGCTTTTATCATGTGCTCAAAGTCCAATGTCTGGCACCTTCTTGAAGAGCATGGTAGCAGCAGTGAATAGACATGAGGGTGTGGAAAGTTTTCACAGGGAGTTTAGCAAGAAGATGCTGTATATCCCACTTTTTCACTGTATTAATGGCAAGTCATTTTTTTTAAATGTTAGGTACTTATGTGTGAATAAGCATAAGAAAATAATACTTATCAGTAGTATATAAATTCAGAATCAGGAATGGTGCCTCATGCAGGAAGCAAAGAGAAAGAGGAAGGAGCTAGAATCCCATTATCTTCTTCAAGAGCACGTCCCAAATGACCTAAGGACCTCTCTGTAGTCCCTACCTGTTAAAGGTCCCATGATCTCCCAATAGTGTTACACTGGGAACCAAACCTTTAACACATGACCTTTGGGGAACACTGACATTCAAAACAAAAATAATGTCTCAGAACAAAGGAATCAAAATAGGAAATAGAAATAATTATACTGATGTTATGAATAGTATTGCTTTGACCATGTATGTAACAAAGACTATAATAGGCTACCATTTCATATAATGTTACAGTAATCTTACACAACAGATATTATCGTACTTGGGTTATACGTGAGCAAAGTGGATTTTAGAGGGTTTAGAACTGGTCTAAATTCATCCACAGCAGTGATAACACTTTAGTTAGACCTGCATCTGGAGACGGTGGTGTGGTTGCTCTTCCAATTTACCCTGCATTCCTTCTGAGAGGGCTATTGTCAGCCTTCTGGGCCTTTTTCTAGTGCTTTGGTAATGTGGATAAAAGGCATCACCACATGTGGTCAGGTTCATGTTTTAAGGCCATTAACTCGGCAGTAGTATGAAGAAGTGTCAGGAAGGCCTGACAACAGGTGCACAGGTTATATGCATCTCATATTAATATTTTAAAAATATTTAAAAAAAATTTTGATTAGGAAATGGGACTGAAGCCCTTTCTGTAGGATTACCCTTACTGCTACCCCCACCATTGAATTTCCTGACCCCACGTGTACATGCTCAGACCTGTGGCTTCTTTCTTGTCTCTTCCCTCTTGTGTACACAGTCCCGTGCATTTACTGCTTGCTGTTTTATCCTTCCTTCCCTTTCTCCTTCTCTACTGCAGTTATAAAATTGTATTTGAAAGCAATGTACACCTTTTCCCTTCGTTGGCTTTGTAAACAGCCCATCATCTTACCTGAATACACAGAGCACTTTTCTTTCTTTCAGATTTAGAGATTGCAGCTGAAATTAAAGCATCGGTTTCTAGTAAGAGCACTTCTAAAGATAAACAAACCTATGCCATTAAAGAGGAAGGAATAGCAAGGGATGACCTCTGGTATTTGTCATTAGAAGATGTCTGGAAGTGTGGAAACCAGATGAGCAAATATCAAGAAAATCAGGAGCGACACTTGAGACAAGTGACATTCACCCAGAAGAAAGTACTTGATCAAGAAAAGGTCTGTGAGCATAAAAGTGAGGGAAGCTGTCTTCTTCCTGCTCAGATCATATTGAGGGAGTATTTCCATAAACGTGGATCACATACTAAAAGTTTAAAACATGACTTAGAATTTAGTGGGCATCAGGAAAGCTGTGCCACCAGCAGTAACGAATGTGGTCAAACCTTATGTCAAAACATTCACCTTATTCAGTTTGCAAGAACTCACAGAGGAGATAAATCCTACAAATGCCCTGATAATGACAGCTCTCTTTCTTGTGGTACATCCCTTGACATATCAAAGGGCATACATAGAGAAAAGCCCTATGAATGTAAGGAATGTGGAAAATTCTTCAGCTGGCGCTCTAATCTTACCAGGCACCAGCTTATTCACACTGGAGAGAAGCCCTATGAATGTAAAGAATGTGGAAAATCCTTCAGCCGGAGTTCCCACCTCATTGGACACCAAAAAACTCATACTGGTGAGGAGCCCTATGAATGCAAAGAGTGTGGAAAGTCCTTCAGCTGGTTCTCTCATCTTGTTACCCACCAGAGGACACACACAGGAGATAAGCTGTACACCTGCCATCAGTGTGGGAAGTCCTTTGTTCATAGCTCCCGACTGATTAGGCACCAGAGGACTCACACTGGAGAAAAACCCTATGAGTGTCCTGAGTGTGGGAAGTCATTCCGACAGAGCACACACCTCATTCTACATCAGAGAACTCATGTCAGAGTGCGGCCCTATGAATGTAATGAATGTGGGAAGTCTTACAGCCAGAGGTCTCATCTTGTTGTGCATCACAGAATTCACACTGGACTGAAACCTTTTGAGTGCAAAGATTGTGGAAAATGTTTCAGTCGAAGCTCTCACCTTTTCTCACATCAGAGAACCCACACTGGAGAGAAACCATATGAATGCCATGATTGTGGAAAATCCTTCAGTCAGAGTTCTGCCCTCATTGTACATCAGAGAATTCATACTGGAGAGAAACCCTATGAATGTTGTCAGTGTGGGAAAGCCTTCATCCGGAAGAATGACCTTATTAAGCACCAGAGGATTCACATTGGAGAGGATGCCTATAAGTGTAATCAGTGTGACATTATCTTCAGCCAGCATTCTCCATTTATAGTCCACCAGATAGCTCACACCGGGGAGCAGTTCTTCACATGTAACCAGTGTGGGACAGCACTGGTCAGTAGCCCTGGTCTTGTTAGATACCAGACAAATTATACCAGACAAAGCACTTACTAAGGTAATGAAAGCAGACCATCCTTTACTAAGAGCAGTAGCTTTATTGTGTATTGCAGAGTTCCTAGAGAGATGCTGTACAAATGGAATCTACATGGAAATGCTTTCATTCTGGTTACCACTCTATTGTGCACCATAGAATTGGTCTTGAAGGGAGGAAAACCCCACAAAGTTCATTTCAGTAGACAGACACATCAAGTTTTCTTCTTTCTGCAAATTCTTACTAAAGTAATCACTCTGGGAGTATTATTTTTTGGTGATAGTGGGGTTGGAACTCAGGGCCTTTCACTTGTGAGCCAGGCACTCTACCACTTGGAGCCACACACCCCCAGCCCTTTTTGCTTTCCCTCTCTCGCATTTTTGCCTGGGGCCAGTCCCAGACTGTGATCCTCCTACCTATTCTAGCCACATAGCTGGGATCACAGGTGCATGCCACCATGCCTGGCTTATTGATTGAGATGAGCTCTTGTTAACTTTGGCCTGGGTTCACCTCAATCTGCAATTCCCTTCTCCATTCTGCCTCTCGAAGAGCTGGAAGTACAGGCTTGAGCCACCATACCTGCCCAGTCAGGAAGCATTTTTGACCAAACCTTAAATGCTAGAATCTGAGAAAGAACTATTAAATAAGTTGAGATATAATCAACTTCATTGTTCTATTCAGAAACATAAATTGTGTGCCACTGTAGGGAGAGTTGGTGAGAATAAAAAATTATTATAGTTACAATGCTAAGAGATAGAAACTAGTACTGCAGTGAGGACACCATTGTGTACCTCACTGTGTTTGTCCTCTGGGACACTTAGTAGAGTTTAGTATGTTTTATGTGTCTTACGTAAACCATATTTTGGTCAGAAGCAAGGAAAATGCTTGTAGTATAAACAATTAAAGGACACATTTACACTATTAGTATATCCATTTTAAATTATATTTGCATGTGGGAAGAACTGAATAGAAAGAATAGTAACCTATAGATAAATGGACAAAATTTGATAAATGATGGGATTGTGAGTGAGTTTTGTAGTCTATTCAGTGTTGCTGAAGTGATTGTAAGACATTTAAAAATAGAATCTAGGAAGCATGAGGACCATCTGCTAGCAAGGTTTCCTATTGATTTTAAGGTGTTTGGAGTCTAGTTCTACTCAGGACATGGTGAGAAAGGCTTCTGCGCATCCTAACACAATAGTCTCTGGATGTGGAGACCTAGAGGAACACTGGGCATTTGGACACAGCAGGGAAGGGTCTCCACGAGATGGAGGCAGGACCCACAGCATTATTTAGAGCAAGTGTGCTCCTGAAGTAAACACAGCACTGCCCACGCAACCCTCCTTCTAAAGGTGGTCTTCTATAAACAAACCTCGTGGCTCAGAGCTGAGTACCCAGGTTGAAACCTCACCTGTGTCACCAGCTAAGAGACCTTCGCATGCTGCTTGGCTTCTCTGTGCCTGACTTACAGGCAGCCCACTCTGTACCTCAGAGACTGTATAGTATATCCTCATATGATTAAATGAGTATCAAATGGAGAAGCATGAAGCGTAGAGTAGTATCTGACATATACTAAACTTTTTTTTTTTTTTTGGTGGTGGTGGTTTTATTTTTTTGAGTATGGTCTCATTGTGGCCCAGGCTTCAGCCTCCCGAGTGCTAGGATTACAGGCATTCACCACCACTCCCAGCTTTCAAATTCTTCTTATTAGCTCTTGAGTATTAATATTATTGCTCCCCACAATGTCTGGCATTTAATTTATGTCTGCTTGTGTCTTTCTGAGTTCTAACTTATAGTCATACTTGTTTTTCTCTTTTGCCTAAATTAGAACTGAACCTGAGAAAGTCACTGACAAATAGTATATGGTTTCATTTCTGAGGATCAGTAAACAACTTTTCATATTGTATGCAAAATTGTTTTGTTTGTACAAATGGCTTCCCTCATAGGGAGACAACTCCAGTTTTCATGTTGTCCTGTAAGTCCATAATCCAAAAAAGATTCAGGGAAAAGATTTGTTTTATTCTTTTGTGTCATTTGATAAATGAATCTTTTTTGTGTAGTGTAGGTTGTCAAAATCAAAATGGAAGCAGAGTGCTGTTGACTCACACCTGAAATCCTAGCCACTCAGGAGGCAGAGATCAGGAGGATCGTGGTTCGAAGCCAGCCTGGGCAAATAGTTTGAGAGACCCTATCTCGAAAAAATCCTTCACAAAAAAAGACTAGTGGAGTGGCTCAAGGTGTAGGCTTTGAGTTCAAATCTCAGTACCACCAAAAAAAGAAAAGAAAAAAACACCCAAAACGGAATAATCTGTGTCAACCCTAACAAAAAGTAAATGAAGCTAAGAGATTATAAAGGAAGAGTTTTCACACACACACTTGCCTGATAGTAACTAACGACAAGCTTACACAGAGGTTAATGCAACATTTTGCAAATAGTACTTGTAAAAGAACAATGCCCAGCAACTGTGTTAAACCTTGGACCAATATCACCCTTGTTATTAATTATTGTGACCAATAATTTCTGTTTCAAACTATCCGACATGATCCTTCTCATTTTTGACTTTTAAAAACATCCCTTTCAACCTCATCAAATATCCTGTAGTTGACTGTGGCACATACATTCCCAGTGCAGTCTTCACATCACAGCACTATTCCCAAATAAAACCTGATTTGCTGCAATTTCAATCTATTTTCTTTTCAACCAACAGTAGGGACTGACCACAGTTTGCCATTCTGTAGCATAGAAAATGCTCAGTGATTGATTGCTGAATGATAAATGATTATTTGTGAGACAGGCAAACAGAGGTCTTGGTATCTCTCCAAGGAGGAGCTAAGAATGATGGTTAGAATCACAAGACTTAAGCATTACAAGGAACATAACACCAATTAATTTGTATTCTTAGTTGTACAGTTGGCAAACAGTTGGCCCACATCTGCAGTGACATCAACTCAGTGCTAGATCCTGTGTGGCTTGTTTCCTATGCTGTCCTCTGTGCAAACTTGTCATTCCATCTATAGACTATCAGAGATAATTTCTATTATAGCAGCAGTTCTGTATGTGAGTGGAAGAGCCCCTTGAAATGTCTGATAATCTTGGCCCATTTTCCCCAACTATGTAGGGATACAGCCAATGTCTACCTCAGGACTGTTGTGTGCATTAAATAAGTTGGCTTGTATGGGGCACTTAAAACAGTTCCTGGCACATAGGTGGGTATGTGTGAGTTGTGAATACTACTAACACCCTGAGGAACTCACCTTATGTGTGGACAGGGGAAGACATCTAGATGTTCCCTAGAGTCTTTTATTATAGTGTGTAATTGGCAAAATACAAATGTGTAGTTCATGGTTATTTATGATATATCCATGTAGTAGAATATTATGTAGACATGTTATGTACACTGAAACTCTGGTAACAGGAGAATATTGACACTGTACTTGGAAGAAAGCATAACCAGTGTCAGAATGGAGTAAGCTCAAGTACATGGAAATAAACGCACCATAAAAACAAATGGCTGGTGGAGCGGGTCAAGTTAGGTAGAGGGCCTGCCTAGCAAGCATGAGGCTTTGAGTTCAAGCCCCAGTGCCACCAAGACAAAATGGTTGTGAGTATGCTTCTGGATTTCAAACAAATGGAATCAGCTTGTTCACTTTTGTGGTTGGTTTCTTTGACTTACTCAGGTGCATCCATCAGTGGTTTGTTTTTGTCTGTTTTTAAAAATATGGAACACTTTGTGAATTTGTCACCCTTGTGCAGGGGCCATCTAATCTCTGTCTGGTTCTGATTTTAGTATATGTGCTATTTTACTGAGAATACTACTACACTGTATGAACGTAACACATTTATCTTGTTGGAAACACCTGGGCTGTTTTCACTATTTAACTATTCTATATGGCTACTATAAACATTCCTTTACAAATCTTTGTGTTTGTACCTTTAATTTTTTCTGAGGCATATGCCTAAGAGTGAAATTATTCTTGGTTGTACAGTTGGCAAACAGCTGATCCACATTTGCAGTGCCATCAACTCAGTGCTAGATCCTGTGTGACTTGTTTCCTATGCTCTCTGTGAAATTTGTCATTCTCATCTTCTGAAGCGGTGATACACAGTAATTAATACTGTGAGCCGGGCTCTGGTGGCTCAGGTGGTAGAACACCTGCCTAGCAAGTGTGAGGCTCTGAGTTCAAACCCCAGTGCCAAAAAAATAAGAGCAACTAATGTAGAATAAGAAAAATATATCTTGGTAAGGGAGACCTGTGTTTTATGTTGAAACAAGTGGGGAAGCATGCCAGGAAGGTATCATGTATAAGAATTTGCTTATGATTCTAAGTTGGAACACTTTTAAAGTGAAATATTTATACCAGGACAGTAAACACAAACTGCGGAGATCCTTGGAAAACCAATCTGTACTGCATCTTGGCGAAATGGCTGTTTTCAGGCTTGGGGCTGGGAAAGTATAAGTGAGATTGGAAGTAAGGAGGAGTTCAAAGAATGAAGATGCCATGTCAAAATGATGCAGGGCTTGTTTCATGTGGTTCTTAACGATAAAATCTGCGACAGTTGGAACATTAAATACATAATGATGGTAAGATACACATTAAGTCAAATAGGAATCTACAAATACATTTTCTTTTTTAGTACTAGGGACTGAACCCAGGACCTTGTGCCCCAGCCCTCTACAAATCCACATTAATATGAAAAAATAAAGGAATTGTTGAAAGTTCACTGAGGAATGGGGTATTTACACAATCTCAAGTACCTTACCATACAATATCCATCAATTACAAAGAGAAAATGAGTAACTTTGCAGTGATAATGGCTGATCAACTTACTTTAATCAAGTGATTAAATATTACTACTAATGTGACAAAAATGTTTCATCTGATAGGTTTAATGAGAACTCATCTCAATTTCTGTAACATGCCCAAAGATGCATAAACTGAATTTAGTTATGAGTAAATACCAAAAAATTGAGGCTTACTCTGAAAACATTTCATCTGTACATCTTGAGAGTGTTAATGTTATGCAAGTGTAATGTTATGAAAGGCTGAGGTATTGCTGTCATTCGAAGGAGACTGTAAGGACGTGACAACTAAGTGCGTAATTCTGTATGAGGGCCAGAACTGTACAGTGCGCACTGAGATTTCTGAACATGAGATTTTATGTACCTTGTTGACATTTGCACTGATACTGTAAAAACAATAGTGGTAAAACCATTGTATTCACAACTCCACGGTTGTAGTTAAGAAAATGGGATCAGGTTCACTTCACTCTGTCCCTAATTAAGCAGTAGAAATAATCTTATTAAATTCCAACTATGAGTACGTATCTTTTAAATATCTGTGCAGTTAACATTCTTTGCTGTACACTGAAGTTCCAATTATCTCAGAGAAAGCCCGTGTAGCCCGTGTATATTTTAACTGGGAACTGAAATTTGCATTAAAGAAGGTTTTAGAGACCTTGGCAGATATTTTCTCCATAAATCAACGAAGTCAGTTCTCACTTGAAGGTAAACAAGTGACAATATTTTTTGCAAATATAAAATTGAGATTTTTCTGGGACCACGGGTGTAGCTTGGTGGCAGAAAACTTGTCTAGCATTGCACAAGGTCCTAAGTTCCATGTCCAGCACTGCAAAAACAAGCAAATAAAATTGAGTTTGGGGGTGAAAAATAAAAATTTGGGAAACTTGTATCTGCTACTGAACTTCACAGCTTCACGATACTTAAGATAAATGCATAATGAAATGTGTCACTCTTGGGAAGATCGCATAACTCAGCCAATACTTTCCTGTCACTATACAGTCTTACAAAATCCTAAGAGAACCCATTAAAAGTACAAGGTAGATCAATGGATTTTTAACGTAATAGAGAAGTGTTTATCTATATGGCTCGATTGTACACCGCAAAACTCTATCCCTCGTTCAGCAGGTACTATATTCCCATCCAGAAAAATCAGAAACACATGCAACAATTGAGTAATATGAGAATCCAGCCGTTTTCTTTTAAGCAAGCTAGTAAAAAGATTCCCCAAACGTAAAACGATGCCACTCCTCACTATTTTTGTTTTAGAAAATGTATTTAGTTTTCATTAAAATGTATTTGTTAATATGTTGTTATTAAAATGTGAATTAAGACTTTTACCACTTGGAAAAGCGGGGACGAGCAAACTTGTCAAACATTCACATTCCTCTGACCTTTGCGCCTTTGCCAACAAGCATTTTACGTGATCCGGCTGCTCACGCCTTGGCACTGTCTTGCGCCCGCCCCTGGCGGCCGGCGCGCTGCCACCGGGCAGAGAGACTTCCGGGATATGTAGTTTCCAATTCCTGGGTCGCGTGACGCATTTCCTGTGCGTCCGTAACGGCAGCCATCTGTCAGCTCAGGTAGGGAGATCGCTTTTCCGCGTCGGCGCCTCTAGTCGGGTTCACCCGGCCTCTGGGGGTTGAGTCAGTTGGTTTCGCTCGGTGGGGCGGACGCCGTGGAGTCCGGAGCGAGGACCAAGCCGTCCTCGCGTGAGCCGTCTTGGGTCAGGTCCGGCAGTTGGAGGCAGCCAGGCTCCCCTGAGTCTTTCTGCTGCCTATTAGGGCTGGAGGAGCGGGACTCTCTCAGTGTCTCCAGGCTCAAGGCGGCGGAAAGGTGCAAAAGCAGTCTGGCCGCAGTATCCTGCGGCAGACCCAGTGGTTCCCTGGCCGGCTTGGTTGTTGCTGAGGGGGTGGAGATGGGGAGCCCTGGGGTTGTGTAGGGCAGGGTCTCCGCCAGGAAGGCCAGCAGCCCTCCTCTGTGGGGTGTGAGCCACAGGTGACCACTTCCCTCACCGTGCCCTCTGTTCTACCTGCCCTCGGGACCTGTTGTCTGTCGTGAGGCGCAAAAAGCGGACGGTGGGGATGGCTGCCAGGGTCCGGACCACTTCTGTCTGGCTGAGTAGGGGTTTTCTCTCACTCCTGGAAAACTCTCCCAGAATTTCGTGAACGCATTCCTCTTCCAGAGTCTGAGCTTGCTGTGAGTTCTCACCCCACTGCCCTTTCGGCCTCCTTTAGAGGATGGTACACTTTCCAGCAGTGCTTCTTGCCATCTTGCTAACTTCAATCCCCTTTCTCCCATACCTGAACTATGCGTTAAACAGGGGTAACTACCCATCTTTCAGTTTCTTCTATTTGTATTTACTGAGTGTCTTATCTGCCTGAGATCTGTGAGCCTTATCTGGGAAATTACACACTTGTGTATTCTCTTATTCAACAATTATGTTAATTTTCTTTTGTTTGTTGGTTCCTAAGGCAGATGCAAGGAATGCAGAGATGGGTGTTCATTGCCCCTGCCTTGAAAGAGCAATGGTCTGGAGGGGATGGTGGACAAGGAAAGCACAATGACAAGTGAGTAGGTTGCTAAAGTGCATGGAAAACACAGCAGAGAGTCAGTTTTGGAAGGACATCCCAAGAAATGCTTCAGAGATTAAGAGATTCTTTCTTAAACCAAGGTTTGAAGTATAAGTGAGGTGAACAATGGACCAAAAACCAGGCCATGAAAAGATAGTAACATGAAAATTTTGAGAGACTTGAAATGACCTAGTATGTTGGTGCACTTGGGAGCTTTTTAGGTTTCTTGAATGTAGAGTTTTTGGGCTTAATGGAGGTTGGTGGAGGTGTACATTTATAAATGAGGCCTGCTGGGCATGGTGGTGCAAACCTGTAATCCTAGCTACTCAGGAGATGGAGGCAAGAAGACTGTGAGAGTTCAAGGCCAGTCCAGGCAAAGTTGGTGAGACCCTATCTCAAAAATAAAATTCTAACAAAACTGTTGTAGATGTAGCTTAGTAGTAGAGTGTTTACTTAGCAAGTCCAGGCCCTGGATTCAACACCCAATAACAATGCCCTCCCCAAATGTAAAAACAGAGAGGGAGGGAGCAAGGAAGGAAAAGGAAAGGAAAGGAAAGGGAAAAGAAAGAAAGGAAGAAGGCCAAGAGCTGGGTGTGGTGTTACATGCCTCTAATCCCAGCATTTGGGAGGCTGAGACAGGAGGATCTTGAGTTTGAGGCCAACTTGAGCTACATAGTGAGTGTCTCAAAAAAAAAAAAAAAACCAGACCAGATCCATAGGTAGAGACCAGATCATAGAGATGTTTGTGGACTCCATTAAGAACTTGGATTTCCTCCCATAGGGGAGGGAGAACTGTTGAGGTGTTTTCACAGAGGATTTTTGGATGGAGCAGTCTGCAGCTGGCAAAAGAAAACAAGGGTTGCAGTAAACTAGTGACTCTGAGAAAAAAAGAGGATGTAAAGAAACAGAAGCAAGTGGATTTGGTAACTAATTGAATATTGGCAATAAAGGACACAGAAGAGCCAGGTGTGAACACCAGAGTTCTGCTTTGAAGTTCTGGGTTTGGAATAGCATCATTCCGCAATGAAGGGAAGACTGTCAAATGTTAATAGGGGGAGAGATTTCAGTTTTGTGTGCATTGGACTTTTCAGGTAGAGGTTGCTGATGGATAGGTAGATAGGCATGTGTTTTGAGAGAAAGTTCTGGATGGGGTTACACTGATTAGATGTGCTCATATTAGCTCAGGGAGAATGTACAACCTGAAAAGGGAACTGAAGAGACAAGGGATGGCAAGAACAGAGGGGCTGGAGACTTAAGATGGAACCCAAGAAAAGTATGGGAAAATAAGGAAAGATTTGTGTTTTAGAGTTAAAGGAAAGGAAACCTGAAAAACGGTTGCTATGTAAGATGGCCCAGAGAGGTCAAGTAATGTTAGTTTGTTTGTGCTTCTGTAACTAAGTGTCATAGACTGGGTAATATAAAAAACAGAAATTTGTATGTTCACAGTTCGTCTAAGATATAGGAACCTCAGATTCAGTGTGTAAAAAGGGACAAGTGCTGTGTTCTTACCTGGCAGAAGAGTTGGAAGGATCAGGCAGCTCTCAGAAGACTCTTGTATAAGGGCATTAATCCTATTCGTGAGGGCACAGTGCTCATAACTTAATAATTTCCCCCCCAAAAAAGACTCCATTCCACCACAATGAGGATTGAGTTTTAACATCAATTTTGAAAGGAAAAAACATTTAACTCATAGTAGTCATGAAAACCTAAATTGCATTAAGTGGTGGGTGTTGCTGGTATTATTTCTAGAGCAAAATATGCCTGTGTGGGGGTGATGCCTATTAGGGGAGGAAGGTGAAGATAATGCGATAGTGGGAACGTCAGTTGCGGAAATGGGAATAAGGGTACATTATAGTGATGGGAAGAGAGCGGTATCCTATGGATAATCCAGTGAGATACCTTTGTACATAATCAGTCTAAAAATCAAAAGATTTCCTATTTTTAAATAATATCTGTTTAGAAAGTACAACTAAAGAAAGCATTCTATTTACAGTAGCAATAAAAAGATATAATCAGCCTAAGAAATGCAGAGGTGTTATATAAAGAGAGCTTTGCACCTTCAGTGTAGGAGCCAGCATTTATCTGTCCCAGCCACAGGTCTAAGCACTTTACAGATATTAACTTTAATCCTCACAGCAGCTTCATGAGAGAGATACTATTGTACTTTACAGATGAGAAAATTGTGACAGTTAGGTAAAGTGCTTTGTTAATATCACACAGCATCAACTGGATGCAGTGGGTCACACCTGTAATTCCAGCTAGGTGGGAGGAGGAGATTGAGAGGACTGTGGTTTGAGGCCAGCCCAGACAAAAGGTTATTGAGACCACATCTTAATAAAAAAGCTGGGGATGGTGGCATTTACCTTTTGTCCCAGCTAAGGGGGAAGCATAAGTAGGAGGATTCTGGTCCAGGCAGGCCCATGCAAAA
This sequence comes from Castor canadensis, assembly GCF_047511655.1. NCBI lineage: Eukaryota > Metazoa > Chordata > Mammalia > Rodentia > Castoridae > Castor > Castor canadensis. Next base: position 47,393,699 of record NC_133403.1, read on the forward strand.
AATGCAAGAGTATATCTCAAAAATAAAGGGCTGAGGGCATGGCTCAAATGGTAGAGTGCCTGCATAACAGTGCACAGCTCTTAGTTCAAAACCTGAGACCCCACCCCCCCAAAATAAACTGCATGTAAGTAGCAGAATTCAGAATGCAAATCAAGGCAGTCAGGTTACAAATTCTGAGTTCTTAATAGTACAGTATACATCCTGCACCCTAATAGTGTAAGCAGAGTCCTAGGGCAGAAGTCCAATTTAGGGGATTCCAGTATGTCAGATCTGGCCATTCACCCCCGTATGCCAGTTAAAAGAAATTAGTAGTGGTGAAGAGCAGAGAAAGAATTGTTAATGTGACAGCACCATGGGAAGAGCAAAATCAAGCATTTCAGCTTATCTTTGGGATACTGACATGAGCCTTAGGTTTAAGTAGAGGAAGAATTGTGGCAGGGGTGAAAGTTATGCATAATTAAGCAGTCTTGGTCAGAGTGTAGTATGGTTGATCATTATCTTAGTTCTGGTCCTACAAAGTGGTTCAAAGAAGTTCTTACAGCTTCAGGGAACAATCAGTTCTGCTGAACTGATTGCTTCTGCTTTGGGGAGTGATCTTATCTTGGGGTAATCTGTTTGTAAAGCACTGTTGTTCCTCGATTTCAAGGTACTGTAAGCTTAGGACAATGATTGGACACTCTTGGGCACTCTTTTGGGGGCCTGGGGGTCTGAAATAGGAGTTTGTAAAATTGACAGTACTCCTGTCTTTGTACCGTCATCCTCAAAGGGTGAATGAGATTGGTTAGATATCACTGTTTTTTAGATAAATGCTCCTTGAACGATTAACATGCCTATAGGCAGAGTTAAACAGAAGCCTGACCCAAAGTTTTAAGACAAAGGAGACAGAGGCACAGACTTTTATCCTGCTGCTTTTGGTTAACTTCTGGGCTTAAGAGGAGTCTGTGCAGTTTAGCAAAAGCAGTTTCTAAGTACCTGTTAGAGATGTAAATCATATCCTTTGTTTTTTGAAACATGCCTTTATTTGTTCATTCTCCAGATGTTTATTAAGCATCCACTATGTGCCAGGCCCTCTTCTAGTAGGAGCTGGGCTTGTGTGAGTGAGACTGATGGAAGCTCCGAGTTTAAACTTCATTCTGTATCCTAGCATGCATAAGGCCCTGGGTTTAATTGCACGCTCTGCAAAGACAGAGAGAAAGGGCAAGGGAGAGAGGGAGAGAGAGAAGAGAGAGAGGAAAAGAGAGAGAGAGAGAGAGAGAAGAGGAGAGGAGAGAGAGAGAGACAAGAGAGAGAGAGGAGAGAAGAGGCCATTCTGTTTGAGGGTAAGAGTTCCTCTCTGCAGCTGGACAGGGGCATGATATCTTTCTCTAGTTTCATGTTAGAGGCTCTTGTCTCTGTTGACACCATGAACATGACTCTCAGTACTGCACCTCATGAGGAGCCTTTGTTTTTGCCTCTAATCTTGTGTTTCTTGGAGTTTCTTGGTGTTTTCTAATGGGTTGTTCTAACATTTACATGGTATCTTTTGTTGTTGAAGTCAGTTCTGGAATAATCCCCCTTTGGATCCTGCCGTCTTCCTATCTGACCTTTTCTCTTCCCTCTTAATTACTCATACTCTTGCCCTGCTGATCACAGTCTGTAGAACACGTAGCCTGGCCTCCTTGTAAGTGTGAGTCACCAGCCAGAGATAAACTCTCTACAGTGAGTTTCCTCTTGAGTCCACAGGTCCCACCTCTGCAGGAAGGAGACAGTTCATGTTGTAGGATCAGAAAGCGGTAAGGTTAGGAATCCACCCTGGGTGAAAGCGCATACAACCAGCCTCTCCTTGGAGTAGCTGGGCAGAGGCCCAGGAACCACAGGACAGAAGAAGTCCTAGAGTGGCTGTTAATTTCCCAAGAACAGCTGAAAATCTCCAAGTCCTGGGTGAGTTGCTTATTTATTCACTTCCCTTCCTTTCTTTATATAACTTTTTTGGGGGATGGGGCAGTGGCTGAGGGGATGTAGGGTTGGGAGGGTGACAATCCTTACTTAGGCAAAGGGTTAAGTTAATCACTTCTCAGTTTGTGGCCTTCTTATACATAACTAGTGCAAGTGAGGTCCCTATATTTCCTTATTTTTACATACTCATTTGTCTTCTCTTTCCTTAATCCCCAAATTATTCTGTATCTTATGAGTGTTCTTCTGTTTATATGTATTTATAAACTGTATATTGTTCTAGAAGCTGTTAGAAGTACAAAATTTCAGATTCTACCTCAATCCTTAATTTTAGAGTCATTTTTACAACAGTTAATATCAGACGCCATTGTTACAAAATTCTTTGCTTCATGTGTATTAAAGTTTAAAACAGACTGGATACAAATCTCATATGTAGATTTTAACTAGGTACTTTTACCATCAAAAAATTTTTTTCTTTCCTGTTATGTAGCTCATGCTGGCCTAGAATTCCCTATGGAGTTAGTGTCAACCTTAAACTTGTAATCCTTCAGCTTCCAGCGTACTGGGATCACAGGCATGTACCACTATGCTCAGCCTATAAAAGGTTTTTGTTACAAAAGTTTTCAAATACATACAGAGTTGAAAGAATTTTTACCAGCAGGTAGTACCTAGAATTTACTGTTAGCATTTTACTACAATTGTGTTTTCACAGTGTCCATCTTTTCATCCCTCTGTGCATCCATTAGTCCACCTTATTCTTGGTGTGAATATATATGGTGTATAGTCATACTATATTCTAGACATTTGTAGTCCCATCTCTAAATCTCTAGTATGTGGAGCATTAACTAGTTACTTATTTGCAAATTTTTTTTTGGTGCTGTTGTTTTGGGTTTTTTTTTTTTTTTTTGGGCGGGGGTGGTTAACTTTCCCTCGGTTAATACTTACTTTTTTTTTTCCTGCCTTGTCTTTTTTAATCGCATGGTTTGATACACATTGATGGATGCTTTCAATGTAATTTTTGCTTTTTCACAAAGTAGAATGTAAATAAACTCCCCAAGCAGCTTGTAATTTTCCACAAGCTCAGTAAGATAACTTGTGATTGGATGACCATCTCTGTTTCAGGGACCACTGTCATTCATGGAGGAGTGGCGGCTGTTGGACCCAGTACAGAAATGCCTGTACAGGAGTGTGATGCTGGAGAACTACAGCCACCTGGTGTTCCTGGGTAGGTGCTTGTTCCCTGAAGAGGAGTATGTACAATCCTTAGGCCTCCCCTCCTGAGCAAAAAGGTTCATCTGTTTGTTGAAAGCTGGAGGGTGGGGAGGGTTGGGTCTGTGAAATACTTAAAAATGGTAGACTTTTATACTTAAAGGCCAGATTTTCTGTCTCCCATTGGCATCAGTGTGTGCTGGTTGAATGGACTTTACCTTGCCAAAGTGCAAAAGTGCAACTTCATCATACCGTCTGTAAATCAAATTTTCCCCAGTCTCCAAATCCCATGCAATTTTGGTCTATGTTGTCTGTGATGTTCTGTTCACAGGGTATCAGCACACTAAACCCAATATCATCTTCAGGTTGGAACAAGAAGAATTGTGGATGATGCAGGCCCAAATGCCCACGCAAGGCATGTTGTAGGATCAGAAAGCGGTAAGGTTGAGTGGTGGAGATGCTTAGATCGTTTCCCTCTCATTCAGAAGTGGTGTGGATTCTGATGTGATGTGCCCTCTTGTTGGTACTGTTTTTCTCTCATTTATGACCACGGGCTCGCATATTCTGTTAGTCCATCTCTTCCCTTGGGACCTCAGTTATTACTGTCTGTGTAAACAGTCATTTTATTACCATTGAAGCAAGATTTCCCTCTTTACCTCAATATATTTTTTTTGGTGGGTTTGGAGTTTGAATTCAGGGCTTTGTACTTGAAAAGTAGATACTCTACCACTTGAACCACATCTCCAGCCTGCTCTTTACCTCATTTGATGTGAGTTTCACAGCCCTTCTACCTTCTTTTTAATTTGCTTTTACTTAAATTCAACAATCGTATCTCTGGCTTTATCCTTCTCTTTGAAACATATTGGGGGATTCTGCTCTTTTATGCTGTCTATGCTTATTGTGTTAACATTATCACTCTGCCCTTCTCAGCATATTTTTGCATCAGATGAAGTCTTCACCACTCCCCTCACTTCAGTGACTGCATGGGACCTGCTCTCACATCACTCTACTAAGTTCTCTTTCTTTTATGCCTTCTTGCTCTCCTGTACCCTTGCCACTTTCCGGCCTCATTTTCAAAAACTGGAAGCATCTCTTCCACTGCTTCACAGCTACATGCTACCTTTTCCTCACCTTTTTCATTGTTTCTCTGGTTTCTACTTATTTTTCCTGGCATTAGAGAGTCAGGTATGGATTTTCTACTTCTTGGTCAATTTTATTCCTTTGACTCTTTATACTAATTCATCTTGGATGGTACTATCAGATATATTTTCTGAATCATCCTGTTTATTTAGTGATAGGATAAAGGAACAATTAGTCCTTGATTTTTCAGCTGTAATTTTTGATCAATCCTAAACTGAAAATTTAAGTAGACATGATTTACTACTGTATACCACAAAAGGTCCTGAGTGGGTCAACTCCAGGGTTGACTCTGTAATTAACTTGGCATATTATTGAGAGCCTATCTCTTCTCTGCTGTTCCATCAGAATTTTCCTGTCTTGCTTAGTCCATTTTCTGCTACCATAACAGAATATCTGAGACTGGTTAATTTATAGATGAAATGTTTATTTTGCTCATAGTTTTAGAGTCTGGAAGTCTAAGATCAGGAGGCCACATCTTGCCAAGAGTTTCTTTTGCATCATAACATGGTGCAAAATTGGAAGGGCAAGCCTTGGAAGGGCAAGCCTTGAAAGGGCAAGCCATGGGAGAGACAGAACACAAGGAGCAGCCCCACTTGGAAACAGCCTGCTCTTTTTTGCTCCCCCTTTGTTTTTTCTTGGCATATATTATTTGTAACAAGGGGTTTCATTACACTACTTCTACACTTTACATACAGTGTACCTCGATTGATTTCACTCCCTCTATCCTCTCTCCCCCTTTTTTTTGGTTGTATTGAGGTTTGAACTCAGGGCCTTGAACTTGCTGATCAAATGCTCTACCACTTGAGCCATGTCCCTAGTCTCTCCTTCCCCCTCACTTGCTCTTAAAACATTCATTATACTTCTGTTTTCATACATGGGTATAAAGTATTTTGATCTTATTTGCACACCCATTTACTGTCTTCTTTTGCCTTCCTCCCTTCTGCTGCTACCCACCCCCAATAGAACCTGTTTTACATTCCTGTTATTCATTTTTTTTTGGTGACACTGGGATTTGAGCTCAGGTCCTTATGCTTGCTCGGCAGGTGCTCTACCACTTGAGCTACTCTGCCAACCCTTTTTTGTGTTGAGTATTTTTGAGATAGAGTCTTGTGAACTATTTGCCTAGGGCTGGCTTTGAACTGAGATCCTCCTGATCTCTGTCTCCTGAGTAGCTAGGATTATAGATGTGAGCCACTGGTGCCCAGCTCCTGTTATTAATTTTTAAGGACTAGGTTCTGCATATGAGAGAGAACATGTAATATTTGTGTTTCTTAGTCTGGCTTATTTTGCTTAACATGACAATCTCTACTTCTGTCCATTTTCCTGAAAATGACATAATTTCATTCTTTATGAACACCCTGCTCTTATGGTAAGTAATTCCATTTCAAAAAAGCAAGAACTGCATTAACCCCTCTTACTAACCTAATCACGTTGTCTCAGAACTGTAACATTGAGGACATTTTACCATGAGTTTCAGAGGGAAACCATATTCAAACCATAGCATCCACCTTCGTTGCTGTTTCAGTTCCAGCTGACACAGGCAGCTATCTCTGTGGCCAATAGAATAAGTATTCTTTCATTCTGTATGACCCCATCAGGTGGTAAACATATCCCCAGAATCCTACAGAAGAGTATATCCTGTCCAGTAGGCAAGGTTTCTATCACATGCCCTTGTCTATAGAAGCCTTGGGCAAGGGAACTAGGATGATAACAATTAGTCCAAATCAGTCCTGCTTTACTCTTTGGAAGTGGAGATGGATCTTCAGATCTGTGAAGGAAACATGACCTTAAGGGTCCGGGTGCAAAAACCAGGTTTCCACACACCTGGAAAAAGACAAATGAACCGCTGGAATGGTAGCACTGTCTTTGCTCACTTCTCTACCTAGGTAGCATCCGGTCCTCCTCCTTTTTTTTTTTTTTTGTAGTATTGGGGCTTGAACTCGGGGCTTCATTCTTGCTAGACAGGTGCTCTTCCACTTGAACTCTTCTGCCAGCCTCTTTATTTATTTATTTATTTTTTGTGTAAGTTATTTTCAAGATAGAGTCTCATGAACTACTTGCCTGGGCTAGTAGTAGTAGTGATCCTTCTGATCACTGCCTCCCGAGTAGCTAAGATTACAGGTGTGAGCCACTAGCACCCCAGATCGTCCTTCTCTTACCAGCCAGTCATCTTCAAAAGTATTCATCAATTCATACTACTGCCTTACACTGCATTAATGCAAATACTAGCTTCCTATCCCAGCCAGACTTGTTCCTTTATGGTCTGGGAACCTGTAATTAAAGATGTTATCCACATAGAACCATCCACATATAGAGTGGTAGACAGTGGTCATTACAGTGGGAGTCACATAGTAGCCACTGGTTTATAGTGTATGAAATTCTGGTCAGCAGGCTTTGCCAGCATGACCTTTCATGGCAGCAAGCTCAGTCCTGATGAACCTGAGTTTCAGTTTCTGCTCCCCGAGTATATTTGACTTGTTTTTTGCCATCTGTAGTTAAACTTAACATGGAGTTGCTTTTCTGTAGCTTCAAAATCTTAGTTCTGAGGGCTGGAGCAGTGGCTTAAGTAGTAGACCACCTGCCTAGCAAGCACGAAGCCCTGAGTTCAAATCCCAGTACCACCAAAATCTCAGTTCTGTTGGTGCGAGTTTGGAATCTCATATTTGTACCTATATGTATACTATATCCAGGAATCATGTTTAATACAGTTTTTAATTGTGTTTAAATACTTTTTTTTTGGTGGTACTGAGGGTTGAACTGAAGGCATCACACTTATTAGGCAGGTGCACTGAGCTTCTCCATTAGCCCTTTTGCGTTGGTTATCCTGTGTTTATGCCTAGACTGGCTCCTCCTATTTAAGCTTACCAAGTGTAGCTGGGCTGACAGGAACATGCCAGCTATTGGTTAAGATGGGGTCTTGCAACTTTCCCTGGACTGGCCTTGAATTGCAATCCTCCCCATCTCAACCTCCCAAGTAGGTGGGATTATAGACATGAATCACCATACATGGCCTTAAGTAATCTTTAAGCTTATGAATTCCTGTTTTCTAGCCATTGGCTTCAGTATTTTTTCCTGATTTCTTTTAATTCTTTGAGCTCTCTCTTGAGATACCAACCATAACACTATTTTTGCCATCAGTATTGCTAAAAGGATGCTCAACAGAAGGTGCATTAGATTTCCTGGGACCACCATACAGTGGAAGCCAGAGCTGTGAGAACCAACATGAGGGCAGCCATGGAACAGTCACAGGAGGAAGGTAAAGGACAGGGTTTGGTGGTCAGGACTGCTTCAGAATCCATAAACTCTGAAACAGAGTCTATAGGGATGGGTAGTGGTGACAGCCAGACACAAGAGCAAATCTGATGAAGATGCTTTGACTGTATCATCATCTAATAGCCAGGCACTTTCCCTCCAAGCCATTGTGATAGTCAGAAGTGGTCATGTTCACTTCTTAGTGCATCCATGGGAAGATACTATGTGATTTTGGGGGAAATGTAATTTGTTTGGATGTATTTAAAAAGAATAAGTGTGTCAGATTTAGTAGGTAAAAAACTACTCGAAGTTTTATCACATTAAACCTTGAGTGGAATTGTCTGATCTGCTATTTCTGTCTTCTTTTGATACCAGTTTCTGTTCAGTACTCTGGCCAGCATATTACTTTGGACCATCTAGATTGAGTCTTACCTGTTCTCTCTTCTCTATGTTTTTTTTTTTTTTTGGCAATACTGGGGTTTGAATTCAGGGCATCACATTTGTTAGGCAGGTGCTCTACCACTTGAGCCACTCCACCACTCCACCAGCCCACTTTTCTTCAGTATTTGCTCTTGTGCATGAGGGCTTGATTGTCTATCTTAGCCCCTATTTACATGTGTGTGCATGTGTGCACATGCATGTGTGTTGCTGGTAACTGAACCCAAAGCCTCTGGCATGCTGTGCAGATACTCTACCACTGAACTACCTCCCCAGTCCTCTCTACTTCATATCTTTTACTTTTTCTTTGTTTTTATTTTAAAACAGCAGCCTGCCCCATCCTGTATGTCCAGAAACAACCACTTTCATCTCTTTTTAACTCTTATGTTACCTTCATGTTTCGAAACCAGCTGTTCTATTGTGCCTTGACTTTTCTCCCCTAATGATTACTCAGTTTGATTCCTTTGTGTGTGTGTGTGTGTGTGTGTGTGTGTATGGTATTGCAGTTTGAATTCTGGGCCTACACACTTTCTAGACAGGCGCTCTACTATTTGAACCATTTCACCAGCCTAATGATTTCTCAGTATAGAGGGGTGACTTAATTCTCTCTGCAAACCTCCCCAACACATATGCACTCTCTTCTTATGCCCCATCCTCTTAATATAGTTATTTCATGTGTTTGGTCAATCTTCAGGTTTTGCATTATTATGACTATGTAATTTCTGATACAGGTAAACCATTGGAAATATACACTGATTAATTTTTAATAATTTTTTTCTAAATTTAATTATTTTATTTGCGTTTGTAACATTTTCTCTTCCTGCTCTTAATGTATTTATCATTAACTTCACTGAAGACCATTCTTCCCAAAACTTAGAAGATTTAAAAAACTGTTTTTCTTTTGCAGTAGTGGGGACCAAATCAGGGCCTCACTCATGTTAGGCAAGTATTGTACCACAGTGACACACCTGGAGCCCTCTCTTTCTTTTAAATATTCTTTTGGAATATTCAGCCAAATGAGTAATTTTATCCATTTCATCTTCCTGGTGAAATCATCCCAGGTAGTCTAGTTTTTCTCAGTATCTGCTCTACAATTTTTATCCTGGGTTCTCCATCCTGATTTTGGTTTCTATAAGCTTTGTCACCTTTTTCTTGATTTGTTTTGTTTGAGTAGCTCCTCCAGTAGCTTCCTGTGAATGGTGCATGTGATACAAACTTTGAGACCTAGACCTCTGAAAATATTTTCTGTCTAATGTGTTGCTAATGTCAGATGCCATTTAATTGTTGGTTCATTATGTGAAACTGTTTTGATTTTGTTGTTCCTCTGGAACTCTTCGAGCTGCTTTTTGCTCCAAGTGTTTTGAAATTTTGTGATGATGTTCCTTACATCCATTCATCTAGGTCTTCAGTGGGACAGTGTTCCCAAGAGGACTGAGAACTAACTAATCTGTGGTATTCTCTGCCATTTCTTGAGGGCTTCACACAGTGTTTGGCACATAATAGATGTTCAGTAGCTAATAGGGTGAGTTAAACTAATGCTGTGCAATCCCTTAACAACTTCTCTATATTATCCTCATTTGAGGCTCTTTTGCTTTTGTTAACCATTATACAAAACTTTATTACTCAAAATCATCTTTATTCCTTGTCAGTTTTTATTTCTCCTCCTCCTCTTCTACCTTCCCCTCCCATGCAGTTTTATACTATATCTTTTTTTTTTTGTGGGATGAGGCTTTGAACTCAGGGCTTTGCATCTGCAAAGCAGGCACTCTGCCACCTGAGCCATACTTCCATTTTGCTGTGCTTATTTTGGAGATGGCGTCTTGAGAAGTATTTGCCTGAGCTGGCCTTGAACCTTGACAGGATTGTGTTTTTATTTATAACATTTGGCTAACCCTTTTTCACTTTCAGACAAAATCTGGGAAATTGATGATCATATGAAATGGCATCAGGAAAGTGAAGCCAATCTGGGAAGGATGGCAAAAAATCTGAATGTGCTGTAGTTGGAAAACTGTGTGGTCTTAGTTCAAATTGTGTTTCTTGAAGACAAAAATCTTCATAAATGTGGCACACATGGGAAATGTTTGAAATGTGATACAGATTTCACTAGTAATTATTCTGGAACGAATCCTGGTGGTTTTCATATTCAGAGAATCATTCCTTCATTCTAAATGTGAGAAAACTGTCATTGGGATAAAATACTGTGAAAAGAATCAGTCTGCAACAACTATCAGCAAGTCACAATTTGTGCACCAACATGTGTATCAAGAGGAAAATCCTTTAAATGTAGTTACTGTGAGAAAGCCTCCAGTGGTGAGCCAGACTCTGTAGTGCATCAGCAAACTCATGCAGAGGAGAAACCCTGTGAATGTAGTGAATGTGAGAAAGACTTTAGCATTAAGCCATGTCTCTTTGTATATCAGACATCTCATGTAGGAGAAAAACTTCACAAATGCAATGAATGTGGAAAAACATTCATTTTTAATTCACAACTGCTTTTACATCAAAAGACTTCATACAGGTGAGAATCTTCATGAATGCTGTAAATGTGGGAAAGTCTTCAGTAGGAAAGACCAGCTCATTTCACACCAGAGAATTCATTCAGGACAGAAGCCCTATGGTTGTAATGAATGTGGGAAAGATTTTGGTTTGAAATCACAGCTCATTATACATCAAAGAATTCATGCAGAAGAGAAACCATATGAATGCAGCAAATGTCAGAAAACCTTTAATAAAAAGTCAAACCTTATGGTACACCAGAGAGCTCAGGGAAGAAACCCTATCAATGTAGTGAATTCAGGAAGGCCTTCATGTTCAAGTGACAGGTCATTGTACATCAAGGAGTTCACATGGGAGTAAAGCCCTATGGGTGCATTCAGTGTGGGAAAGCATTCAGTTTGAAGTCACAGCTCATTGTACATCAGAGAAGACATACAGAAATGAAACCCTGTGCATGTGATGGAGAGATCCCCTATGAATGCCATGAATGTGGGAAAGCCTTCAGTCAGAAATATCTGCTTGTTTCATACCAGAGGACTCATGCAGGGGAGAAGTTCTATGAGTGCAGTGACTGGGAAAGCTTTTGGCTTGAAGTCCCAGCTTATTATACATTCACAGGATTCATATAGGAGAGAAACCCTTTGAATGCAGTCAATGTTGGAAAGTCTTTAATAGAAAGTCAACTCTTGTACATCACAGAACTCATACAGGAGAGAAGCTGTATGGTTGTACTGAGTGTGGAAAGGCCTTTACATTCAAGATACAGCTCATTGTACATCAGGGAGCTCACACTGGAATAAAGCCCTGTGAATGCAATGAATGTAGGACTCACTGATTTCACTTTAGTTTGAAATCATAGCTCATTGTACATCAGAGAAGTCACACGGGAGTAAGCCATATGGATGCAGTGAGTGTGGGAATGCCTTTAGGAGCAACTCATACCTTACTATACATACACAAACACACACAGGAGAGAAACCCCATGAATGTTGAGTGTGGGAAATCCTTCAGTTTCAATTCACAGCTTATTGTGCATTAGAGAATACACACAGAAAATCCCTATGAATGCATGGAATGTGAGAAAGCTTTTAATAGGAAAGACCAGCTCATTTCACACCAATGAACTCATGCAGGGGGAAGCCCTATGGGTGTAGTGAATGTGGGAAAACGCTTAGCAGCAAAACATACCTCATTATACACATGAGAACCTATTCAGGAGAGAAACCATATGGATGTAGTGAGTGTGGGAAAGCCTTCATTTGGAAGTCACTACTCATTGTACATGAGTGAACTCACTTGAGACAAAATCCTTATAAATGTAGTCAGTGTGACAAATCCTTCAGTGTGAAATTACAGCTTGTTTTACATCAGAGAATGCATAAAAGAGAAAAACCCAATGAATGCAGTGAATGTGGAAAAACCTTCATTAGGAAATCTCAGCTCATTGTACATCAGAGACTTATTCAGGAGAGAAACCTTATGGGTTGCAGTGATTGTGGAAAAACCTCTCAGGAGTCAATTCTCAGTGTACATCAGAGGACACAGAGGAGAGAGACCTGTAAACACACTGAATGTGGGAAAGTCTTCTGTTGGAAGTCACAGCTTATGCATCAGAGAACTCATGCAGATGAGAAACATATGGGTGAGTTACATGTAAGAAACTTTGTCAAAAGGCATTTTACAGGAGATACCAGCAAAGTCGTATAGAAGCAAAACTCTAAAGGTATCATTGTACACCAGAAAACTAATACTGAACAGAGACCTTATGAATGCATAGCATATGCAGGGCAATCCATAGCATAGGAGAGCACCCAGCTCACACATAGCACTCTTCACAGTGAGAGAGGAAGTGTGATTTAAATGATTGTTGCCAAATTACTTTATTAATTGTGAAATGTATAAAGGGGAAACTGTGAAAGAAATGAATACAGACTGGATTCCTTTGACATTCATAGTTTGCTAAACATCAGGACTTTAGTGAGAAAAAGAATAGAACCCATGAATGGCAGAGGAGCATGGTATAATTTAGAGACATTCTTCATCTAGAAATGGCAAACTTCTAGCAAAAAAAAGTTGGAATGAATATTTATGAATTTTCAAATGTAAAACCTCAATAAGAGGAGTCACTTTATTATATATCAGAAGACTCATTCTAAAAGTACCTATTATTAATATAGAAAAGTTTCCTTTATAAATAATTTTAAGAAATCTGAGGATGTAGTTCAGTGGTAGATTGCTTGCCTGTCATGTATGAGACCTTCTGTTCCATCCCCAGCACTATAAATAATAATACTGGGCTGTGGGTGTGGCTCAGGTTTTAGTGCCTGCCTAGAAAGTTCAAACCTCATTGCCAAAATAATGATGATAATAATAATAATAATAATAAAATTTTAAGGGAAATTATGTGCATGTGTTGCAAATTTTATGAAAACATCAGTGAAGATACTCAAGTATAAATGGTGTTAGCATACAAATTCTTTTTTGTGTGTAAATATAATAATCAAGATATAACAAGAAAAAATATCCTAATACATATAGAGATAATTTGGATGTTTTCCTGTATTTGCTATGTGAATTTTGCATAGTTACTTGTGAATGCCATACAGGAAACATAAATTATATAGTAGATACAGTATCATATTCCAGGATTTCCCTGCACACCAACATTGTTTCTTTGCCTCTTAAAAAATGCAGCTTCTTACTAGAGTACTGTGGCTTATTAATAGTGAATTTCAACCTTACAAACATTTTTCCTATTTCACCTTCATAAGCAGTCCTGGAAGCTGCGAGTTTAGTCACAGAAATCAGTATGACACACACTTCATGGAATCTGTTCTCTCACTGCGTGGGACATCTCAGTTTCGTTTATGAGACACAGTCCTCAGTTTGTGGTCACAAGGGAACCAGCTCTCAAGGTGTCCTGACAATCAGCATGATCACTGACCGCAGAAGGACTCAACTTTAGGTTTTAATAGAGTTATCAAGAACAGATCAGTAAGCTTTTTCCCATGGCAGCATGTTGGTGTGATTATTGATTAGTTCTTTTTGTGTGGATTTCCCAGAACAGCTGTTACGTTCTTCTCTTAACCTACTTCATGTATCTTTTAATTCAAGCTACTGTGTTCCTTGTTTGGGTAAGTTTGCTGTGGTGTGTGTCTATGCTTATGGTTGAATAACTCAAACCATTTCAGAAATGGGTGCTAGAGGGTGAGCCCTGGCAGAAGTTTGCAGGGCTATTAGGAGCCTATTGTTTCCCAAGTCAGGAAGGAAGGGTGTGAAGTCTATAGTTATATCCCATGGCAGAAACTCAGCCCCAATGTGAAGTAGTGAATTGCTAAATCCACATGCTTATTGGTGCTCTAGGTAAATGAAGTAGTTGCTGCCAATGAAAAAAATTCAAACATCATAATTCCGGACTATGGCCAAGAGGTGACTGTTTCTGATGGCTGTGGATAACATGGGAAATACTGAGCTTAAGACCTTCAAGATAGTGTTTCAAGTCAGTTGACTTGCTGGAGTGTAAGGTAAGTGAAAATTAATGCCAGTTGCTTACTCACAAAGTCACCTTTCTTCACAGTCTCATCATATTCTTTAGGAAAGTGAGCATTAATCTGCAAAGAGTGGGATCCTGCAGTTAGATTAGGGCCATCTTGGAAGAATATAAAGCTTCAAAACAGAGTATTTCTGAAACATTCCCTTTTGTGCTATTTATTTGAGAAGAGAGTCCTGTCTCTAACCCCAAAAGTGTAGATAATGCTTTCTGAATGCCCAATCCTTGTGTTCTGCTCATTATACAGAATCAACCTCAATATTCTTGGGGTGAAAAATGATTTACAGAAGAGAAGAGAAAGCTTGCATAAAGAAAGAATTGCAGATATTTGCTACAGTTTATGCCCTAAATGTATGAAACACTGCAAAATGTATTTTGTCATTGATATGCCATGGAAGGTAGAATAGACTCATAAGACAAAACGCACATGGCAACCTTACCTGGTAGAAGCTAGAAGTGCTGACATAACTTCAGGAATAGCACTCAAAGTCTATGGAAAGAATAATGCTAGAGCAGGGCTTAATAGTCTCAAGTGAGAATTTTTCTAATGAAACAATAAAACATACCAGTTAGAAATCCGTAAGAAAGTAAGAACCCAATAGGAAATGGGCAAAGAACTTGAGCAAACACTTCATGCGAAAGGATTAAGAAATGGACAACGTGCATATGAAAATACTCTCACCAGCAGCCGTTAAGGGATGCAGATATACCTCAGTGACGTGCCACCACACACCCTCCAGGATGGATAAAATGAAGAGTGACAATATCAAATTTTCTCAGGGATGCGGAGGACTTGAAGCTTTCTTCCAAGCATAGCTTGTATACCTACTTTGGAAAATTGACAGTTTTTTCTAAAAACAAACATGGTAACACCATAACTCAGCATTTTTATACTTACATGCATGAGGAATGAGTTATCTTTTTAAAAGTATCACAAGAATGTTCATAGTATCTTTAATAATACACAGACAGCGGGCAACTCAGATGTTCACTAGGTAAGTGCATAAACAATTGGTGCTTATTAAATCATAGGCTTATCACAACAGAAAATAATGAGCCATTGATATTTGCAACAGCATAGATAAGTCTCAGAACACTGTTGAGCAAAACAAGCCAGACTTAATTTATACTGCGTAATTTTGTTTATATGAAACTTAAGACAAAACTAGACTATGACAATAGAAGCCAAACAGTTTCTGTCTTTGGGGCACACTGCCTGGAGGGGCATAGTGATTACTGTTAGGTGCTGTCTAGATCTGAGTGTGAGGGGATGATTCCACTGATAGAAGGTGAAAACCAGGCCAAGGTGCAGTAAAAAGTGTGACTACTGCAGGGTGTGACAGCATCAAAGGTTCTGGAAATGACAACTGTATCCTTAAAACAAACCCAGGGATGTGTATCTAAGATGTATGTACTTTATACATGTTGTACCTCAACTGAAAAAATAAAGAATCGAATCTTTAACACTCAGAACTTTCACAGTGCACATTAATTTTCTTGGACATTATTTGCAATAAGCTTTTCAGATGTAACATTTAGCTAACTTAAAATGCCTTGGTTAAATATCTTACTGATCATCCACTCATCTTTTTACAACAAAAATAAACTTACTTTTTCTTCCCCTATGTGGGGTAGGAAATCAGTACTTTTTTTAAGAAGATGGTCTCAAAAACGGAGTATCAGTCATCTCTGATGTCAGTGTACACCATAGACCTGGGACATAAGTGTCAGGAAAGTCTTCAGAGTGGTGATATAAGGTAGATTACATGAAGACTTCCTTCCTTTCTTGCCCTCCAGTCAGTCTGCTGCTAAGTGATGTGAGAACCTGGTGGACACCCAAACTATGTGGTTGTATGAGTCACTTTGATGGCAGAGGCCCATATCCCAGAGGTAGTGGATCATATTGTAAAACACATAAAATTTGGAACCAGATGGACCTCATGCCCACTTTCTACCCATGACACTAAGCCAGTGACTGAAACTTTGGTAGGCATTAACATTTGGGATTGATGGCAGAATCCGCCTTGCAGAGTTGTGAGCATTGACTGAGTTGAACCACCATCTAGCAGATACGCCAATAAATGGTCTAAGTCCCCTCACCCCAAAACAGAAGGAAAGAAAGAGTTGGAGCTGGTGAAGAGTCTTGGGCAAAAGGAAGTCTGTAATAACAATCTTGTCTTTAGTTAAAATGTTGGTATTTTGCGTATCATAGTTTAAAAAAAAACTATTCTAGGATACACGGCCTGGGCGTTATAGACCCAGATTCCAAGGCAGTGTTGGCCTCCACCTGCTGGGTCCCAGTCCTGTGGGGGAGGCTTTGTTCCTCCAGGAGAGCTCAGCTGGAGGTGCAGTCAAACTCATCTGAGCTTGCAAAAAGATAGCTTTAACCCTTATGATGGCGGTCAGTCTGTATCCCTTTCACAGCCAACAGGGGTTGTTCTTATCCCTTCCAGGGCAGTATGTGGAGGGTACTTTAAACTGAGAATTCTCTGTTCCTATTCTCTGCCCCCATCCAGATCTGCTGCAAGACTTTGTTTCCTAGAGAGCTGCTATGCTCCTGCTGTTCTTCATGGGATTCTGCCAGTGTGTTAGGCAACCCCCTTTCCTGTCAGGCATGTTCCCCAGGTGTTCAGTGCAAGACTGGCTGTCTAGTTCTATGACCCCATGGAGAGAGCCCAAAGGACTGATCACCAATAGATATGAGCTGCTCTCATGTAGGCACATCTTCAGAGAGGTTCCTACCCACAGAGAATGTTTCATGGGGCAGTGTGAGGAGGCAGGGACCCCTCAAGGCGGCCTCTGGTGATGAAGACACCCTGGAGGTGAAAGGTTCTGGGTGAAGCAGTGGTTCATAGGAGGCTTATTTCAATGGGCTCCAGTCATCTGTGAACCAGGAGTGATAAAATGTGTTCACATATGCCTATAATCCCAGGTACCTGAAATTTCAAGGCCAGCCCCCACAAAGGTAGCAAAGGCTAGGGCTATAATGCAAATGACAGCACTCTTGTCTAGCATGTGTGATGCCCTGGGTTCAATCCCCACTACCACCAAAAAAAATGTGCAGATAAATATGATGAGGGAAAGTGCAAAAATTTCCAGAAAATTTCTGAAAAGGAAAATTAATGAGGGGTAACTTGCCAGAATTTAAGTGTGTTCACAGGAAACAAAATGATGATAAAGATAGCACCTTTTGAGCATTGATTCTATCTGAATACCACAGAGAAAGCAGTCCTAGAATCCCCATTTTATCGAGGAGAGGGCTAGTAATTTGTCCAAAGTCACACATGTATGACTGGACTGGGAATCTACCTTAAGTAGCCTCAGTCCAAAAAGGAGTATAAAATCTAAAAATAGTAGTTAAATATGCCTTAGAATACATTTCCCATTTGGGAGTGTGGAGGGAAAGAGCCCAATTTATGTGAGTCTTGATTACTTAGACTTTGGTACTACCTTGTGTTGCAAGAATGAAACGCCATTGCAAGTGAATTTTATAAAGGTTTGTTCTGATATAGAATACTTAAACGTTAAACAGTGATGATGTTAAGACATAGTCTTTGAAGCCAAGTGGTGGTATGCACCTATAGTCCCAGCTACAGGCTGAGGCAGGAGAACTGACTGAAGTCCAGAAATTTCAAGCCCACCTAGATAATGCAGAAAAAGGCATCTCAAGAAAACAACGGAGGCTTTGGGGATTGACAGTCAAGGGAAGCCAGTTATTGATGTAGGGCCTCTGGAAAGGTTTTTAATTCCCTTAGAGGATGGGAAATAAAACAATGTAATCAATAACCTCTTACCTGTGACACTGAGTGTTCAGCAAATAGCAACAGAAAAAAAAAGTAACTGGTTTTGTACCAGTTATTATGTGAACAAGAACCATGAAATTCATTGAGTTTATTTCAGTTTGATAATGTAGGTACTTGGACATTTTAACTTCCATTGCATTTTTAAATTCATTGGTATCTTGGGGATAGAAAGCAACAAGGAACATTCCTATGCCCTGGGTGGTGTGTCCTAAAGAAGCCTGTGATGATGGTCCCAGAAAGGTTTCTTTGTGAGTGAGGAGTTCACAGATCTTCTCCACTGTGAGGTCTGTTCAACACTTCTGCTGTGCCACTCCAGCTTCCCTATTCATGGGCAGTTAGGATTGCTTCCCCTTGACCTGTCCACTTATCTTCCCACTCCTTGAAAAGAAATTTAAACATGGAAAACCAGTGGCTCACGTGGTAAGAGCACCTGCCTAGCAAGTGTGAGGCCCTAAGTTCAAACTCTAGTGCTGCCCCTCAAAAGGAAAGCCATAAAGAAACATCATTTTATAAAAATTAGAAAGTATGGATAAGAAAAAAGAAGAAAAATTAAATGTCTAATAAAATTTCCAAAAAGAATTCTGTTACCCCTGGGACAGTAATGGTTTAAATGTGGCACATATAATTCCCTTTCTGCTTTCCGATGGACTCAGGGCACTCACACTCAACACACACCATTTGGTTGTACCATACACCACGGTCATGCACCTTCCTCAGCACAATTATTAGTAACTAGGACCCCCTTCTTGAACCGTGGTACATTTAGCAAATCTTCCAACAAAAGGCTTGGATTGCGTTGGAACACTGCCTTGTCTGTCTCTGTCCAAGTCTTTTAAATTTTTTTGAGGTGTGTGTGGAGTTAAACTCAGGGCCTCCCTCAGGCAGCCTACTTCTTGAGCCAAGCCCTTTGACCTTTTTCTTTCTTTCTTTCAGGTAGGGTCTAGCGTTTTTTGCTGTGGTGGGGTGTGATTCCTTTTTCCTACTCACTGCCTTCCAAGTGTGTAGCAATACAGAATAGAGCCACTGCGCTGACTTACTGATTGAGATGGGGTGTCACTAACTTTTGTCCAGGATCGCGGAGCGGTGACCCTCGATCTTTGCGATCTCCCCCATCCTAACAGCTGGGATGACAGGCACCAAGCCTGGCTGTCTTTTGCATATGCTTGGGCATACACGAGGATGTTACAGAAACTTTTTTCCAATCAGCCTTTTGTCACCCCTTGAACCAGCTCCAGGCGCTCCACAACTGGCTTTCCACAGCACTTCAGAGCTCTCTGAATCCAACAATCATAGAGCTGCAAACCTAACAGGTGGTGACCCCCCACCCTCAGGATGCCCGGGACCCCGCAAGGTGCAACCACGTGCTGGCCCACGTGGTCAGCGGGGTCGGCCTGTTGGTCCTCCTGCTGGTCCGCGTGGAAAGAGTCCTTCTCAAGCATGGCTAGGGATGGCGCCAAGGACAAGGTGGATTTCCGACAGCGAGGACCAGCGTGACTCCAGCCCCAACTGGACTGGGGGCACTCAAGGTCGCCGTGGGGTCGGTCCTAGGTCACAGCTCCCTCCCCACTGCCAAGGAGGGGTCGCGGTGCCCTCCCCCACCGGCCGCATTGAGGCCGAGGCCTGGCCGTGATACTTTGTAGCCGTCCGCCCGGCCCATCGGCGCCAGCTGGCATCGCAGGCGGAAGGGGGCGGGGGCCCGAGGCGCCTCTGGGAAGGCCTAGGCGGGTTTCCACGGGCGCGGGGTTCCAGGGCCGGGGGTCTCAGGAGGGCACGGGTTTCCACGGGCGCGGGACTCCAGGCCCGGGGTCGTGGAGGGCGGGGTGGGCGGTCTCTAGGGGGCGCCAGGGCGCTTGGGCGGGGCCTCCAGGGCGCAGGGTGGGGCTGCGGCGCCGGGCTGAACTTTGCCTGGCCAGGGCGTTGTCCGCATTCACCTCCGCATCTGTGGGAGCAACGCGCCCGAAAGGTAAGGGGCGGCGGGCAAGGCCTGGTCCTCTCCATCCCAGCCTGGGCGAGGCCCTTTCGGGGCACCGCGGGCCAGAGACCCCTGCAGGAGCCACTGCCTTCCTCAGGTGAGGGTTCCATCCTGTGCAGATGCAGCCCTGTCCTCCGCGCCCCTCCCCGCCCCCAGCCCGTGGGCGGCGCTGGAGGAAACCTGGGTCCTGAGAGGACCCTTCCTCTCCCCCTTCCCCGGGGGCCGTGGAGGTCCCTTCCGTCCAGGGGGTCCAGGGGCGTGGCGTGTGCGGAGAGCCCGCTGCAAGGTGCCCCACCGCCAGGGAGCGCGGCAGGCCGGGGTCTCGCTGCCTCCGCTGCCTCCTTTCTGGAGCGTATTCCACGGAAATGAGCTGCGCGGTAAGGAGTTTTCTTGTCTGAAAACCCATCACCAGCATGGTGCCCGAACTGCCCTCTGTGGCTTCTCCCTTGGGATGCTCCAGGACCCAGCTTGTTGTCCAGTAAGTCGGTGACACTAGCCGGGTTAGGACTGGCAGAAGCAGTTTCCTGTGTGAACGCGTTAGGGGTGCCATGTCACTCATCCGGTACGCACCAGGGCCGCTGATGAACCCGCGGAGGCCACAGCAGGAGTGGGAGGAAACAGTCACGGCTTGTGTCAGAGCCTGGAGGAGAGGAAGGATGAGAGGTGGGGACAGAGGGAACGCCCAGGCAAGTTAGATGGACAGTGGCAGACAGCGCCCAGGCCAGCGGTATGTCCACAGCCGCCTTCGTTAAGGACACAGTTATTTGGGGGAGAGATTAGAATGAAATTGGCATGGGTGTGTGAGACCAACCTGCTTTTTCTCAGGTCATCTTATTATCCTACCTTGTAAGTGTCTATGGCCTGAGGTCAGTTATCACTGGTCTCCTGGAATTGCTCTGAGGACAGATGGGTTGCAAGGATGTAGTCTCTGTTGGTCTTGTCCTGACTCTTTTATGTTGGCAGAGTGGCGGATCTGACACAGGATGCAGAGCTTCCTGATGCTGTTGAGGGAGCATGGGGGCTCCTGCTCACCTCCAGCAGAGTTGGTGACTCTCGCAGGCAGGCTGTGCCGGGACCTCCAGGATGATCTCACCCAGGTGCAACCTTTGGTGGCAGCTGTTCTGGCCAGCCAACTCCGTCTGCACCTGCTGGACAATGAACATGTGGCCCTGGTGTGTGCCCGTGTCTTGGTTCAGCAGGAGCAGCAGCAGGCGGCCTGCCGGCTTCTGGAGGTAGGACTGGTGGTGGGAGGGGGTGCAGAGACTGGTAGCCTCCACTATCCCCACCTCAGTCAGGATAGCTCACTCTCACTTTGCCAAGTAGTAACTAGTTTGGTAATCAGATAAAACTTCCTGTTTATCAAGTCTATATTGAGTGGTGACCCTGAGGCAAGCACTGTGCCAACTGGTGAACACGGTGAGTGGATAAAACGTAGTCTGGCTTTGGAATGGTTGGTCACTTAGACCCAGGATCTTGATATTCAGCAGTTCTGAAACCAAATGAGTCTTTGTGCCCATGTGGCAGCACCTTCAACTTCAGCACACACTTGGCATCAAAACCTGACCTGATGGTGGGCAGGATGACACTCGACTGTAATCCCAGCACTTGCAACATTTGGAAAACAGACAGGAGGCTCACAGGTTCAAGGCCAACTTGGGAGAGTTGGGAGACTTTCTCAAAACAAAAAAAGAATGAAATCCTGACCTGAGTTGATGTAGATCTACGTGTGGTATTTATTTGTTCACCTTATGTGACTGTTGTGCATCTTGCTGCCTAAACAGTGGTGTGTTTGGTCATAGAGTGCTGCAGGGTTGTGCTGGCTTGGTACACACTGCTTAAGATGTGCCTTTCTTCCTGAAATCTGAAAAATTCTCAAGTGCCAAAGAGGTTTTTTTGTTGTTGTTTTTGGGGCTCTTTTTTGTTTTTTTTTTTTGGCGGGACTGGGGTTTGAACTCATGACTTTGTACTTGCAAAGCAGGTGCTTTAACATCAGTCCATTTTTCTCGCTTTGCATTCCTAAAGGATAATGCTGTTTTCTGTCCCTCAATCCACTCATCAGCCAGAGGAAGTTTGAAGTGCAGAAGAAACCACTGGATACACATGGCAGTGCTTGTGCTGACTACATTCAGCCTGCCTGCTTGTCAGTCTCCTCCCTGCCCCCACCCCCTCTGGGGGTGCTTCCTCCCTCCCTGTTTTGTAACTCCTGAGATAGTTCTGTCTCAAGACCTTTGTATGTGTCACTTCCTTTGCCACAGACTGGAGCCTGGCTCCGTGTGACTTGTGCTATGTGATGCTTTGGATTCTGCATGAGTGTTAGCCCCACAGGTAGCCTCTTGTAGGCTCCTGTATATCTCTGGTTGCCCCTCTATGCAACTCAATTGATAAAGGCCTTGTCATTTGTCATCACTTCACAAGGGAGGGGTCTCACAATACTGCCCATTGCAGGATCTGTGACACTCATTGCCCCTGGAGCACATGGGCTCAGGTTTTCAAGTCTGTCAAAGTGAGTAGAAGGCAACTAAATCTCAGCAAGCTCTTTCCTCAGGGTTGCCGGGTACCTGGAGGCAGCAAGGAGTTGGTGCACCTTTGGAACGATATCCACTACTGCCTGGCCATGAGGAGACTGGGTGTGGTCACACTGAGCCCGGTGCAGAAGTTCCGATGCAGGAGGAGGTATCTGCTGGCATTTATCTATGCTGGTTCCATGGGAGCCCCAAAGGGCTAACATGTACCTTCCAAAACCCAAAGAGGCTGGAGAAATAGAGGAGAGACCAAGGGCAGGAAATCATGTAAGCAGTCTTG
Source organism: Castor canadensis (assembly GCF_047511655.1). Classification (NCBI taxonomy): domain Eukaryota; kingdom Metazoa; phylum Chordata; class Mammalia; order Rodentia; family Castoridae; genus Castor; species Castor canadensis. Next base: position 47,416,293 of record NC_133403.1, read on the forward strand.
TCACAATGTAATGAACAGTGTGACTTCAGTGTTGGTGATGCCCTTGCTGTGTGCTCCTCACTGTGCCACACCTCACCTGCCACCTTCACCTGTAGGTGATGACTAGAAACAGATGGCTGCATGCCGTGTGGCTGACACAGGCCAATGGTGGGCATCCTGACTATTCCCATCTCCTCCCATTGCTCACCTGAGCCTGGCTGGACAAGGAGCCGGGATGGGGACAGTGGATGTGGAGGGCAAGTGGGAGCTGCTCAGCACATGTGTCTCAGTAATTTTCGAATCTAGGCTCCAGGTGTCCATTTGGGACTACCTTTTTCTTTTTTTTCTTTTTTTTTTTTTTTTAGCGGGTTAGGGTTAGGGTTTGAACTTAGGGCTTCACTCTTGGTAGGTAGGTAGTCTTACCACTTGAGCCACTCTGCCAGCCCTTTTCTGTGGTGAGTTTTTTTCGAGATAGGGTCTTGTGAGCTATTTGCCCAGGGCTGGCTTTGAACTGTGATTCTCCTGATCTCTGCCTCCTGAGTAGCTGGGATTACAGGTGTGAGCCCCTGGTGCCTGGCAGAGAGGATACTTTAAAAAGAAGAGGACAAAAATGTTGCCAGTACTGGAACAAGTCACATGTGATGTATATGAAAGTACATCTAGCATAAGATAGGCACTGAATAACTTAATTATTGTCACTATGATCATCAATAAAGAGATGTGCTAATAATTGTTATCCCTACCATCACCATTTATGGATAAGTCACACAAAAGTTAATTCATCTGCTTGAGTTTTTTCATGGCAGAATCAAGGCCAGGTTTCCCCAGTGGCCAAGACCCCAAAGCCTTTGTTCATCTCTGGGTTTCTCTTGCCAGGGAGGGAGGGCTGCAGGTCTTGCTCTGAACTCCCAAGTGACCAAGTAAATAAGGATTCCTGAGTCACAAGTCTTGGACACTGTAGGAGATGAGATAGATTCCTTTTTTGGACCAAATTTTCTTGCATGTTGCCCCTCATATAGTGACAGTGAAGTCCAGGAGTTAATCAGCTTTGGGTCTCAGAGAAGGTGGCCATGTCCATCCTAGAGGATGATAGCCTGCCAGAACACTGCTCAGCAGACAGTGACTTGGGCACCACCATGGTGTGGTGGTGTCAATGTGTTTGTGAAGTGTCTCCTGTATGCTGGGTGATAGGAGGTACAGGGTGTCGACCAGGCCCTATTTTCCTGAAGCTGCCCACAGGATGTAGGCAACAGACAGTAGATAAAGAAGAAAGTGGATTCCTTCATGTGGGATTATGCAGAGAACACATTTATAAGAGTACTGGGAGGGATTGGGTCTTTGCTGTGGGGAGGGGACTGCTTTAGACTGGGTAGACCAGTGCAAATCTTAGAAGAGAGACCTGAGAATGTGTATGTGGGTGCTGGCCATGTGGACAGTTTTTTCCAGGCAGAGAGATAGCCACATCAGGCATCAGGAGTTGAAAGGTGCTTGGTGTCCTGGAGAAGTTAGCAGACATTTTGAGTGTTCACAACCCTTTACAAATGTGGAGACTGTTCTTAGCATGTGGCCACAAAAACAGGTGGTGGCTGACTTTCCCTGCCCTGCCCTCCCCAGCCCCAGGGGATCCCAAGGAAGCTGATGATCAGCTGTAGAGGATATGCACAGTGGTCATAACCTGGTCTGTGTTCTGACTACTGGCCATTCCTGAGGGCATCTTGGTGGAGGTTCTTGGAGATTGGCTTTGGCCCAGGAGTGTAGTGTGGATGTGGAGGATCTGCTGATTTAAGAGTCCAGCATGCTCCACAGTGTCAGAACCACCAGAAGTGGAGTGCTTTTTCTTCTCCAAGGTGCACAGGGATTGGGGGATGGTCTGGATAGCTCAGGTGGGTTCTATCTTGGGTACGTGACATGAGATGCATTTCAGATGTCCATGTAGGTATGTGGATATTATGTCTTCCACAGTCAGCTGATCTTTGTATATGTCACGTTTCCCTCACAAAAAAGTTCAAAGGCATAAGAGAGAATAGTATGACCTGAAACCTCTTGTCCAGATTCAACAGTTTTAGCTTGGTGCCTCTTTGTGGCACTGAAATCCCCATGGGCCGCTGAGAGGAGAGGGCTGAACCAACAAGTAGGCTTTCCTGACTCAGGGGTGAACTGTAGGGTTTTGCAGCCCAGAGCAGGGTGAGGAGGAGTGGCTAATAGGAGAGGAATGCAGGGGTGTATGGGGGCTGAGAAGCAAGTAGACTGAGTTGATGGCAGGGAGGGCAATGGTGAGCTAGCAACAACATGGTAGGGGGGGCAGTCACTGCAATGCTCATTCTCTGAGAAGTTCTGCTGGAAGGGAGTAGGCAGCTGGAGAGGAAGAGGGAGTTAAGAGGGATTTGTGCATAAAATAGATTTTTATCAGCTCATGGTGATGACCCTGAAGAAGAAATACTGACTGTGGGGGAATACTGAGCAAGCAGGGGGAGCAGGAGCTATGTTCTAGGCTGGGCTTGGCTTGGCTTGGAGAGGAGCTCTGTTCATCTGGGAGATGTGTAAGAGAGCAGAGGACTCTGGCCAGGAGGATCATTGTCAAGATGCAGGGATGGACTGGAGAAGACTGCACAGAATGCACCTGTGGGGAGGAGCCTGGGCCATACAGAGGTCCTTGGAGAGCACTGAAGGAAGGGTGACCATGGAGGACTGGTATGTGTGGGGTGAGATATGTCCTGGCACCGTTAGGGCCTAGAGAGACAGGGCTCCCAGGCAGATTGCAGTTTTGTGTACACCGTGCATGGGGAGTGCTTGTTCCTGTGGGAGAGGGTGTAGGTCTCCAAACCAGAGACAGGGAGAAGCACCCCTAGGAGGAGGTCCATAGACTGAGGAACATGAGTGTCACTTTCTCCAGAGGGCCAGGCCCTGATCAGGGAGAAGATGGTCTTGGTCTGTAAGTCTCTTCTCAACTGTCCTCACTCAGGAACCCACCACCCCCTTCCATCTGTCCCGAGGGCCCTAAAAGCCGGAACTTCCCCCGAGAGGTTCGCCAGACTCTGAAGGACTTTGCCTCAGGTGTGAGCACCAACCCCAGTAAGGCAGAGAGGGTAAGAAGGACAAAATCCTACCTCAGTTCGTTCTCCTCACTTCCACCCAGGTGACTCCCCTCACTTACCCCAGGCTGTTCTTCTCTTCTGCCCCTAGACAGCTCCCTCTTCCCCTCCTTGTCTCTCCTTCCACCAGGGGACTCCCCATACCTTTCTCCACCACTTCCCCTTCTCTTGGGTGTCTTCCCTTTTCCTCACATGCTCCATAGCCCCCCCGCAATGGTCTGTCTCCCAGGGTGCTGGTGGTCTCCATGTCTCTTTGACCTCTCCCCTCCAGGGTTTGGTTTTCTAATATGGGGGCTGCCCACTTCTTACCCTGGCCGAACTACAGGGGTTCCCAGTGCTCTGAGCTGGTGCCCTGAGCCAGCGGTCACTATGGGCAAGGACTTCACTGTCAGGGGAAGTGAAGTCCCAACCACCTTTGTGCACCACTGTAACTTGGGAATAGAAGTCTTGATGTTTTGGGCAGGAGAATCTGGCTTTGGAGACAGGCTTGACTGCTGAGCAGGTGTACAACTGGTTTGCCAATTACCGGCGGCGCCAAAGGTCCCTTCTCCAGCATATGGAGCCAACCCAGAAGGTTGTGTCAGAAGAAGTCCACAGTGCAAAGGAGAGGGAGCTCAACCCCCTCCATCCCTCAAGCAGTCCCCATGGTGACTCTGCCTTTGTAGGCAGGCCTCAGTGGTCAGGTGAGCTTCCTGAGAGCCCCAGCCTCCTTGTAGTTGGGGCTGATTTCTGACAGGACTGGTCTGGCTTAGTATTGGCCTCGGTGGGGCTGTGGCTGCCCTTGTATTTTCAGGTTACTGTGTGTTCAGGTGTCATTCTGGAGGTATTACACAGCCAGAGGGCGGGGGATAGTGAATAGATTTGGGAAATGAACCAAGCTTTGGGATTGTAACTGTTGGTTCAGACCAAAGTCAGGTGAAAGGACAAAGAAAGATATGGGAATGGGAGGCCATTCCTATTTTCAGCCAGCAGTGTTGCCTTTACACATTGGGCAGGAGGCTGGGATCTGCAGCCTCACACAACCTTCCTTTCTCTTTGATGTGCTTTTAGCAGGACATGAGGAAGGAGGACCTCCAGGGTCCTTAGAGAACACTCAAGCATCATGGGCACCACTGGCCCTGGCCCTGGGCTTTCCTGGAGTCAACACAGTCTCAAAGCCACTGTCTGCCAGGTATTGTCATACCTTTAGGCTGTGGGACCATCTTACCTGTTTTTATTTTTTTTGGCTGTACTGAGGTTTGAACTTAGGGCCTCACACTTGATAGGCAGGTGTTCTGCTTGAGCCACACCCCTACCCACATTACTGTTTAGCCCTAACTTTTCATGGGTAGAGACTGGGGTGTTGAGTGGGCCTGTGTTTGCCAGACCTGGACATTGAGACTAGGTTAGTGACAAGATGAGGCCTCAGGGGCAGAGAATCCACCAGCAAGGAGCACATGTCAGGGAATTGGAGGATGTAGCTCCATCTGACCCTCTGCTTTCTCTCTGCACTTTGTCTCACACATGACCTAATTTCATGTGCATTTCAAAGAATGAAAGAAAAAGAAGGAAGAACATGTAGAACATACCTACCATCTAAAGAGAAACACAGCATCGCTGGGTTTATTTCTAGTATTTTATTGGCTTGTGTTGCATAGAGTTAGCAATAGCCAATGTCTTTCCAATTCTGGTGTACCAGTGCTGTCTGAACCTTCCCCTGCATTCTCTGCTCACCTGGCATGTGGCATAAACATGATGTGGGGGTGTGGGGATGTAATTGGGGGCAGCCCAATTACAGTCAACCAGAGGCCAAGGTCCAGGCTGGCCTGGCCCACAATTGTCTATCACTCTGTGTACACTTCTCTTCCTCCTTTTTTGCACTCGTGACACCAGCATCTCCCATGATACCACCAGGACCAGCATCATAGGGCTGTATGATTTCAGGCACATTTGTGTGACCTCCCATTTATGAAATCAGGATGGTGATAAGACCCACCATGTGGACTGCTGCAAATATTAAGGGAATGTTTAACCAAAGCATAGGAGCACAAGTGAGCATGCGTGGAATATTAAATCATGAAACTATTATCAGTTTTCCACCTCTTATTCATTCAATATCAGTCATCATTTATTCACTTAATATTAGGGTCTTGCCAGTCATTTTTAGTTTTCAGTACTTCATGGAAGGCCATTGTGAATAAACTGCTAATGTACTTTAGGTTTTGAATAATTGGCTTTATTAATAGTTTCTAGAGGCCCAGCCTTGCAGCTTCAGGGGGAAGGATGCAGGCAGTGTGATGAGTGACATGCTGGGTGACACAGGCTTCAGTGACAGAGTTCAGATGAGCACTCACAGTCCTAAGTGTGGTTGAAGTCCCTTCCTAGGCCCTAGTGCCCTGGCCTGAAGGAGCCTCTGCCCACCAAGGGACATTGTTTACCATGTCCCCCAGGTCTCTGTCGGGAGACGAGAGGTACTTGGAGGGGTCGGGCCTCGATTCTGCCACCCTCAGCCACATCTGCCCTGGTCCTGGCCTCTGCCCTCTGGCTGCTGGCAGCGACATACTTGATCCCTCTCTGGCTGCACCTGAGTCATGGCTGATGTCCCTTGCACTGGCGTCATCCAAGGAAGTTTGCTTCCAGAGTGGGCAGACAGCCCATGGTCACATATTGGACTCCAGGATACATCCTTCAGACACTGCTGTGGCCATGTCCATTGCAAGCCTTGGTGATCCCAGCCCTGCAGGTGGGTCCACCTTGCACTGACCATGAGATTCAGCCTCAGACACTGTAACTACCCTGGTATTGTATGAGGGGTGGAAATGCAGGTGGGGTGTTTTGCTTGAATCTGTGGTGTTTGAAGATACCCAGAACCAGTGTAGAAGATAGAGACTCCTCTTCATATTTTGAAAAAAATATGCACATGGCTGAGAAGTGAGACAGGAAAGAGTTTAAATAGTAGAAAACAGCTGCCTCCTTGTGGCTCCCCTTGCAGCCATCTACTTTGCCTGTGAGCTCCTGTGCCTCAGACAGTGATGAACTCTGTGGAATTCCTTGTCTTCTACCCTCAGCTCTGAGTAGAAATGTCCTGTTTTAGTTTCTTTATTACTTATCTTTGCAGCTGTAAGTACCTTTACAATATGTTTAGATATGTATTTTGTTCACCAAATACAACAGAATTTTGCCATCTCACACTTTGTAAGGCACTATTGCTTCCCCTGCAGTTCTTAGTATTCTGCAATGCTTTTTGTTTTCTTGGAGTTTCTAACTGCATTTTTCCTACACCACATGCTTCTGTCACATCGATAATATCGTCCAGTGGTCCAAGCATTCCATCTCAAAAGCCAGTGCTGTGATCCCTCCTTTCCCTGTTCCCTGTTCCCAAGCAGGTGATGGCTCACGAGGCCTGGGGTGGAACCATCACCCCAGGTCCCCAACTGCTTCCTAGGTTGGTTCCAGTGCTTCCTGGATTGCAGGCTTGGTCTTTTTTTCTTGACTTGTTTTGTTAGAGAATATCTTTAATTAACTTTGCAAGACCGGGTGCCTGCAAGGTAATTTCCTGAGTCTTCTAATGTTCTAAAAATATCTTTAATTTGCCCTCACATTTGACTAACAAAAAATACTTTATCCCTCAGAAATTTGAAGACATTGTCATTTTTTGTAGTTTTTGATGTTGAGTCAGATATTTACTCCTTTGCAGATAATCTATCTTTCATTTCTTGGCGCTTTCAGCTTTTTTCCTGGAATTTCACACTGAGGGCCCATAGGTAGGGTTCTCTTTAGTTCATCTTCCTGTTAAGCCTTTTGATTTAAAGAAGTCTCCTTTAAGGCTTCTGGCATTTTTTGTACTATCCCTGTCAGATGCCCTGTGGCCGTGGGCCTGCCCATTTCCTCACCCTGCAGAATTGTGGATGTTGGGTATGAGGCTTTTCACACTTTCCTTTATCTTGGAAAGAGAAGATATGACCCATATGCTTTATTATGTGTGACCTCGAATGTCCACATTGACACTGGAACATCATTCCCTCTACTTAGAATGTCCTTCGAGTTTTACATGAAACAGCAGAAGCAGAGGTAGAGCCACATGCCAGGTAGTCAGGAAGGGCCCTTTGACCTCAGAAGGTCCTGAATAGCCAGCTACTGGATAAGGTGCTTGCTCTGATGGGCAGGAGGAAGAAGGCCAGCATGAGCCAATCCCAGGCCTGTGTTTGAGGTCAGAGTGTATTAATGCTGGTAGTGCCATCCCATAGAATGAGGGCAACGAGGAGCCTGCCTTCTCAGATGTCTTCTCTGCTACATGTATATCCATTCAGAGCTGACCAAATCCATGGTAGCTTATTTGTTTATTTTTTCCGATGGAGTGGGATTTGAACTTAGGGCTTTGCTCTTGGAAAACATGCACCGTACCACTTGAGCCATACACCTCCAGTCCATTTGCTCTGGTTATTTTGGAGATGGTGTCTTCTAAGCTGTTACTTGGACTGGCCTTGATCTGCATGCCTCCTGATCTCATCCTCCCAACTACCTAAGATTACAGATGTGAGCCATCAGTGCCTGACTATGTAGCTTATTTTTAAGAGGAAAAATCTGAGAAATTCTCTGATTTATTTTAGGTTGAGAGAAAGCCAGAGAACAGGGTGATGTAGTGACAGCTTACACCTCAGGGAAATCTCAGTGAAACCTAAAGTAAGTTTAAAGTGGGCACCATGGCAGGCTGGTGGCTAAATGTTCCATGCTGCAAGAGAGGTCTGCAGTGCAAGTTGTACATCCCATGGCCAGTGGAAGGAAGCAGCGTATGAGAAGAGCCAGACTCAGCTCTGGGCACTGTGTGGTAGGAGGCCCAGAGTGGCAAAGAATAGCTTAAAGTCAGCAGAACCCTACTTCCACTTGGTCTCAGGAGGTCTGAAAGATTGTTAAGGTCAAGGTTGTATTTTTCCTTCCTAAGGGGCAGGCTGAGGAGAGGTGAGCTGGGCTCATGCAATCTAGGCTGCCTTCCTACTTGCTATCATTGTGGTACATGTGTGCTGTGCTCCTTCCTCTTGCCATTGGGTTGTGAAATTTTTTACCTGCAGGACTTAGTGACCCTCACAATGACAGTCCTCAAAGTGTGTGCACAGAGGAGGGTCCAGGCCCAAGTGGTGGACGGTCAGAAATGAATGGCTTCTTGGTGACACAGCCCCCACTACAGGCTTGTGAATTCATCCTTCCTCACAGGTAAGCCTGAAGATCCACGGGCTCTGACAATGCTTTCTGCAGGCAATGAGGCAGGGTCTATAGACTCACCATCTCAACTCTGCAGCTCACTTCCTTTCCTATGGATTTCTAAAAACTATAACAGTCCCTCCATCTCACATCTTCCAAAAACAGAGTAGTTTGTCCCTCTAAAAAGAAAAGAACAGTCAGGCGCTGGTGGCTCACGCCTGTAACCCTAGCTACTCAGGAGGCAGAGATCAGGAGGATTGCAGTTCAAAGCCAGTTCAGGCAAATAGTTTGTGAGACCCTATCTGGAAAAAACCCATCACAAAAAAAGGCTGGTGGAGTAGCATGAGGTGTAGGCCCCAAGTACTACAACAACAAAAAGAATAGAACAGATGTGGGCATCCCCTTCTTTCCATGGTGTGTAGGAGTCAACTCTGACCTGAGATTACCCTGCCAATAGTAACCTCTTGCTGGTGGTTTTTCCCCACATAGGCTGTGGAGTTTCTGAGCAGCATCAAGATCCTGATTGTGTAGTAAGATGTAGTTTGTGGAACTTTTGAGGGAGTCAAGCAGCGTAGGAGAAAATAGTGTGATAACATCAAGGCTATGGATTGTCAGAGATGAAGAGATGACCAGGGTCTCTGGGGGTACTGCAGAGACAGTGTGAACAGTGTATGGGATGGTCTGAGGTCCTGTGGTGGAAAGAAGACAACTGAGACCCCCCAGACTGGGGAAAGGGGCCAGGAGAAAGCAGAGATGTGGGGGGATTGATGAGGGAATGTGACAGGATAGTCTGATGGAAAAAAGGACCATCACTACCCATCCTGTCCCAGTGGACACCAGTAGGGGTCACCAAGACCATGTCCCCAGGATATGGACCCCTTTTAGTCTGGGGGTGGCAAAGGCCATGAATCTGAAGTAGTTGTCCAGTGAGGAGAACATGTGAGAAGGGGTACAGCCCCCAAATCACATGCTCTGCTTGCTGAGACAGCTGGATTGTGGAATGCGTTCACCTTTGCATTCGGGTCACAGCTGAGATGGGGCAGATGCTGTAGAATTCCCCTTGTCCCCTTATAGTTTGCTTGGCTTCTCCACATGACTACTGTGACCTTTCTGTCACTACTTTGACTCTAACACCTCCTGCTTGCCCTTGCTCTGAAACGAGGACACCGAATTCTTTTTTTTTTTTCTTTTTCGATACTGGGGCTTGAACTCAGGGCCTAAACCTTGAGACACTCCCCCAGCCCTTTTTTGTGATAGATTGTTTTCCACATAGGGTCTCGTGAACTATTTTTCTGGGCTGGCTTTGAACCGTGAACCTCCTGATCTCTGCCTCCTGAGTAGCTAGAATTATAGGCGTGAGCCACCGAAAGCCGGTTACTGAATCCTTCTTTAAACGTCTTCATTGAGGAGTGATTGGCACACATTTAGCTGCGTATATGTACATTGAACAACCTACAGTTTTCCAGAATGTCATCAGTATCCACCATGAAGCCATAACCCTAATGAAGTTCATGAATGCAACCTCCTCATGCCCTCACCCACCATGACCCTGGCACGCCAGGGCCACAGGTCTACAGGTTTACTTCTGTCAGTAAAGATTAGTTGCACTGGGACTGGGAACATGGCTCAAGTGGCAGGACACTTGCCTAGCAAGTGTGAGGCCCTGAGTTCAATCCCTATTACCTACAAAAAAAAGAAAGAAAGAAAGAAAGAAAGATTAGGGCGCCTGCTGGAAAAGTCAGGTGAGTAACTGTTGATACACCTAACAACATGGTGAATCTCAAAGTAGTTATGCCCAGTGAAAGAAGCCAGAGAAAAGCAAAACACCAGAGTACACAGTGTATGCTTCTATTTACATGACATTCTATATAATGCACCTAATCCTTTTTATTTTGGCAGTACTGGGGTTTGAACTCAGGGCGTCATGATTGCTAGGCAGGCACTATACCCTTTGAGCCATTCTGCCAGTACAATAGTTAATCCTTTTATTGCTGACTCCTAATCCACAGTGTAAATGGGAGACTGTGTACTTGTCCATTCTCTTTTGGGTGGTATTTGGGTGTCTGTGGCTTGGGGAATTCCCAGAGGAGGTCACTGTGGATGTTCCTGCATGTGTGTAGTTTGCATATTTACTTTGTTTCCCCTGAAGTACACCTAGGAGTGCAACAATGGTAGGCATGTGTTGGCGTGGTTGAAAACCATTGAATTGTCCTGAGTGACTGTGCCTCTCCAGTCTCTACTCTCCTTCCTGCTTTTCCTGACTTGGTCCACATGGTCTTTCATCTCCCTCATACCTCAGAACCATTCCTTCTTTGTGATCTGTTCCTTCGTTTGTGTTCACTGGTTCAAAATCCATGAGCTTGCTCTAATGCACTCAACTTCATTTTTCCTGTATGACCTGCCAAATGATCCTGTTCACTGTGTAGTACATTCCCTTCCTAACTCACTCTACACACAGAGGGCTGTGCTGGAAGAAAGTGTTCATGATTGGAATGCAGCATCTAGAATGACTCCTGATGTACACAGATACGACTGGGGGGATCTTGTCATCAACCCCTTGAGTCATAACCTGACCTGATGTATAGAGCAGAACTGTGTGGGGCAGTCCCCGAGAGAGGGCCAGTTCTGATACTGCCCCTTTCTTAGCCTGCAAGACCTGGTGCCAGCCCCATCTGCCTTCCCAAGTCCTGTGTCTGCCTCGGAGCTGAGCCATCCCCTGACCTCCAGTCAGGTGAGGCCTGCATGTTTCAATCATAATCTGGTTCACAGTTCGTGGCTGAAGCGGGCTAAGCTAGTGTGTTGGAATGATAAAACCAAGCATTGAACAAAGAGTAGAGAAAACAAATGGCTGGACATTTTAGTAGTCTCAGAGCTGGGTTACTGTGGGGTTGTGCCTCCTTCTAGTCTAGAGTGTGGGTTTGACAGGATCTGGAGGTGCCCAGGTGGGAAGGTGGGTCTTGGAACCTAGCAGAAGGCACCTCTGTGTGTAATGCTGTGTTGGCTTCTAGGTGCAGTGGCCTGATGGCCAGGCCTCCTGTGATGCCTTCTGGGGAGCCAGGATGCTCCTTGAGTTTTCAGGGGGAAGCTGGGGCCGAACCATCCCTGGGGAGCCAAGCCAACAGCATGGAAGAAGCAGGTGTGGATTGACCAGCTGTGCAGCACAAGTTACAGAGCTTTATCCTGAATAAAAATGGAGGTCCCCAGAATTCCCCAAGGAAGGGATTCTGATGAGTAGTGGAAGGCTTGTTAGCCCACTGTCATGTTTGAATTTTTTGGTTGGTAACTCCCTGTATTGGAAGAAGCATTTGAAAAATGTGCATGAGATTAGAAGTTGTAGGCAGGCCTGTTAGACTTGGGTAGTGATAAATCAGAATCAAGTTCCCAGTGAGTTCTGTGCACTGAGGCCTAGAAGGGAGAATGTTGCACTACTGGTCCTTTTCAACTGCCCATACACAAGGTCACCCTCCTACACCTGTTAATTTTATGAGTGAGGTGTGAGGAGCATTTTGACATATCTGTGTTCAAAGGATATTTTCTTGAGTGCTGAGAGGCAAACCTGGCTAGGGATGGTTGAGACAGGGTGGGCCATGGTGGGTTTCCCTGCCAGGTGGTAATTCATTGTGTCTGCAAAACAAACATTTTATTCAACTACATTAAAGTTTAGTGTTTAAACTCCCTCCTTTCTTCATTTAAATATGTATCCTGACATCTGTTTGTCAGTGCATAAAGATTAACGCCAGCCTTTCAGTCCTACAGCAGCATTTCATGATGGGGTTGTGTTAACTGATGCCCCAGTACCCTACTGGTGGGCATTGACTGTGTCCATTATCTGTTTTCTATACAGAATTAGGCTGGGCATTCCTGTCCTCTCCCCTTAGCCCTATGCCCTTTACCTGATTATTTCTTCATAATAAACTCTAGAAGCTGAATTTCTTGGGTTGCTGCCTAAGGTGTGCACTATAGATTCTAGGTGTCTGTGGGTATAGCCCTCTGCTCACAGGAGCACACTGTAGAAGGGAGCGGTGTGTGGGTGGGGTATCAGCACTGGATCCAGAGGTCAGACCCTGCCCCTGCTCTCAGAAGCTTCTAAGCTGGTCTGTGAGAGACACAGGCACAAAGCTCTTCCTTCCATTATGTTGTGTGTGTAAGAATGAGGATCTACAGCCAGGCACCAGTGGCTCACGCCTGTCATCTAGCTACTAGGAGGCAGAGATCAGGAGGATTGCGGTTCAGAGGCAGCCTGGGCAAACAGTTCAGTAAGACCCTATCTCGAAAAAACCAACCAACCAACCAACCAAACAAACCACCACAAAAGGGCTGGTAGAGTGGCACAAGGTGAAGGCTCTGAGTTCAAATCCCAGTACTGCAAAGAAAAAACAAAAAGAATGAAGGTCCACTGCTGGGAGCCCCCCAGGAGAACTGACTGTGATTGGAGGAGGGGGTCCAGAGGCCATCATGCTGATCACTGGTGTCCTCCTGGGGCCCTAACAATCTCCAAGCCTGGAAGGGAATGAGGGCACTGACACTGACCCCTGGCCTCCTGGGAGGCCCAGATCACAGAGGATGTGCTGCCAGCAGCACGTGTTGGGTGGGGGCCAGCCACCCGTCTACATGACACCGGAGTAGTGGGGCTCAGGCCTCCCCCACCCAGCCAACTCTCCCAAACTCAGAGGGTAGCAGCAGCACCTATCCCTTAGCCCTCCCAGGAAATAGCTCATCTGTGGCTTCAGGCCTTTTCTATGTCCTGCAGGGCCTGGATAGCCAGCAAGGAGTTGTCTGTGGGGGAGGTGGCTACAGTCAGAGGCAGTTTGCTCCCTCCTATCCTAGGAAGGCTGAGCTCAGTCCTGAAAGTTCTAGACCCCTTATTTAGCCAGCTGCATCCTGTCTGTTTTGGGGAAAACAGACTAAAGTGTGTGGAGCTGACCTTTGGCTGGGAATGGGTCTCCTGAGATGGAGCAGTTGATAAGAACTGCCTCTTCTGCAGCCTAAGCTGCAGCTGGTTTTACTTCTTGCAAAACAAAGCCCACCGTTCCTTATCTCCCACCCCCTTCCTTTGCCCGCCCCTAGACCTTGCTTCAGCAGCTGGTCTCATCCCTTGCTGATCAAAGCCCACTGTCCCTTATCTCCACCACCTCCCTTTGCCCGCCCCTATTCCTTGCTCCTGCAGCTGGTGTCTTCCTTTGCAGATCAAAGATCATCCCTTTCAGCAACACCACCAACAACAGGTGTTGGCGAGGATGGGGGGGGGAAAAGGAACCCTCTTACACTGTTGGTGGGAATGTAGACTAGTACAACCACTCTGGAAAAAAATTTGGAGGCTACTTAAAAAGCTGGACATCGATCTACCATTTGACCCAGCAATACCACTCTTGGGGATATACCCAAAAGACTGTTACTCCAGAGGCACCTGCACATCCATGTTTATTGTGGCACTATTCACAATAGCCAAGTTATGGAAACAGCCAAGATGCCCCAGCACTGACGAATGGATTAAGAAAATGTGGTATCTATACACAATGGAATTTTATGCAGCCATGAAGAAGAACGAAATGTTATCATTCGCTGGTAAATGGATGGAATTGGAGAACATCATTCTGAGTGAGGTTAGCCTGGCCCAAAAGACCAAAAATCGTATGTTCTCCCTCATATGTGGACATTAGATCAAGGGCAAACACAACAAGGGGATTGGACTTTGAGCACATGATAAAAGCGAGAGCACACAAGGAAGGGGTGAGGATAGGTAAGACACCTAAAAAACTAGCTAGCATTTGTTGCCCTTAACGCAGAGAAACTAAAGCAGATACCTTAAAGCAACTGAGGCCAATAGGAGAAGGGGACCAGGAACTAGAGAAAAGGTGAGAGCAAAAAGAATTAACCTAGAAGGTAACACCCACGCACAGGAAATCAATGTGAGTCAATGCCCTGTATAGCTATCCTTATCTCAACCAGCAAAACCCCTTGTTCCTTCCTATTATTGCTTATACTCTCTCTACAACAAAATTAGAAATAAGGGCAAAATAGTTTCTGCTGGGTATTGGTGGGGGGGAGAGGGAGGGGGCGGAGTGGGTGGTAAGGGAGGGGGTGGGGCAGGGGGGAGAAATGACCCAAGCCTTGTATGCACATATGAATAATAAAAGTGAAAAAAAAGAAATCATCCCTTGCCCTTGCATTCTCCCAAATGCTACTTAAGATCAGACCGGCCGAGAGAAGCTGCTGAGCCTTTTTCTCTGGGCCAGTCAGCCTGCTTATTAAACTTTTGGACATGAGATAACTCTCCTGAGCCTCCTTTGTGTGCGGTGTGCAGCGTTTTCCTAACAGCAGTTACCTATGTAATGGCCAGAAGCCGTTGTCTGGAAAGTGCTGCTAGAGGCTCGGGGTTCAATACTCAGCGCCACTTAAAATAAATAAATAAATAAAATAAAAAGCAAACTGCAACCAAGAAACTGCCTTGGCTCAGGCCATCTGCTCTTCGGGCCAGAGGTGGAAGGGCCTGAAGCCCTGTCCAATCAGAGGCGCTGGTTGATGACGGTCCAATCAGAAACGCTGCCAGGCGGACAGGGCGGGCTTTCAAACTCTCGCGGGCTTGTCACCGGGTCGCCATCTTGCGAACTTTTTGGCTTCCTCCTCTCGGCTCTTTAAGCCCAGGCGGCATTGCTGCAGTCTCTGTCTCCCAGGGCCCTGCGGGTGCTCTGGAGGTCCACAGGGAAGACGCCGGACACCTGGAGGCCAGGAGATGGTGAGTGTCCGGCTCGGCATCCTGAGACTGGACCCGGCCAGGCGGTCGGCACCGGAGCCGGCAGTGTCCGGAGCAGCCGGGCCCTTCGTCCCCTCTGACCCACGTACTAGGGCTTCCGGGCTTTCTGTCCCATCCCTGTTTGGCGACTGCAGCCTCCGCCCTGGGTCTCGTCGGGCTGCGGGTAGGGGTGGGCCGGCTGCCGGGCCTCTCCCGTCCCTGTCCCTGCTCGGCTACTGCAGCCTCTGGAGCTCTGTCTGTGCACCCAGGCCTCGGTCCCCTCCGCCTCGGGGTGGGGCTGAGTGGCAGCTCGGACGGACCCTCCTTCCCTGTCCGTGTGCAGCGATTTCAGCCCCCTGAAGCCTTCAGTGGGCGGCTCTGTACTACATTGTTGACTCGCCAGTTTGGTATGAATTTCCACTGTGTCTGTGGCGTTTCTGCACGAGAAGAGCTGCTAAATGTAGGGTCCCCAGACTCTCCTCCACCTGAGGGGTCACCCTTTCTCCAGTGAGTTTTCTAAAAGTAGAAGAAGCAGGACCCCCCCCCCCCCAATCCTGAACACTGTCTCCTCAGCCTAGCACTTCCTAGCGCTGGAATAAATTCCTAAAGTTCCAGCTCACTGCTCTCGTTTCTAAACACCATCTTCCCCCTTTCACGACATTGCTATTTGTTCTTCATGCTACATTTCAAATGGACACAGCACTTTGTCATTTTGTTCGCTAGGCAGTGCATGACATTTCTTAAAGAATTCTTCTCTTAGCGAACATTTCACATAAGAAGAAAGCGAGAACTTGACTCCCAGCCCCCACCATCCTGAAAAAATCTTTGTGCCCCTCCTTTTGTCGTCCTTAGCCACAGACACCTAGAATTTCTTGGGTTGAGTGTCCCCTTTGGAAACTTTAGAGGGTGATGTGTACTCATCCCAGCCTCCAGTCTTTTCCTGGTCCTATGTTTAGAGGTGTCTAAAGCCAGGTGCCCACAGCTGTCACGTCTGGTCTCTTGGTGGGTCTAGTGAATAGCAGGTCCTGGCTTTCTCTTCTAGAGAGTAAGTTGAAATGTGGGTGTGGAGCCTCTCAGGGAAAGAGCTGGATGAGTTTGTCTTTTTCTGTATCTGGATTTTTATGGATCACCTCTGGCTCTAACCATTTTCCTTTAAGTAGCATGATTTCATTGTTTGTGACTGAATAATGCTCCACTATGTGTGTAAGCCAGGTTTTCTTTATCCCATCCTGTACTGATAGGCATGTATGCTGAGCCTGTGTCTTTGCTGTTGTGAATAGTACTGCAGTAAACATGGGTATGCAGGTGTCTTGTTTGTATGCTGACTTTATTTCCTTTCGTATACCACTCCTCAGGAGTGGTATAGCTGGGTCATAGTGGTAGTATTTCTAGTTGTTTTGGTGGGGGGAACCCACATAGTGTTTTTAAATAGCTGTTCTATTTCCATTTGTACCAACAGTGTATAATGGTTTCTTTTTTTCCACATCCTCACCACTATTTGTTTTTTGTTTTCTTGATAATAGTCATTATGACTGAGGTGAGATGGAATCTCAATGTACTTATGGTTTGCATTTCCCCCAGGGCTACAGATTTTCAGCATTTTTTCATGTATTTATTGGCCATTTTTACTTTTCCTGCTAAGTGTCCATTCACAGTATTTGCCCATTTTTTGAATGGATGACTTGTTCTTTTGATGTTAAGTGTTTTTGTTTGTTACTGGGGTTTGAAGTCAGGGCCTGGTTGCTAAGGCAGGCACTCTACCACTTGAGCCATTCCACCAGCACTGATGTTAAGTTTTTTGAGTCCTTCATATGTTCTGAATTCTAACTAGCTGTCAGATGAATAGCTCACAAAGACTCCCAACTTTGTAGGTTGTCTGTTAATTCTGTTGATTGTTTCCTTTGCTGTACAGAACCTTATTAACTTGACATGTTCCCATTTGTCAATTCTCGCTCTTGTTTCTTGGCCTATTGGAGTCCTTTCAAGAAATTGTTGGGTATGCTAGTACCTTAAAGAATTTCCCTATGTTTTCCTCTACAAGTATCAAATGTTCATCTTTTACATTAAGATTTTGATGTGTTTTGAGTTGATTTTGTACTGGGTGAGAAATAGGAGTCTGCTTATAGTGTTGTGTATGTTAATTTTCAGTCTTCCCAGCACCATTGGTTGAAGAGGCCGTCTTTTCTGCAGCTTATGTTTTTGGCACCCTTGCTGAGAGTCATTTACCATAGCCACATAGGCTTATTTCTGAGCTCTTTATTCTATCCCATTGGTCTGTGTGTCTGTCAGTACCATGCTGGTTTTGTTACTGTGGCTCTGTACTATGTTTTGAAATCAGATACTGTGATGCCTTCACTATAGCTCTTTTTGGTCAGGGTTGCTTTGTCTATTTGAGGTCTTTTGTGTTCACATAAGAATTGTAGACTTTGAAGTGTTTGTAGAGTATCATTGGTATTTTGATGGGTGTGTAGATTGTTTTCAGTTGTATTGACAATATTCTGCCAAACATGAACATGGGAGTTCTTTGTATCTTCTAGTGTCTCTTTCAATTTATTTCTTCATTTTAAAAATAATTTGCAGTGTAGCGATCTTTGACCTTCTTTGGTTTATTCCTAGGTTTTTTATTATACTGGTATGGAATTGCATCAGTTAAGCTACTGATTTTTCTATGTTGATTTTGTGTACTAGTATTTTGCTGAAACTGCTTATCAGGTTTAAGAGTCTTAGCTGTGCAGTGGTGGCTCACACGTGTAATTGCCGGTACTTGGGAGACTGAGATTGGAAAGATCCAGTTTTGAGACTCCAGCTCCAAAATAAGCAGAGGAAAATGGACTGGAGGTGTGGCTCAAGCAGCAGAATGCCTGCTTTGCAAGCGTGAAGCCCTGAGTTCAAACCTGAGTCCCACTTCTTTCTTCCCAAAATAAAATCTTTGGGTGAGGTCTGTTAGATTTTCTAGATAAAAGAATTATGTCTTCTGCACACATGGATAATTTGTCTTGCTCCTTTCTTTGCTTGAGACCCTTTTTATTTCTCTTGCCAAGTTGCTCTGGCTAAAAATTCAAAAGATGCATCAAATAAGAGGGCGCCTTTGTCCCTGATGTTAGAGGAAATACGTTTAGTTTTTCTCCATCCCGTGTGATGTTGGCTATGGGTTTGTCATATATAGACTTTATTATGTTGAGGTATACTCTTTCTATACTTAATTAATTCAGGGCTTTTTATCAGGAAGGAATGTTGAATTTTATCAAAGTCTTTTTCCAGTACCTTTTTTTTTCTTTTTTTGAGACAGGGTCTCACTATGTAGGCCAGGCCAGCCTGACACCTGAAATCTTCCTGCCTCAGCTTCCTGAGTGCTGCCATTACAGATGTTCACCACTATCTACAGGTTCCATTACTCTTTTCAGTTATGAAGACTGCTCTGAACATTGTCTCAGTAGGTACACCTTGTATTGGCCTCTAGGCTTCTTTTGTATGACTTCTAGGTCAGGGATACTTGGATAAAACTCAGTCTCTACCATATAGTAGATGGTTGACAAAATCATAAAAGTAAAAATATTGTTATTCTCACAGATTATTTTCAGTTTTATGCAGTAATCTGTTTAGAGTGATACCTAGTATAGTTGAAATGACCAAAAAAGGAGTGCTGTTATGCATGCTATTTATAATAAAATGTAAAGTCTTTAAAACTTTTTCAATTTATATTCATGAATCAATGCATTTTCCCCTAGTGTTCCACATAATGACTGTTCAAGAGTGCCTCTTGGCATCAGTAGTGAGCCTCTACATAGTGAGGAACTGAGGCCCCAGCACAGAACTAAAGGAACGGATTCTGCATTTTAATAAGATCTCTAATTCATGGTTGTACACAGTACGATTTGAAAGTACCTTTCTCACTCACCATGACTTTCTTATCTGAGAAAAAAAATGTATCTTCTAAAATATGAACATAGCACTTAAAATGTATATTCTTGATCCCTTAATTTAACATTTTGTATTTCATAAAAGTTTATTACTGGGCTGGGGATGTAGCTCAGTGATACATGTTTGCCTAGCATGGTCCTGGGTTTGAGCTCCACCACAGCAAAACAAAATAAATGTGTAACATCTACAAAGGTTTTGTGGATCTTATGTCATCTTCTTTCCTCAGAGGTAGCTAGTACATTAGAGAACATCACTGTATTAAAAAAAGTATCTTACTGAATAATTAAGATTATTCACCTATGTCAGAACCAGTTCTCCAACCTTTCCCATTTTGGGTAGAGTAAGAACTCTGTCAGGGCTGGCAGAGTGGCTTAACAAGTGTGAAACTCTGAGTTCAAACCCTAGTACTTGAAAAAAAAAAATTCTGTCAATGACAAATGGTCAATGTCCTATTGAATTGTTTGTTTTTATTTCAGGAACTGTTGACATTCAGGGATGTGGCTGTTGATTTCTCTCAAGAGGAGTGGGAATGCCTAGAACCTGCTCAGCAGAATTTATATAGTGACGTGATGTTAGAGAACTACAGGAACCTGGTGTCCCTGGGTATGGATAGTTTCCCTACAGAATTCTGAATTCTCACTGCCAACCTTTAATTTCCTTCCTTTGAGGAATATCTCTCAGAGCATGTACTTTGCATGACTGAGTTTCATATTGCTGTCTGTAGGAAAAAATTTTGGGTATTTGTGGATATAGATAATGAAACATTCATGGTTTTCTTTTTTTAGTCATCCCCTTTCTTGAGATACACCTTTTACTTTAGTGGTAATTATAGAATTCAGTGGTCTGAAAGATTGCCGTTTACTTCTTAAAAGCCTAATTTATCCCCTTTAGGTTTGGTTTGGTACTGGGCGGAAGTGGAGTTCAGGATCTGCAAATTAAAAATGCTTCTGAAGAATTCTAATGAGTCTGTTAGGGAACAACTATTGACATAGTAATTTTCTAGACTATATTATGTCAGTACTGAGCACAGTCATGAGAAAGAAACGTAGTAGTTACTGTGTGACTTCCAAACAAATCTCATGTTCTATTTTTCAATAAACAGGTCTTGCTGTCTTTAAGCCGAACCTGGTTACCTTTTTGGAACAGAGAAAAGAACCTTGGAACTTGCTGCGACAAGAGACAGGAACCATATGCCCAGGTTGGTAGGAATGAATGAGGCAGAGGACATAGGTGAGAGGTCCAGAGGTCTAGGGCCAACTCTTGAAATGTGGATTGAGAAGCACAGTTCCAGTGGAGATGACTTTTCAGAAGCCTAGGTTTATTTCTCTTGCTGTCACAGAAGGACATCTCCTGCTGTATATTTATCATGCCTTTCAAACCTCTAAGCCTTCTCCTTCTCTCCGGTCATCTCCTCACACATTCACAGTTACAGCCAAATTCCTCCCTTTTCCCTCCATGGTCAGTATGATCTGATTGCTCTTCCATTGCTCTTGGGGACCCCAGAAAATCTGTGCCCATTTCTAAAAATCTCTGTTTTAGACCACTGTGATATGTTAATAACATCAGAGTTTTGCTCAGTTTACTTTTGAAAATTGTTTCATCACAGCTGTTAATGAATGGTTATAAGTTTTCTGTGAAGTTGGTCTGTCAGTGATTCCCAGTGCTTACTATGTGGATATGTGATCACAGCTCGAAGTTGTAGTTATCTAAAAGGATTTAAAGGAATAGTGCAAGTATTTTCTTGGGTTAAAATTTCTCTTGTTTTGCGATTCCTTTCTCTCTCTCTCTCTTTTTTATTTTTTACAGTGTATTCTATATTTTTTACATTAGGTTCCCTGACATCAGTTAATATAGTTTTTAGTTTTAGTTTTTAACATAGGTTAAAAAGTATATTATTGGATGTCAAATTTCATCCAAGGTGCTCTACCACTAAAGCCACTCCACCACCCCTGTTTTTGTTTTAAAGTGTATTTTATATAACATAAGTAGTGCTACCCTGGTTTCTTTTGGTCATTTATTTCATGTAATATCCTTTCCCTTCTTTCACTTTCAGCCTATCTGCATTCTGAGATCTTGAAAGAGTCTCCTGTAGATAGCATGTCATTGGATTTTTTTCTTTTTTTGGCTGAATCCTATCAGCTAATTTATGTGTTTTGATTGGGGATTAAATACAAATTTATTTATATTGCAAGAAATTACTGAAAAGGAAGAACTTAACTATTGCCATTTTATAAATTGCTTTCTGCATATCTTATAGTTGTTTTTCTTCTAATTAAGGAACTTCTTTTCTTAATTGCTTTATTTTGTGTGTCATTGATTTTTTTATGGCGGCATGCTATGATTGTTTTCCTTTTTCCTCTGTTTATCTTCTGTAAATCTCTTTCCACTTACTGGCGATTTTAGAAAAACACTTTAAGCTTACAACACTGTATTTTAAATTGGTAACAAATTAACTTCAACTGCCTATAAAGATTCTTTGTCTTTATGTGTCTCCTCAATGTCTGTTACTGATACCACAGCTGTTTTTATATTGTCTGTCCTTTAACACATTCATGGTTATTTTTATGCTTCTATCTTTCAAATTCTATAGCAAAATTGAAAGTGCTGAATGCACTTGTGTTGCAGTACTATGGAATTCTATGTGTGTATTTGTTTTTCCGTGACTGCTTTAAAATTCATTATGAAAAAAAAAATTCATTATGATATGTATTGCTCTGCCACAGTATTTTAGTTTTCACTAGAAAGGACTCTATTTAACATTTCTGGTAGGGCCGGTTTAGTGGTAATAAACTTTTTGAGCATTTGTATATCTTTAAAGTATTTTTTTCTTCACTTTCAGGACAGTTTTGTTGGATTTGTTATTATTGGTTGGGATTGTTTGTTCTTTCTACATTTTGTATTCTCCAGCATTTTTCTAGATTTTAGGTTTTTGCTGAGGAATTTGTTGCTATTCATAAAAGAGCACCCTTAAAATTGACACATCCGTTTTCTCTTGCTGCTCATAGATTCTCTTTGTAATTTTTAAGTATTTGATTAAGATGTGCCGCTTTTTGTGTTTTGGTATTTGTATTTTTTGGACATACAATTATCTTCTTGAATTTTGATGTCAGTTTCCTTCCTTATATTTCTAATTTCTCACTGAATTCCCATGTTTTTTATTGAGACAAGGTCTCACTATGTAGTTCAGGTTTGTCTTGAACCCACTGTCTAGCTTTGGCTGGTCTCTAGCTCCTCCTGCTTCTGCTTCCTGAGTGCTGGAATAAAGAGCATGTGGCACCATGTTCGTCTTTTTTTTTTTTTTGTTTGTTCTGGGATATGAACTTGGCTTCATGCTTGCTTGGCAGGTGCTCTACTCCAGCGTTACTCCACCAGCCCTTTTTTGTGTTGGGTATTTTCAAGATATGGTCTCTCAAAATATTTGCCTGTGCTGGCTTTGTACCTCCAAAGTAGTAGGATTCCAGGCGTGAGTCACGGGCACTGGGTTCATGTAATTTTTTTTTTTTTTAATTCTTCAGCCACATGGTTTATGCTTCTTTCTACTCATAGTTTTTAACTTTTTACTGATATTCTCAGTTTTTTAATTTCGTTTACTTGTTTAGCCATTAGACATCTTTCAAATGGTAATTTTGAGTTTTTAGGTGATTCAAAAATACCATGTTCTTAATGGTCAATTTCTAGTGTTTCTTTTGCACATTTGATTGATCCATGGTTCCCTTTTCCTTTGCATGCTGTGTTAAATTCGTTTATTTACAAACCTGCCAACAGCAGGTTCATATGATTATATGAACTGTGGAAATTACTACATTTCCATAAAAAAACTAGACATAGAATGACCATAGGATTCATCAGTTTCACTACTGAACATAATAGTGAAAGAAACTAAATCAGTGCATTGAAGAGACATTTCCACTTCCATGTTCAGTTCAGCATTGTTTACAATGGCCAAAAGATAGAATCAATTTAAGCAGCCCTCCATGGCTGAATGAAAGAAAACATATGGTGTGTATATATATATGTACACAACACAGTACTATTCAGCTATACAAAAGAGAATGTATTGCAATTTAAAGTAATATCAGCAAGCATGCGGGACTTTACATTAAGTATAATAAGCCAGACACAGAAAATTGACTATTGCATGATTTAATTTCACTCACAGAATCTGAAATAATTAGACTCAGAAATGTAGAGAGTAAAATGGTTTACCTGATTACCAGCCACTGTGCCTGTTGGAGTTAGGGTGATGTTGGTAAATGGTGACAAAACTTTAGTTTAACAGTCATAATAATGCTAAGAGTTCTGTGCAACATGGCAACTGTAGTCAATAATGTGCTCTCAACAGATGCTAAAAGAATGGATATAAAGTGTTGTAAACTCCAAACTGATATTTATGTGAAATAATTCCTGTGTCAATTAGCTAGATTTAGTCATTGATGTACATGGTAATTAAGTGCAATTTGTCAATGAAGTCAATAATGATAAAAAAAAAATGCAGTCATTCATCCTATTCTCTATGGGTTGGCAATTAACCATGCTTATAATTGTTGGAGGCTCTTAGATATGTTTTCAGGATGTGTCTTCTATGGATTTTTTTCAGTTAAAAAGGCTTGCCCACCACGCTAAGATTCCACCTCACCCCTCTTAGAATAGCCATCATCAGCAACACCACCAACAACAGGTGTTAGCGAGGATGCGGGGAAAAAGGAACCCTCATACACTGTTGGTGGGAATGTAAACTAGTACAACCACTCTGGAAAATATTTGGAGGCTACTTAAAAAGCTAGACATTGATCTACCATTTGATCCAGCAATACCACTCTTGGGGATATACCCAAAAGACTGTGACACAGGTTACTCCAGAGGCACCTGCACACCCATGTTTATTGCGGCACTATTCACAATAGCCAAGTTATGGAAACAGCCAAGATGCCCCACCACTGACGAATGGATTAAGAAAATGTGGTATCTATACACAATGGAATTCTATGCAGCCATGAAGAAGAACGAAATGTTATCATTCGCTGGTAAATGGATGGAATTGCAGAACATCATTCTGAGTGAGGTTAGCCTGGCCCAAAAGACCAAAAATCATATGTTCTCCCTCATATGTGGACATTAGATCAAGGGCAAACACAACAATGGGATTGGACTTTGAGCACATGATAAAAGCGAGAGCACACAAGGGAGGGGTGAGGATAGGTAAGACATCTAAAAAATTAGCTAGTATTTGTTGCCCTTAACGCAGAGAAACTAAAGCAGATACCTTAAAAGCAACTGAGGCCAATAGGAAAAGGGGACCAGGAACTAGAGAAAAGGTTAGATCAAATAGAATTAACATAGAAGGTAACACACACACACACACACACACACAGGAAATCAATGTGAGTCAATGCCCTGTATAGCTATCCTTATCTCAACCAGCAGAAACCCTTGTTCCTTCCTATTATTGCTTATACTCTCTCTACAACAAAATTAGAAATAAGGGCAAAATTGTTTCTGCTGGGTATTGAGGGGGTTGGGGGGGAGAGGGAGGGGGCGGAGTGGGTGTTAAGGGAGGGGGTGGGGGCTGGGGGGGGAGAAATGACCCAAGCCTTGTATGCACATATGAATAATAAAGGAAAAAAAAGGCTTGCCCATATTTCTTCTTAAGAACACATAGGCTCTCTGTATCGGGTACTGTTGTTTCTTTGGTACAGTAATAAACATTAACTGTTGATATCCGTTGGGCCACTTTCTCATCCACAATATAACCTGTTATCTCTAGGACTGTGTCAGTATAGACAGAAACCTGTGTTTAGTTAGCTCCTCAAGGAAGCTAGAAATGTGTACACGTGTTTCACTGTCTTGTCTCCTGAGGAAGAAAGTCGGGGGAGGGGATGTTGGAGGTTTTTTCCTAATTACACAATGTTGTATTGGGGAGGAGGAAGGACTGTGGTTTACAAAAATAACATTTTCCTTCCCTAACTGTGTGACTGCTTAGTGGTGTGCTTATCTGTGGTGTTGTGATGCACAGATGTCTTTTTAAGTTCTCACAGATCAATTTGTTCAGCATGTTGTTAAGTTCACATACCTGTGGAGTAATGAGGGCCTTGGGTTTACTATCCTGCTGATGTCACCAGCTTGTTATAATGTGATACATTTAGAGAGTATATTCACCTGGGATAATTTGTTATTTTTATTTCTTTCAGTTATATCGTCCCATAACAGCCGAGACTTTTCATCAGAGCATAATATAACATGTTCATTTCAAAAACTAATAAATGGAAGACATGGAAATTGTGGCCTTGACAATTTTCACCCAAGCAAGGCATGGGAAAGTGGGGATGAGAGTGAAGGTCAGGAAGCTTTGTATGGTGGACATCACCAGTGTGTGACAACTAATAGCAAGAACTTCACTGTCAACAGAGATCAAGAACATGAACCGTCTCAGGAAAAATCTCGATTCATGCCAGTTACTTTTCAAGAGCCATCTGTTTCTATAAGTAAACATCCACAGCAATTTTTGAAACATGCCTTTCTCCTGAAAGGAAATTTGGAAAATATGGAAAGGGGTCTAGCCCATGCTTCAGTTAATGACTTGAACAATTTCAAGTGTAGCACTTGGTTAAACATTAACTCAGGCATTTCTTTAGAGAAGATATTTCAAAATGAAGAACAAGTGTCTAAATGTGACCAATTTGAGAGTTCCTTTACACAAAGTTCTTCATTCTGTAATCAAGCAATTCCTTCTTGTGACAAAGCATACAATTTTAATGGGAAGCTCTCTTCTTACCCATTATTGCTGAATCAAAAATCAGATACAAATATTTGGAAAGTACACGACATAAGTAATGAAACTAGGCAGATATTTAACCAGGGCTGTGTAATAAAGAATTACCAGGATATTTATATTGGTGATAAAATTTATGAATGCAATGAACATCATAAAAACTTCAACCTTGGCTTGGATCCTAATAATCATCAGTGTGTTTGTTTTCCAAAGAACCTTTACAGAGGTAAAAAATATGAAAAAGTCTTGAATCAGTGCTCAAGACTTGTTATCCATCAAAGTCCTCGTATTCAAGGCAAGCCTTACAAATGTAAAGAATGTGGCAAAGTCTTTGTGAAGTGTTCAAATCTTAGACAACATCAGAGAATTCATACTGGAGAGAAACCATACAAATGTAATGAATGTGGCTTATCTTTTACTCAACGCTCAAACCTTGTTCAGCATCAGAGAGTTCATACTGGAGAGAAACCCTACAAATGTAATGAATGTGGCCTATCCTTTAATCAAAGCTCGAACCTTGTTCAGCATCACAGAGTTCATACTGGAGAGAAACCCTACAAATGTAATGAATGTGGTAAAGCCTTTAAGAGTTGCTCACACCTTACTGTACACCAGAGAATTCATACTGGAGAGAAACCATACAAATGTAAAGAATGTGGCAAAGCCTTTATTGATTGTTCAACCTTTGCCTACCACCAGCTAATTCATACTGGAGAAAAACCTTTCAAATGTAAAGAATGTGGCAGGGCCTTTACCAAGTGTTCAAATCTCAGACAACATCAGAGAGTTCATACTGGAGAGAAGCCCTATAAGTGTAAAGAATGTGGCAAAACCTTTACTACGTGTTCAAGCCTTAGGCAACATCACATAATTCATACTGGAGAGAAACCCTACAAATGTACAGAATGTGGCAAAGCTTTTAACAAATGTTCAAGCCTTAGAAAACATCACAGAATCCATACTGGGGCGAAACTAAAGAATCTATAGATCAAGTTATGGAGATTTGATATCTTAACAATGATTATATTGCTGAGGAACAGGGCATTTTTTGGCATTCATTTGTCTTCATTTCTCTCATCCATGCTTTAAAGTTTTGTGAATTTTAGATCCTCACTGGTGGGTTTTCTGAATTTTAGGTCCTCCTTACTGGTGTGTACTCTGCACATTTCTGAGTTCATACTGGGTATTACATGGAGAGATAGAGTGTTCCAGAGAAAGCTTGATTTTATAATAAAACAGCTCTCTTGATAAAGCATTCATCCATTAATTGATGAATGAATTAACTTCATTCATAAGGGTAGAACTCTCATGTGCTAATCAGTTCCCAGAGGTCTCCCTCATATACTATTAGCATATGACTTTTAGATTAAGTTTCTTCTCCTGGCCAGTGTGAGCAGGTCTCTTGACCTAACTGGGAGTGATTGGGGATTGAGAAAAAAAGACAAAGACAGACATGTAGAAAAGCTTGGGGTCAGGTGGGTCTGGCACACATGATGAGAGATGTCGGCGACCCCCTCCGCCTTCAAGTGTGTTTATTTATACAGTAAGCATGAGAAAGAAGGGTGAAGTGCAGGTCGAGTTCTCATGGGTCCAATTGCGTAGGTGGCAGGAACAGTGCAGCTGTGGTATGTTGTTATTTACTGCAGACTATCCTGACTACTTCAGCATGTCCTGTTCCTGCAAGGCAGCCTTGCTGAACCTTGACTCCTCTTGGCTGGGTCCGTTCTTATCAGCCAAGGGGCCCTTGGACAGAGCTGTGCTCATGCCAGGGTCTGTCTCCACTGCCTCAGTCTCCCTACTTGCAAGGCAGCCTTGCTGAACCTTGCTCACCTGCTTTGTGCCAGGGCTTTGCCTTCTCAGCACAAAGGACTCTGACACGGCCTTGCTCATGTCAAAGTTTCTTCTCAGTCTATTTAGTTACTGGTCTCCCACAGTTTCTAACACATGAATCCAAACCATAGCAGCATACTTTCAGGTTGAGGCACAGGATGGTGGGCTCTTTCAGTTTGTCCAGAACTATGGTCTGGAATATTAACTTTGAATTTCAGAAGTTCTTTATGATGTCAGGATGGTGATCACCAATGGTAAATGGTGGGGTAGCACCCTGTGCCTGTATACACATTGTCCACTACATGGTGCTGTGTGCATTGGGAGGTCTGGAACTTCTCAGAAGCAGCCTTAGGGAAACACCTTGGTATCATTGTTTTGGTGAGGGAAAAAGCCTCCCATCTGCCACCCAAGAGCTGAGTAAGGGACTTTGCTGTGTTCCTCATTTTTTTAAAGTAATATTTTAAAGTATTTTATTAGCATATATTAGTTGTACAGGTGTGATTTATTGTGACATTTCCTTATATGGTTACAATGTACCTTGATTAGGTTCACCACTACCATCTCTCTACTTCATCCCCCTCTTCCTCTGCTTAAAATGATTGCAATAGGTTTTCATTTTCTATTTCATGTACATTTATAAAATTCATCAACCATATTCACCCTACCTTATCCTCTCTCTTCACCGCCCCCCCCCCCACAAGTACCCACCTCCTCAACAGGACCTGTTTTACCATCTTGTCTTTCATTTTAAGTCCATATTCATTGTTCAGATGGTTTCACAATGATGTTTTAGGTGTGAATATACTTTAATCAGATTAATCCCGTTTATTACTCTCGTTTGTCCTTCCCCCCACCTCTTACTATTCAACAGCTTTCAGTACATTTCATTACATCTTCCTACACAGATACAATATATTTTGATATTGTTATCATTCTCACCCTCTCTCTTCTCCCCCAGGTCCCATCGAGTCATCCCACTTTTGTAACCATGTCCTCTATATAAATGTGTTTATGGTTATGGTCATGTTTGCATTTGAGTATATATTTATCATTTTAATCTACCTTCCACATATGAGAGAAAACGTGACCTTTTCTTTCTGAACCTGGCTTAACATATTCTCCAGTTCTATCCTTTTACCTGCAAACCACAAAATTTCATTCCTTATGAGAAATACTTTATTGTGTATATATACTATATTTTCTTAATTCATTCATCAGTTGTAGGGCATCTGGACTGTTTCCATAGCTTGGCTGTTGTGAATAGTGGTGCAGTAAACCATGGGTGTGCAAGTATCTCTGTTATATCCCAACTTACATTCTTTTGGGTATATGCCCAGGAGTGGTACCACTAGATTGAGTGGTAGTTCTATTTTTAGTTTTTTTCAAAGAATCTTCACACTGCTTTGCATAGTTAATGTAAAAAATTTACTTTCCCACCAATAGTGTTTATGAGTTTCTGTTTCTGTGCATCTTCACAAATGTTTGTGTTCTTAAAGGTAGCCATTGTAACTGGAGTGAGATGAACTCTTCATGTAATTTTGAATTGCATTCCTTTTGTGGCCAGGAAAGTTGAGTACTTCTTCATGTATCTATCTGCCATGTTTACCTCTTCCTTTGAAAATTTTGTATTCAGTTCATGCACCCATTTCTTCAACATGTTGATTCTTTAGGAGTTTAGTTTTATGAGCTCCCTATAGATTCTGGTTATGTGTCTCTGATCAGATGAATAGCTGGCAAAGATTTTCTCCAAATCTGTAGGCTGTCTTATGTGTCTATTGTAGAAGCCATATTGAATAAGAGTGGGGAGAATGTACACCCTTGTCTCATTCCTGACTTTAGTGGCAATGTTTTTCTACATTTAATATAATGTTAGCTGTAAGTTTGTCATTATAGCCTTTGCTGTGTTGAAGTACATTCCTTTGATTCCTAGTTTCTTCAGTGATTTTATCATGAAGGTATGTTGAATTTTCTCAAAGGGTTTTTCTTCATCTATTGAGATGGACATGTGATTTTTGCCCTTTCTATATGCTGTATTTAATTTACTGATTTGCATACGGTGAATCACTATTAGGTTATTTTTTGAGATCTGTTTTTTTTTTTAATGTAGACATTTGTATCTGTAAACTTTCCTTTTAGTACTTCTTTTGCTGTGTCTGATAGGTTCTTGCAGGTTGCTTTTTCATTTTCATTAGATTCTAGGAACTTTTTTATTTCTACCTTGTCAATATTTTAAAAATACACTTCCTAACCTAGTCTGTTTTTCATTGAGATGATTGTTAGATAATTTTTCATGATAATCTTAAATGATTTTTGGTTAACCTCTGCTTAATAGTATGTCTGGGTCCTGGGATTCCTAGAATGCACCGGGTCATGAGTTCAATTCATAGAACCAGACACAAAAAGATTTTACACTCTCTTCTCTCTCTCTCTCTCATTTTCTCTCTCTCAGACCTTTTATAAGGTTTGGGTGAGGTTTTTGTAAGTATATCTTTCCAAGTTGGAAATGTTTGATACTGTCTATTAAAGTCAGGCTTATGAATGGAAACAAAGTAGATAGAAGGACTCTTTGAATTTAATGATCTAGTCACAATTTGCCATCTTTTAAAGAAGTCACTGTAGAAAATGTCTGGCCATGAGTTGAAAGAGTTTAAATGAAATTTTTTTTCTGTATTCTAAAGTGACCTGTATTTGGCGAGCAAATCCAGTGCTTTTTGTCCTGGCTGCTTTACACTATCTTTCTGTCTGCCTTTATACCATAGCCATCCATGAATGAGTGTACTGTTTGTGCCTTATACTCAAGCATTTTGTATTGTCTTGTGGAGTGTAGAAGTTCTAATAACTTTGCCATGTTATTTTTACATTTGCAATTTACTAATGGTAAATGATATTGAGATGATCTTGGATGTTTATTTCTTAGACACAGTATAAGAAAAAAATACATATAGGCTTACAAATGTTATTTTTACCTAAAACGTGCAAAAGCGTCTTGATTTGTATGTTTGCGTTATTTAAGTTTTGCTTCACAAATGCTCTTATTGCAAATGATTGGTTAGCAGCGTTAAGTAAGTTACATAAAGAATTAGACAGCAGATTTTTAAAGAATGTAACAAAATTGTAGAGATTTATATTTATACAGAAATTGTGAAGACAGCATGAAGCTACCCATGTACCTGCATTCTGCTCTCCTCTCACTGACATCTCTAGCAGAGATGTTACTGATGTGTTAACTATGACATTTTCAAAACTGATAAGTTTTGAAATTCCCTCATTTCTACCTATTAATGTTGCAGGAACTCACGCAGGACTCCAGACACAGTGAGTCGTCATGTCTCACATGGGCTGTCCTGGTGGTGACAATCTCTTGACCTTGCCAGATTTAGTGACCTTGATTTTGCTGCAGACATATCAGGTATTTTGTAGATTGTGCTCTATTATGATTCACTTGGTGTTTTTCTCATCTCACAAGGATGAGGGGCTGTTCTGTCTTCATGTCCTCTAGGTGAATTACCATGTTAATGTCAACAGTGATCACCTGGCTGATTTCTCACTGAGTCTATATTTTCCTGTGTGTACACTGTTTTTTAAGAAGTCATTATGCAGAATCCAATAAGGAGTTGGGAGTTGGGCCCATCTCCTTAAGTGCTGAGGGTTGAAACCAATTATCTGGAATTTTTTTTTTTTTAGGACTGGAGCTTGAACGCAGGACATTTACCTTGAGCCACTCTGCCAGTCCTTGTTTTGTGATGGGTTTTTTTTGAGATACGGTTTTGCAAACTATACCAGGTCTGACACCAATCTGCAATCCTCCTCATTGCTGCCTCCTGAGTAGCTAGGATTACAGGTGTGAGCAACCGATGCCCCTCAATTATCTGGAATTCTTAAGGCTAGGGTTTGGGTTAGGAGGAGGGTTAAGGTTAGGGTCAAGCTGGGTTAGGATTAGGAGTTAGGATTAGGGGTTTGGGTAGGGGTTAGGGGTTAGGTTCGGGTTGGGGTTAAGGTTAGGTGTTGGGGTTAAGAGGTTGAGGTCAGGTCAGTCCCCTGGTGGTAGCGTTGGCTGCACCGATCAGGTCGCACACTCCACTCGAATCCAGGCGTCAGGGCCTTGTGGACGTGTGCGTGCTTGTTGGGGCAACAGACTGTAGTACCGTTTACCAGACCGCGCATGCCTCCCCCCACATTTTTGTCAAATTTCTACAGGCCTTCCCGGGTTTTACAGGGCTCTTCACCAATCACCGCTGTCACTAAGCCACTGTTAGCCTCCCGGTCTCCCTGGCAATCCACTGCAAGGAAGCGCCCCTCCTCTGCAGAGAGGCTCATCCTGGTGCTTTCTGGGAGAGCGTCTCCATGGTAACCAGGTGAACACATTGCTGTCTCTAGGTCAACAATGCGACCTGAGTAGGAATGAGGGCAGGTGGAATGAGGGCATGGCAAGGGGACTGCGACAAAGATGTCTGGCGAGATAGGCAGTGACAAGAGAGATATAGAGATCAAGAACAGAGACAAGAGACCCAGAGACTTTGAGGGCAGTGAGGAGAGGCAGTGAAAGGAAGCCAAGAGACACAGTGATGCGGGTCTGGGTGAATGAAAGATGGAATTCACTTCTCATTAGGGTCAGAGAGTCAGGGCCGGGGAAACCTGTATTTCAGAACAGTCAGCGAGAGGGAGAGAGATGAGAAAGAGATGGAGATGAAAAGAGAGACAAGGAGGGAACCCTCGAGACTTTGGAGGAGGACTGAAATACAAAGGTAAGGAAGAAAGGGGCAGAAATTAGAGATACAGTAATTGATAGTTTTCAAAGGCTGGGTGAAAAATGAAGAGAGGGACAGTTGGGGGAAGAAGATGTTTTAGGGAAAGTTATCTAAAACTTGACAATGAGACAGAAGAATGGGTGGGAGCCCTAGCATAGTCTAGTAAACCCTCTTTAGGACACCTAAACACAGCAACTTTTAGCCTTAACCACCTGTGACTGAAGTCCAGGCGCAACTAAGTTTGATTGGAGGCTAATTTAGGAAAGATTGACAGGTTGCAAGTGAGCTCCGTCCAGTGTAGTTCTGTATCCAACCTTGTGCTTTTTTCAGTAGTCATTACATCTTCCTGAAACCACCTATGTTACCTTGTGGGTTCCTAAGTCTTTGGTACGCTCTCTGAGAGTCGTGCCTCCCTCCCTCCTTCCCTCCCTTCTTCAGAATTAGGGTTTGAACTTAGAGCTTCATCCTTCCTAGACAGGGGCTGTGCCACTTTAGCCAGGACTCCAGCCCATGTTTCTAACTTTTTTAAAGCTGGGGCAGAGCCAGGCGTCGGTGGCTCATGCTTGTAATCCTAGGTACTTGGGAGGAAGAAACTGGGAGATTGTTGAGATCCCCATTTCCTAAATTACCAGAGCGAAAATAGACTGGAGGTGTGGTTCAAGCTGTACAGAAAGTGTGAATTCCCAGTCTTC
This sequence comes from Castor canadensis, assembly GCF_047511655.1. Classification (NCBI taxonomy): domain Eukaryota; kingdom Metazoa; phylum Chordata; class Mammalia; order Rodentia; family Castoridae; genus Castor; species Castor canadensis. Next base: position 47,449,235 of record NC_133403.1, read on the forward strand.
CCCTCCCCGCACCTCTAAAGCTGGGGTGGCCAGGGGCAGGGACTTTGGTGCTCTGTGTGAGGATCTCATTGTGGTGCTATAGAGACATTGCTCTGAGGCAGAATAGATCAGGGAAACTGAGGCATGGGAAACAGCCAGTAGTTTACAAATAAGTATTGTACTAATGAATACCTTGATTAAAAACAGGTACTGCTTTCTCTGCTTTAAGCCTTACACTCCCTCAACAAACTACATTTGCTAAAAAGAAAAAAAGGGGGGGGGGAGCAGCCGTCTCCTGACTTTGCCCTCTTGCCCAAAAGTAATTATTGCATTCTGACAACTGAGCAAGAATATCTTAAAGAAAAACACTTATCCTGGGAAAGAACTTGGGAAAATGACTCCTCTGGGCACAAAAAGTATCTGCAAAGAAAAATACTTATAGCAAGGATGGATACCTGTCCTGAAGGGAGCATGTGGCAGGACCCAGCCTTTGTTTAAAGGGATGTTCAAACATCTATGTCATAGTGACCCAAATTTAATGAGTGTGCCAACCTTGAGGTCTCCTGGGACCAATTGATAATACAGTGTAACAGCAAAAATGATAAAATATACTAGTTGCAGAACAAAGAGGAGCACACCTTCCTAAGACAAATTTGAGTCAGACCCTCGATCCACTTTTTCACCATAAATACTAAATAAATATCCCCTGATGTTAGCGCACTCCTTGCACCTGTTTTCATTTTTCTTGTTTTATTTGTTTGGCTATACTGAAGCTGAAATCCTGAGCCCCTCGTGTATGCTAGGCTCAACCAGGGAGCTACATACGTCCCCTGCCCTCTCCTTGCACCTGTTACCAGATGTGCCCGTACCTATGTCTAGGTTGTGCACTATCTTTGCTTTGCTTTACTAATAAACCTTCTTGGTCTCTACCTCGTTGTGTCCTAAAATTCTTTTTTGTAACATCACGAACTCAGTACCCAAGGGCCAGGCAGATACTCTCCCTTTTGGAGACCTCCTCCCTGTAGCGTCATCGTTTCTGGTAAAAGCTTTGCTGCCTCCCTGGGAAAAGGCCTAAATGTAAAAAAGAAAGTATATAGTGTGTATAAATATGTGTGTGTGTGTATAAATATATATTGACAATCTGAGGGAGGTGGAGGAACAGGGAGAAAACGGAGACAAAGCCAGGAAGGGCAGGAAGCAGGGAGAACTACTGGGAAACAAATTTGGCCGCAGAAAGCCAGCTTCTGGCAGAGCCACGGCCTTACCCAGGGCCGCCAAGCCCGCTGCCTCTGCGGCGGGGTGAACAGGCGGTGCGGCCGAGGCCAGCGAGGCCAGACTGAGGCTGGCTTGGCTGCTGATGAGCTTGGTCTGAAGGAGGCGGCTGTGGCCAGAGGGGTGGCCGCGGCTGGAGGGTGGCAAGCGTGGCCACACTGGAGCCAGCTTGACTGGTGATGAGCGTGGTCAAAATCTGCGGGCAGGCGTCTCGGCAAGGCCGTATCCCCGCACTTGATGCTGGTCTTCATGGTGGTGACTTAGCGGGCGCTGACCGCTCTTGTCCCTTCCTGGGCTAACGGCTGGCGATTCACCTGCCATTACAGCTCAGACTGAGTGCTCGGCAATCGCAGACTCCTCTGCATCACCCTGTACCCTGCGCCCAGGAAATGTATGTAGCCTTCCCTTCGGATTTGGGGAGGGAGAACCTCGAGCCTGTCTCTGGAGAACGGGAGAAGGGAATGAGGGAATCTATGTGTTTTAATTTGAAATTGCGCATGCGCACCTGAAGGCATGGGCGTGGGAGAGAAGATTCGGCGTGTGACCTTCAGAATTCGGGCTTCCTCAGGCCCACCTGTCTTTCCAGTCTCCTGGCTCAGGGCCGTGGGCCGTACCGTCTTGCTGAAGCAGACCATGGCCAGTAGAGGTGCTTGTCCTGAATTCCATAGCCACTCCACAAACAGACCATCAGGCATCTGTACCTGCTTTTCTAATCTTTTGATCAGGTGCTAGGTTTGCATAGTTCAGAACACAGATGGGACACGGTGAGAAGCTGCCTCCCCCCAGTATGCTTCTTCAGTAGTTTATTTGATAAGTGACTGCTGGATGCCTGCTAAGTGCCAGTCCTGTTCCTGGGGACACAGCAGAGCTCAGCAGATAGTTCCTGCCTTCAGGAAGTGTATCAAGACAGTTAAATCCAGGGGGAGGTCCTCTCTGATAAGGTTACATTTAGGCAGACAATGCAGTAGGTGAGGGAATAAGTTAGTAGGTTACTGGGCAGATCTCTGGCCCAAAAGCTCAGTCAGGGACATCCTGGGTCTGCCCAGAAGATGTGGTCAGGAAGTAGAGAGGAGGCTTTGTTGCCACAAGGGAGTTGATGAGGACGGTGGTTTTTACTCAGAGAGCATTGAGAATCTGGGAAGGGGACCTGAGCAGAGGAGGGACAGGATCTGATTTAGGTGTTACTGAATTACTGTCACTATGGTGTGGAGCACTATCCTCCTCTGCCCCAGGTATTCCATGGTTTTAGGGAGGAGGTTCCCTTCTGTGTTGGTTTCCAGTAATTGCTGTAACAAATCACTACAAACTTAGTGGCTTAAAACAATCCACATTTATTATCTTGGAGGGCAGAAGTCTGAAATGGGATTGGTGGTGTGGTTCAGTGGTAGAATGCTTGCCTAGGAGGCCCTGGGTTCAATCTCCAGTACAACAAAGAAAAAAAAGTGTGAAGTAGATTTCACTAAGTTAGACCCAAGCTATGTGCAAGCCTGGTTCATTCTGGAGGCCTTAGGCTACATTAGTCAAATCTTCTGAGTCTCTTATAAGGACTCCTGTGATTACATTTAGGGGCTACTTAGATACCCAGGATAATTTACCTAATTTGAGATCATTAATTTACGAGTTCTTTTTGCCATGTAAGGTAAGTTACAGGTTCCTAGGATTAGGATGTGGACATCTTTAGGTTCCCTTAATAAGCATCCCACACTGACATTTGATGACACTGAATGAGAAGTGTGGGGATGGGTTGGTCCATCTGCTCATCAGTGTTTGAGAGGTAGGTCTTTCCCTTACAGTGGCAAGAAGTTCCAGCAGCCCCCATCACTAGGAGAAGAAAGCAAAGTCCCCTAGAACACCCCTGTTTGAGTCTCAAACCAAAACTGAGTGACACAGTACTCTAGCCATAAAGAAGGCTGGAATTGGGCTGGTAGAACAATTTATGTGAAAGAGCACCTGCCTAGCAAATGTGAGGCCCTAAGTTCAAACCCCAGGACTGCAAAAAAGAAAAAGAAGGCTGGAACAAAATGTACAGTGTTTCTAGAAGCAAAAGAAGGAGGTGAGTGTGCTTCTGGGGCAGTGGTCAGCAGGACTGGTGTCTGTGTCAGAGCATGGGAAGGCCATGCGCTCACACATTAATGCTCATGTGCTTCCTTCCTGTAGTCAGAGGCAGGTGTGGCAGGAGAGGGTGAGAGGATAACCCACAGGAGGTAAGAGGAGATGTCTGGCTTCTTGGACAGCTTTCAAGACAGATAACTGGTCATGTGTGTGTCTGTGAGCCAAGAAATGAAGACTGGAGAGAGCATTCCTGCCACTCTGTCCCAGCTAACAGCTGCAGTGACAAGCCTGGCCACAGGGGCTGGTGTCCAAGGAGAGACGAGAGGACCCCACCTTTTCTACATGAAGGTTAAAGCCCTTGATTGCTTTCCTGGAAGAAAGGATGGCAAAGAAGGGAAGGCTCAACCATATACCCTCACCTTAATCTCCTTCAGTTACCTTTCTCCCTCCCCAAGTACCCCCTGCACTGTACCGATTTTGCAGTTCTGTCTTTCATTATTAATATTTAAGTCAATGTTCAAAGGGGTTTCTCACTGTATCTTTGCTGTGGGTATACTCTACTGTGGTCTGTTCAACCCTTTCCATTATTCTTCCTTGCCCCTTTACCTCCCATCCCCCACTTTTCAACAGCTTTCAGTACATATCCAATACCTTCACAGATGTTATGTTTTACAATGTTGTTGATGCTTTGTCATTCTCTTTTCCTTTCCCTGAGTTCCACAGAGTAGTTCCACTATTACAAACATGTTCTACATGTGATTTTGTACATGATCATACTTGTTTTTGTGTATGTTTATCTTCTGGATCTATCTTCCATGTATGAGAGAGAATATGTGGCCTTTGCGTTTCTGAGCCTGGCTTATTTGATTTAACATATGTCTTCCAATTGCATCCATTTACCTTCAAACCACATGTCATTATTCTTTGTGAGTGAGTAAAACTCCTTTGTGTATATATACCACATTTTCTTAATCCATTCATCAGTTGTAGGGCATCTGGGTGGTTTCCATAGCTTGGCTATTGTGAATAGTGCTGTGATGAACACAAACAGTACATGGTGTTTCTATTGTATCCTGACTTAGATTTCTTAGGGTATATGGAACAGTATCACTGGATCATATGGCAGTTATATCTTTAGCTTTTCGAGGAATCTCCATACTGCTTTCCATAGTGGTTATACTAATTTGCATTCCTACCAACAGTGTATAAGTATTCCTGTTTTGCCTCATCCTCACCAGCATTTGTTGTTATTTGGCCTCCCTTTTCTAAGCCTGTCTGCCAACAACATTTAAGGCAGGCTGCCTCCTGAGCAACAGCCATATTTGTTTCCTTCTCAGAGGTCTGGTTCTCCATTGGGGTTCCTAGATTCCACTGAGTGGGTACTCAGGTGACACACACTGAAGAGGAATTTTGTGTTATAACCACAGCATGTTGGAACAGCACTGCACAGATCTCTGAATGGGCTCAAATCTGACACCTGTGGATCCCCGTGGGTTGTGCATGGTTATGCCTCCTCACCCTTGAAATCACATAGCTTCACGTTTACCACAGTTCATACGTATGAGAAAGTAGGACTGGGGGCGTGGCTCAAGTGGTAGAGCACTTGCTTAGCTAGCGTGAGGCTTGAGTTCAATCCCCAGTACCAGAAAAAAAAGGTGGAAAGTAGAAGGGGGACTATTTGGGAAAAGATATGAGACTAGCAGGAGTTAGGAGGGGAGACAAGAAAGAGTACTGAGGGGAGTAAATATGATAAAAGTACCATATATATATATATATATACAAATATCATAATGAAATTCATTTTTGGTTGGGGGAGTAGCAAAAGTAAGTTCTTACCTGTTAATAATAACCTCAAATGTCAATAGATTAATCCTTCAATCAAAAGTGTAAACTGGCCAAATGGGTTTTGTTTTAAAAAAGCAAGGCCTAGCTATTTGTTGTCTACAAAAATTCATTTCACCACTAAAGACACTGGTAAAAGCACATAGACTGAAAGAAAAGGGCTAGAAAAAGGCTTTACACACAAATGGACACCAAAAGTGAGTAAAAGCCTCTATTAAAATGAAGAGTGGCCTTGTCCTTGCCGTTCACTTCTCCAGACAACGCACTATTCTTGTCAACCTCCCCTGCCATCTTGTTGCGGGATTCTCATACAGAGAGACGGGACACCGAGGCAGTTCAGCAGGAAGCAACGTTTTATTGTGCTGCACAGACTTAGCGGACTCGTCTGACAAAGGGGCTTTTCCTTACATTCTTTTGCAAGCAGGTTACAGAAGCAAGAAGCAACACCTATCCCACATATGGCTACACACTAAATTTCATTGGCTCACTTTTTTCTCAGGGATATGTGACCTTCTTCACGTTTAGATTCTTTAAGTTTTATCTCCCTGCTATGCCATCCCCTCCTCCCTGCTACATTATCAGAACACAGACTTGCTTCCTTCTTTTTTGGCCCTCCTCCCTGCTACACCATTCCCCGCTTCGATGCTCGGACCCACCTAGGGTCACAGAGCAGCATCCTGACCTAGGGGTTTATATTTCCATAGCATCATTATATGGGCAGCCGTTTTTCTTTCCATAGTGGCCTCCATAATAGTCCTGATAGGCCGCAATACCAGGGGAACCAGGCAGGGTAATATTGGACAAGACCCCATCACCCCATCAGGGTTTTGCATCTGTGCAAGGCAGAGAACCATCCTCCAAACAGGTCTTTGGGATTCCATCCTCTCCAAGTCTGGATGGGGACATAAGCAATCTTCCTCATTCTGGCTGTGATTTCTTCCATGACCTTTTCTTCATCATCAATTTGTAAGCAGCAGTTGCTCAGGTTAAATTTTCCACAAACTCCCCCCTCAGAAGCAAGCAGATAGTCTAGAGCTAAGCGGTTTTGGTAGATAGCATTGCACATTTTAGTACGTTGTTTTGCCAGTAAATTGAGGGCTCTTATGGTTTCATTAGTTATAATTTCAACAACAGCCTGTAGCCTGATGATGTGGTTGAACATATAAATTGGGGTGCGATAGCCCCAGGATCCATCTTCTGCCCAAATGGCAGGACCATAATACTGGATGATTCGCTTGGGAGGCCATTTGTTATCTTTCCAATTGCCAATTTGTAAGGCAATCCCATTTTTGTCCATTTAATTTTTCCTAAAATATGGGGTCTCCCAGTTTTTCACCTTGTCTAAGGGGAAACAAGAAGAAGGATGGCCTGATTGAACCCAGTACGTGTGTGGAGACTGGATTATGAGAAGTCTATGAGAACTGGACATAAGCAAGGTGAGATGCAGCTCAACTTCTTTTCCTAAGATCTATAGGCCGAGATTGGCACAGTCCTGGCCACAGAAGAAGCAGGAATGCAGGTTTCTCCTGTTACAGTGTCACACCCCTCCCTGAGAATTGCTGCTCCACCATGTTTACCACTGGATATAAAAGACTCAGTGAAGGAGGACATGAGGCTTTTTTGCTTTGGGGGCTTTTGCTTTTGGCTTTTTGGTGTGGGAGACTTTTGGAAGGGAAAAGGATTGCTGAAGGGAAAATGAATTGCTAAAGGGAAAGTGCTGGAGGGAGATTGCTGAAGGGAAAAGAATTGTTAAAGGGAAATTGCTAAACAGGTTGATAGAAAGTCTGCACCAAGAGCTTTATACATAGGCATTAGAAAAACTAAGCTAAAGAAAAGCTAAAGAGAACATGGGATACTACAAGTCAGGGGGCAAAGACTTTAAGAGAGATTATGCTAAAGAACAGCTAAGAGAAAACATGGAACAGTGCGAGTCTAAGGAAAGAGACTTTAAAGAACAGAAAAAGAAGGCTTTAAAAGCAAGGTTTTAAGGAAAAACTTTAGAAGCAAGGTTTTAAAGAACTGTAAAGGAGTAAGGCCTTAAAGAATAAAGATAGAGAAAAGAAGCAGAGTAAATGAGAATAATAGAGAAAAGAAGAAATGAGGGTTGTGCTTCTCCACCCGACTGCCCAATACAACTGATCCCACTTTCTGTCTGTCTATCCTGTGTCCTTTCTGCATCTCCCATTGCCATCCATTAACCCCAGTTAGGTTCAGTAATAACAAGGGAGCAAGAGGAAAAAGCTCGCTTCAAGTATGCAAGACCCAACCAGCTGCTGGGTAGCATAGTACAAGCTTGCTTCCCACAGATCCAATATACCCCCTAGGCCCCCACCAATCTATGTTTGTGGTGAGATTGTTCCAAGCTTTCCAGGGACTAGAGAAGTTGGCCAGTGGTAGGGATGGTGTTCTGTGTGGTTTAGAGCTCCCCGCCATTGGGTCTTTTGGGTGGTGTCATTGTAAAACTTTTGTACTAAACAAGTTAAATCTCCCACTATGGTGGAGAACTGGCTATTTGGGCAAGGGGATACAGTAATTTCCAATGATGGAAGTTTTTAGGAGTCTTGTTAGTAGTCTCGTTAAAGAGCTCCCATGGGTCCAGCTCTCTTTTTTCGCATGGCCAATGTTCTCCCATGTCGATTCCTCCACAAACATAATATGAAGTGACATTCAGTGTCTGGGCTATGGACTCGGGCAGTGAGAGGAACAAGTTTTTGGTCTTAACAGAAATAGGGAACTCACTTTTCATTTCCTCATAAAAGGAATGAAAGACTTGGTAAGAGGAACTCTCATGGGTAATAGTTACTAATTTAAGGTGCATCAGAGTCCTGTGGTCAAGGCCCTTTCCATCTAGCCTTATACTAACTACATGTCCCTGCGTCCAATCAGATGGCTTAGGAACAGTAAAATTTACAAGGCTACAGGTACCAGGGGTACAGTCAGGAGCAGGTATCCCCTGTGTGAAGGAGGGCTGTGTGTTTTGTCTTTTGCCAAGTATCCCATGAAACACAACCCCAATAAGGGCAGTAATAAGAACCCACAGCATCACGTGGCCAAGAGATGTCTCCCGGGCACATAGACTTATCATTTGACATAGAGGCCCTTTCCCAAGCTAGGCCCCCACAGCCACAGCCTATCCCTCCACATCCGCCTTGGTCTATGGCTGCACATGCATCAAAGAACACTGACACTGGTTTATCAGGGTTAAACACCTGGGTACGGCTAACAAGGTTCCCGGTGTGCGGATGCTCCAGACCTGTAACCAAGGGTGGTAGGTGGTGTTGAAGCAGATATGCTGATCACCATGGGAGCACACCAAATAGGTAGTATGCCTGTGGGTACATCCCCTGATGATAGTGCTTGCACAGGAATAGTAAGTATGGAAAAGCAAAGTCCTGGTGACAAACACTTCCTGCCTGGGCAGTGTGCATATACAGGTCACAGTTTGAGATCTGGGCGTTTCCAAGCAAAGAACTGATTAAATTCAACAAAAGGAAAACATGGAAAAGACCCATCCCTGGAGTGGGAAGAAGATGACTCCTCAACCTTCCACTATGTGTAGACTAGTCAGTTTGCAGTGTGACTAGAGCAGGGCTGTAGTCCTGTCGTTCATGGTCCCCTGCTGTCTCCTGGGGAGCACAGTCCTGTTGGGTAAGGGCACAGGCATTCCAGAAGGTAATCTTGCATGGTGAGGCTGGGTCAGAGATGCATTCCTATTCAAGAGAGGCTGGCTTCACTTGGCTGTGGTTGATTCAAGGAGCAATCTCTGCTACTTTAACTGCTATGGTAGACAAAATAACAACAAAGGGGTCTCTCCAATGAAGTTTTAATGGTTGGACATTCTATTCCAGCCCAGATGGCATCCCCTGGCCTGTAAGGGTGCGTGGGAGTTGTCAGGCTGACGGGAAGTCTCTCCTGGACCCAGTCATTGATCTTTGAGTCAACCCAAGGGCCTGCATCTATTGTCCCAAGTTCAAATCACCTATTTCTTTGAGGTCCTTCGGTATGCCTTGATTAAGGGGAGTGGCGTCCATAAAGGACTTCAAAGGGTAAGAACCCTGTCTGCTTCATGGGACTAGGCCTAACCCTTAATAATGCTATGGGTAATAATTGATCCCATTGCAGATGGGTTTCCTGACGCAGTTTTCCCAACTGTAATTTCAGAGTTCTATTCGTATGTTCCACTTTTCCTGAACTATGTGGATGGTAGGTCGTATGCAACTGCCAGGAGATTCCTAAGCCCTTACCCATCAGCTGTACCACCTTGGCCACAAAGGCTGGCCCATTATCCAACCCAATAGGCACAGGTATTCCAACCTGAGGGATGATTTCCTTTAACAGACATCTGGTCACCTCCTGGGCCTTTTCAATCCTTGTGGGGAAGGCTTCCACCCATCCTGAGAAAGTGCACATGAACACCAATAAATATTTGTATCCCTGAGCTTGTGGCATTTCAGTGAAGTCCATGATCAACTTTTCAAGAGCAGTCCCATGAACACTTTGCACCTGGAGTGGCGCTCTTGGTCCCTGCTGGGGATTGTTTTTGGCACACGGTACATTTTTCACATACTGCCTTACTTATGCTGGAGAGTTTGGGGACATAACAGTGCTGGGCCAGGGTGGTCTTGAGGGCTGTTCACCCAGAATGGGTTCCTTTGTGGAACTGCTTGACAAATGTAGGAGCCAGTGACTCAGGTATGGCAATGCAGCCTTTGGTGAACTTCCATCATCCCTCTGGTAGAAAATTTCCCTACTCAGTCTTAAACCAGACCTGTTCTTGTGGTGTGTACCTTGGGTCCCATTCAGTTAAGGGACATGGGAACAAGGCCATGGTCAGGCCAGTTGGGGCTGGTCCCCTCGTGAGTGCTGCTTCTTTGTCCTCCCTGTCAGCTTTCCGGTTTTCCTGAGCAATTGTATTTCCCTTTTGGTGCCCTTGGCAGTGTATAAATGCTACCTGTTTAGGGACCCATACAGCGTATAGCAGTTTGATATTTTTTCCTCCTGAGCTAATGAGGCTCCTCTCCTTATATAGGGGCCCATGGACATGGATGGTTGTGAAGGCATATTTAGAGTCAGTTTAGATGTTTACCCATACTCCTGCAGTGAGCTGGATGCTCACATGAGAGATGACAAGATCAGCCTTTGTGCAGAAGTTCCAACCGACGGCAGGCAGGCCTCATTGACTGAGTCCAGAGTTACGATTGTAACTCACCCAACAAAGTGCATGCCATCCTAGACAAAACTGCTTCCATTTGTGAAGTATTCAACAAGGTGGCCAGTAGGCTAATCGGTTAGATCTGGCCGGCTTGAGAAAACCTCACCCATAACCTCTAAGCAATCATCCTCCAGGGGGCCTGAATCAACAGGCAATAGGGTGGGCAGGTTTAGAGTCTTAACAACCATCATCTGGATGTGTGGGTTTTCACTTAGCACACTCTGGTATTTGACCATCTGAGAGTTGGTCAGCCAATAATTTCCCTTATACTCCATGAAAGTCAGGGCAGAGTGGGGAACTCGGACAGTGAGTTCTTGCACTAGGGTAAGCTTGTCTGCTTCTGTCACCAAGATGGTGGTGGCTGCTAGGGCATGCAAGAAAGGCAGTCAGCCTCAGGCAACTGCATCGAGCTGTTTGGACAAGTAAGCCACTGGATGATGCCCCTTTTCCCCGGTATTGGTATTTTGCCATTGGAAGGCAAAAATAGGCTGGTTCTGAAGGGCCAAGTGGATGCGGAAAGTGCATCATTAAGATCTAGGTAAAAAACTTTGCCTCAGCTGGGACAAGGCCTAAAAGTGTGTAGGGATTTGGGTCCATGGGGTGCAAAGTGACAGTTGCTGAATTTACTGCCTGGAGGTCCTACACTGGCCTAAAATCTTTGGTCCCCATTTTCTGGACTGGTAATAAGGGGGTGTTCCAGGATGACTGGCAAGGTTGGAGGGTCCTATATTTTAGGAGACTGTCAAGGGGTTTTTGAATTCCAACCTGGGCTTTGCAGGCAATGAAGTACTGTTTTTGGCTGATGGGGTGGCTCCCAGCTTTAGTTCCACCACTACTGGGGGCACGTTTTGGGCCAGGCCTGGGAAATTATCTTCAGCCCATACACCTGAAATCCTGAAGGGAAGTTCAAGAATCTCAGGAGGCCTTCCCTCAGAGAGGTAGAGCCACCATTCCTCTTCTTGTGCAACCATGAGGGTTAGAGTCTTGGCCTCAGGTTCTCTTAACTTTAAGGCTGCCATACTATCTGAATTAAAAGTTATCTGTGCCCTCAGTTTACATAATAAATCCCTGCCCATCAGGCCCACAGGGCAATCGGGGAGATAGAGGAATTCTTGTCTTCATGACTCCCAAGGTTGCATTGTCTAGATACTAAGAAGGGATGGCGGGCCCGGTCCCCTGTAGCCCTGATAATAGTTGTATGCCTTTGTGAAAGGTGGCCCATTGGTTGGGTCCCAACTGAATGCTCTGCTCCTGGGTCCACTATGAGGTCAATGGGATGGCCCCCTATTTTCATCTGGACCATAGGCTCCTGGGGCCCAACAGAATGGAGCCCAGTCTGTCCTATTCCTCCTCAGAGCCTTCCAGGGCTGCCATTCTGACAACGTTTTCCTTCCAGGGGCTTCCCTGGAAGTGGGCTGATATTTTCCCTCGACAACTCAGCCTCTACGTCTGGTCTGGGGAGTCTTTGGAAGTCCCTGGCCCATTGGGGACATTCATTATTCCAGTGCCCTTCTGACGACAGTAGGCACATTGATTTCACCCTATTTCCTCCCTAGGGTGGGGGTGTCCTGGGGACATTGCTTGTTGTCCACAGTGATTGCCTCTTCCTCTGCCTGGGTTAGCTGACTGGGGTCTGCCTGACTGTCCAGCAAGGGCTGCTGAAAGGAGGTCCACTTTTTGTTTCATCTTTCTAATAACCTCACATCTGGCCTCCTTGACTCAATTGACCAAGACCTTTGTGGCCACCTCCAGAAGCTGGCTGGCATTCAGTCTAGTGAATCCAGTTTCTGCAGTTTTCGCTTTATGTCCCCCTGGGCCTGGCCAACAAAGTGGCATTTATCATCTTTTGGTTTTCAGTGGCTTCCAGATCAAAGCGGGTATACAAGCAGGAGGCCTCATATAAATGCTCATAAAACTGACTGGGACTCTCATCTGGCCCTTGGAGGACCTCTGATAATTTGCTTGTGTTCATCGCCTTTTTCCCTCCTTCCTTTGTGCCCCCTAATAGTTCTTCCTGATACTGTTTAAGCTGCTGGTAGCCTCAGTCATCATTAGGGTCCCAGTGGGGGTCCTCCTCAGGGAATTGAGCTTCAGCATATGCTTGCACATTTAGAGTGCCCTCAGGGGATGATCTTCCAACCATTTTAGAGCTGCCAATGTTATACGGCATTGCTCTTCAGTATTAAATGCAGTCTAAAGAAGCTGTCAACAGTTTGTCCAGGGGGGTCTGTGAGTCTGGATGACAGACTGCCTCAGATCAATTGGAGTCTGATGGCTTTCTATGAAGGAGGGGTATGGTGCTTCCAGTTTAGGAGGTCTGTGGTGATAAAGGGCTGGTAGATGAATGTTTGCCCTCCACCTTGTGTTTGACCATCCTCGTCATATTACATTGGGCCTTGGACTTTCCTCAGGGGCATCTGCAAGGCAGTGGGAGTCTGAGGAGAGGAGGGGTCCTCACAGAGACTGGTTGGATGCCCCTGATTGAATAGGGGGTATGGGGTGAGAACTGGTGAATTTGGAGTGGGTTTAGGATCCATGGGACCCGGGGAAGTGGGGTGGGGGGGTTGAGGCCCCCGAGGCATTTGGGCCAGATTTTACAGGTGTGACCGTCCCTCAGTCTTCCCCATCTGATGTTGAAGGTGAGAGTGTGGAAATGGGTGCCGGTGGCAGAGGTGGATAAAGTGGCACAAAGGGTGATGGCATTTCATTGGGTTCCTTGGCCAGCATAGGCCCCTTTGTTTTCTCCCTACACTTGGAAGTTGCGGCCACCGTAGCTACCATAATCCTACAGGCCTCTTCCAGTAGGGCCTTAGCCATGTGGGCCAGCTGAGAACTACATCCTGCCAGCAATCAATGTAGGGAAACTGATCTGGGTGCCCAGGATTCCCTACAATTACCCTATAAACATCATTAACCACAATTTGTCTAGCGACCCTTCTGGTGGCTACCAAAAGCAGGCCAATCTTCTTCACAAAGGGCTTTAAGCCTGCTAGGAGTTAACTTCATGCCATAGTCTCCATTAAATCCCTTTTAAAATATACACTCCAAGGAAGTGTTTTTACTCTGATTTCCAACAATTTCCTCCTGTTACCAGACATCAAGACAGAAACAGAGAGGTAGAAACTGTGGGGGAGAGGTAAGGGGTCCTCTTCTCCTACACACAGGGGAGAGCAATACATCACTCGCTTTGTCTGTCTCCAGCTGTGTCCTTTGCGGGAACTTTAGGTGTTTCTTAGCCATAGTGAGTCCATATAAACCCAGGACTGGAGGCCCTGTCAGGGCTCATCTTAGACCATATGAATTCACCATGGAACTGCAGATCAGGACTCTGTACTTGGTTTGTAGCCAAGCTATGTCTCATTCACACATTTACATGCAGGCTTCCACCCCACTTCCAGCACCTGGGAGTCATGGTTTTGCTTCCCCTCAAAGTTACTCGAGTGACTTGGAGGTTATCAAGCTCCCCTTCTGCCACTTAGGGGCAGGCCTAATATTTGAACCCAGGTTCTTACCAGTCTGATAGGTGGCACTCCCCTCGCTGGTTCCTGCTCCTCACTGTGTTCTGTTGTGCATCTGAGGCCCTCACAGGGTGAGTGCCTCCTGATCAAACTGTCCGTTGGTGCCTGGTGGGATCACTTCTCCCAGTGGTCTGGGGGATGCACGCCGGTGACAAGGGAGGTGAATAAACACCGTCTATGAATCCCAGACAAGCCCTAGAAATGTTGCAGGATTCCTGTACAGAGAGACAGGACACCAAGGCAATGTTTTATTGTGGACTCGTGTCCAGATGCTGAGCTCTGAGAACAAAGAGGCTCTGCCTTAAGTACTTTTGCAAGCAGGTTACAGAAGCAAGAGGCAATACCTATCCCACATATGGCTGCATATTATTTCATTGGCTAGCTTTTTTCTCAGGCCTATGTGACCTTCATCACGTTCAGCTTCTGTAAGTTTTATCTTCCTTTTGTGCCATCCCCTCCTTCCTGCTAGTCTTCCTGAGGCCGTGCCTTCAATTAAGTTGCAGAGATCAATGGAACTCTATGGAGAACCCATAGAAAGTGGCATTTTGCACTTTCCCTTTTTCTGTAAAGCAATTTCTGCCTATTTTATTGTCCAAGTACCTTTGGCTAAGTTTTTAAAAGTTGACATTATAAATAAAACAGCTTGCACAAAGTTTTTTGAAGTAGATGTAACAAAATATGATCTTTATTCATGAGTTGGAAACTGAATACTTGAAGTTAATGTTCCAAAGCAGGTTATTGGGATGTTTTCCAGGCTCCTAGAGTCAAGCAGCACCTCTGGTGTTGATTCATTTGTATGTAGCAGGGCTCTCTTAATTGGGCCCAAGGACTTTAAAAAAATTAATCTTCTCAGCTTTGAATATGTTGCCTGGAGAGTCAGTTACTACCCAGTTTGTAACATTTAAATAACTAATTACAACCTTGGTATGGTGATATATACCTGGTAACCTAGCACTTGGGACACTGAGGCAGGACGTTTACAAGTTCAAGGCTAGTCTGGGATACATGGTGAGACCTTGTCTCTAAAAACAAAATAGTTGGATGTGGTGGTACATGTCAGTAATTCTGGCATGGATGAGGCTGATGCGGAAGGATCGAGGGCTGCAGTCTGGCCTGGGTTTCATAGCAAGATCTTGTCTCAATAAACCAAAATCAAAACAAACAAAAAATCCCTAACCCCCCCACAAACAAAAACAAAACAAACAAAAAAGCCACCACAAAAGAAAAAAAACCCATAACTCCAAGAATTCCAATTCTCAAATTTTAAAAAAACTGAAAGGAAGGAGCTCTGCCTCTCTTTTTATGAGGTCAGCATTTCTCTGATGTCAAATAAGACAATGACAACAACATTGAAAAAAAGAAAACTAGCTGTTGGCAGTGGTTCATGTCTGTAATCCCAGATTTTCAGGAGGTGGAGATCAGAAAGATTGCAGTTAGAGGCTATCCTGACCAAAAAAGTTAGTGAGACCCCCCCCCCCATCTCCATCAATAGCTGGACATGGTGGTGCCCAACTGTCAACCCTGTCACACGGGATGTGTAAATTGGATTGAAGTTTAGGCTGGCCTGGACAAAAATGTGAGACCCTGTCCCCAAAATAACTAAAGTGAAAAAGGAATCACCCCTCCTATCCAAAATATCACCCCCCCAAAAAAACCCTAAAAAATCTTCAAAGACTAAAACTGTAGACCAATATCATAGATAAGCACAAATGCAAAAATTCTCTTCAGAATCATACCAGACCAAATCCATGAGCACATAAAATTATAGGTTAAACACCATGATCAAGGGTGACTTATTCTAGGGATGCAGGGTGTTTTGACATTTGTAAGTAAATAAATGTAATACATTACTAATGATATTAAGAATAAAAACTATGATCATTCCAAGAGATGCAGAAAAAGCATTTGATAAAGTTCATCATCCTTTCATTATATGAACTCTCAAGTAATTTGGTGTAGAAGGAACATTGTGGAAGACAATAAAGTCTCTATTTGACAAACCCACAGCCAATATCACACTGAACAGGCAAAAGCTGAAACGAGAAAAATCTTCACTTTCACCACTCCTATTCAAGTTAGTATTTGAAGCCTTATCCAGGGAAAGAAAAAGAAATAAAGGACATCCACATAAGAAAGGAAGAAGTCAAATAATTCTTGTTTGTAGATGTCAGGATTTTTATGTACAGAAAAAACGAAAAACTTCAGCATGAAACTTTTAGAACTGATGAACAAATTCAGTGAATTTCAGGATAGAAAAATCAATATATGAAATCAGTAGCATTTTTATGTACCAATCATGAACTTGCAGAAAAATAAATTAAGACAGTAATCCCATTCATAATAGCTGCCAAAGAAAAATCTAGGAATAAATTTGAACAATGAAATCAAAGATTTCTACAGTTAAAAAATTGCAAGCTGGGCACTGGTAGCTTATATCTGTAATCCTACCTGCTCTGGAGGCAGAAATCAGGAGAATTGAGGTTCAAAGCTAGCCCCAGGCAAATGGTTCACAAGACCCTGTTACGAAAAAAACTGTCGTTAAAAAGGGCTGATGGAGTGGCTCTTGCCATAGCGTGCCTGCCTAGCAAGTGTAAGTCCCTGAGTTCAAACCCCAGTGCCACAAAAAGAAATTGCAGAAAAAGACTGGAAAAAACTTAAGGAGGATGTGCAAAATGAAAAGATATTCCATGCTCATGTATGGGAAGAATTAATATTGTCAAAATTACCATAATACCCCAATGATCTACAGATTCAGTGATATCTTCATAAAATACCAATGACATTCTTCACCAAAAAAACCCCTAAAATTCTCTCGTGCCATAAAAGACCTCAAATAGCTAGAGAAATCCTGCCCCAAAGACAAAAGCCAAACAAAATGATATTAAAGCAAAATACAAGAACAAAACAGGAGTCATCACAAAACCCTACTTCAAACCATATTAAAAAGCTGTAGTAACCCAATCAGCATAGTACTGGAATAAAAACTGACACACAGACCAGTGGAACAGAATAGAGAACCCAGGAATCAATTCACATACACAAACCAACTGGTTTTTGACAAGGGCACCAAGAATACACATTGGAGATAGTTTCTTCAATAAATAGTGCCTGGGCACCCGTGGCTCTCACCTATAATCCTAGCTACTCAGGAGGCAGAGGTCAGAAGGATTGTGGTTTGAAGCCAGACCCGGGAAAATAGTTCTTGAGACTCTATCTGGAAAATGCCCAACATAAGAAGCCCTTTTCACCAAGATGACCCCTAGGAGAAACAAGCTTGACCACTATGCCATCATCAAGTTCCTCCTGACCACTGAGTCAGCCATGAAGACAAAACAGAAGACAACACACTGTGTTCATTGTGGGTGTCAAGGCCAAGAAGCACCAGCTCAAACGGGCTATGAAGAAGCTCTATTACAGTGATGTGGCTAAGGTCAATACCTTGATCTGGCCTGATGGAGAAAAGAAGGCATGTGTTCAACTCACTCCTGATTGTGATGCTTTGGATGTTGCCAAAAAAATTGGAATAATCCAAACTGAGTCCAGTTGGCAAATTCCAAATATACATTTTTTCACCATAAAAAAAGAAACTAAAAACAGGGCTGGTGGAGTGGCTCAAGTGGTAGAGTACCTGCCTAGCAAGTGCAAGGCCCTGAGTTCAAACCCTAGTACTGCCAGAAATAAATAGATAGATAGATAGGTAGTGATGGAGGAGTCTTTACTGCCATTTCCTGAGTGGGGAGGACTGTGGCTCAATGCTAGTCCAGACAAATAGTTCCAGACACCCCCCCATCTCCAAGTAATCAGAGCAAGATGATCTGGAGGTGTGGCTCAAGAGGCAAAGTCCTGAGTTCAAACTTCAGTCCTACCAAAAAAAAGTGATCTGAAAGGACACTTCACAGAAGAAGATACACAAATGGTCAATTAGTATATGAGAAATACCCAATATCATATCACTAATCATCACTGAAAGCAAACCAAAGCTATGATATATCATTTCCTGCCAGTTAGCATGGTTACTATAAATAGCAAGTGCTGGTAAAGATGGGGAGAAGAGAGAACTCATGTATTCTTGGTAGTAATGTTAATCAGTACAGCACCTATGAAAGATACATGTAGATTTCTTCAAAAACTAAAATGAGAACTGCATATGATCTAGCTATCCCACTACTGGGCAAATATCTAAAGAAAATACAATCATTGTGTCAAGAGATAAGTGTACTCCTATGTTTGTTGTCTCACTATTCACAATGGCCAAGTATAGAATTAGCAAGGTGTCCATCCATAGATGAATGCATAAAGAAAACATGTTATATATACACAATGGAATATTACTCAGTTATAAAAAGAATGAAATCCTGTGTTTTGTGTTAGAGTAGATGGAATTGGAAGGTATCATGTCAATTTAAACAATCCAGGAACAGAAAGAAATTTGCAACCTGTTCTCACTCATTTGTGGGAAGTAATAGTAATAGATCACACAGAAGAAAGTGGAATATTGGAAACTAGATTCTTAGAAACATGTAGAGGTTAGATACCAAAACACAGATAGAGGGAATTAGTGTTCTGTGTTTTATAGCCCAGTAATGTAAGTATAATTCACTACAATGTATGACATGTTACAAATGAAGTGTCTATAATTTACCAACACATACAGATGCTTAATGTTTGAGATGAAAATGCATCTAATTTTGATTTGATTATTGCATATTGTATATATATATCATTTATTATAATGAATCTCATAAATATGTACTAATATATGTGTCATTAAAAATATCCCGTCTCAGCCAGGTGCCGGTGGTTTATGCTTGTAATCCTAGCTATTTGCGACTGGGAGGCTGAGATTTGGAGGATGTGGTTTGAGGCCAGCCCAGGCAAATAGTTTTTGAGATCCCATCTCCAAAATAACCAGAGCCAAGTGGTCTGGGGGTATGGCTCAAGTGGTAGAGCACCTGCTTTGTAAGTGTGAATTCGAGAGTTCAAAGCCCATGCCTCCACAAACAAAAAAAAATTATCCTGACTCATCTGGGTGTGGTGGCACATATCTTAATCCTAGCATCTTGGAAGCTGAGGCAGAAGAATCCTGAATTTGAAGCCAGACTGAGCTATTTAGCCAAGCCCTATCTAAAAAAAAATCCTTACTCATGTTTCTGGGATGGGCTAGTCACTTTTATTTTAATATGCTCACTGAGTTGATTTTAATGTAGGTGGTTGTAGATTGTACATGGAGAATCTGTAGTCTATAACATTTACAACCTTGCACTGCTCCTAGTGGTCTTCTGTGTAAGGGACTGGACAGCATCCAGAGCTTCTAACCAACCCCATTTGCTGTGAGACAATGACTCCAATTCTCATAGGGCTTGCCTATTTTCCTAGAGGTTTTGTTTTCTTCCTTCCTTCCTTTCTTTCTTTTTGGTGATGGGGACTTAGGGTCTTGCATTCACTAGGCAAGAGTTCTACCACTGAGCCCAATCACTAAACCCTCCTAGAGAAATGTTGAAGTGTCTCTTGACAGTACTATACTTTGGGAGACTGGAAGTTCCTGTTCCTGATGGCATTCAGGTGCACACCATGGGACAAAATATTCTAAGCCCAGAGTGATGAACTTGGGAGTTCTGAGGTAGAAAAGGAACAGGAAACCTGAGGCCCTTCTGAAATTGTAAGTAAAATTGTAAGGAAGGCTAAGTAAATATATTTGAGTAGATAGGGAAATTAACTTTTTCTCCATTTGATGGTGGAGATATTCTGGATCAATTATGCACTTTTACGTTTTATATCTCTTAAGCTATATGTGCGTGAGTAGAGAATTTTGTGAAGTTATGGTTGTTCAAGCATCTAACAACTGTCTGTAACATTTCAAGAATGACATCAACAAGAAGTACCCACCCAAGCCCGGTGCCAGTGGCTAATGCTTGTAATCCTAGCTACCCAATTTTACTTTTATCAGCATAGTTCTTATCTCTCTCTTTAATATTCTACCTGGCTCAAACTGGGATAAATTCTCATATCACTATTATAAACACTTCTTAAAAACTATTGGGATTTTTTTTTTGCAGTTCTGGGGATCAAATCCGAGGCCCTAGCAAGTGCTACTAATGAGGGAGGGTCTCACTATACAGCTCAGACTGAACTTGATCTCAAGATCCTGCTATCCCAAATAGCTGGGATTATAGATATGAGCTGTCATATTGGGAAGATTGACTGCTTTATATTTTTTAAATAAAAAAAATTCTTTTGGTGGTACTGGGGTTTGAACTCAGGGCCTCACACTTGCCAGCAGGTTTTCTACCATTTGAGCCACTCCAACAGCTAGGGTAAAGTTTTTCAAGAATGACTTTAGCTCCCCAGGTGTGTCCTGTCATTGTTAGTACTGGTGAAATGATGGTTGAAGTCCTTTGGGGAGGTGAGGTCACAGGATCACAAACTCATATCTTAGACATGGCTGCTTCTCTCTGCATAGCCACTGGCAGTCCTGAGTATCATATGAGCCCACTGGCCTGACAGAAATAAGTCAGGTGAGCATTTTATGTTTTGGTCACACAGGAAATGGGAAATGATCACTGAGTTACGGGCTGACCTGGTGGAGAAGGAACAGAGAACTGAAGTCATAGCTGATCCATAAGAGTTCCTAGTTAGTTTTATTCAGTTCTCACTGTTTTCAGTATTGGTCCCCATGTATGAAACCATGAAATGCAGTTTAAAAAAGATTTTCTAATATATTGGAAATTAATCTGCTGGTTAGCAGTTAAAAATTAATCTGCTTCATGTCTGTGATAATGGACAAGCTCCATCTGACTGATTTACTTTATTCTCTTTAGAAATAGTAAATTAGGCCTTTCGCCTATTCTGGGCAAATACTATACTTAATAGACACAGCGATCATGCAGTGACAGAACACATGTGGTGGCTGCAGATTTTGTTTAGACTGTTTTCCTTTTTTATATATATATTATTCTCAGGTGAGAGCACGAATGCAGTCCTGCACTACCACAAATTATGCAGTCAAGTTTCCCACATTTGGGGAAATCATAGGGGTCAGCATATGTGGAGTGCAATGGATAAGTCTTGCCCTGGGAAAGCTACCTTTGTGATCATGGCATCTCCCCTGCCAGGTAAGTATAGACCATTTTCCTTCTTTAAGTCAGGGAAGAAGCAGTCAAAGAAAGGTAACTTAATAACTTTAGGTTTGTTTGTTTTTAAAATATTTTGAGATATTTTCTGTGGTTCCAAAAAATGTTCTAATGCCATTCACAGACTTGGTTCTAATTTTAGAACTATTTAACCTGGCTTAAAAAAAACAAGTTTCCTTTTTGAATAATATAGTTTGTTTTAATATATTTAACAATTCCGATATTGAAATACTTTCACTTAATGTTTTGCATTAATAATAACTACTAATTTTCTTTATAATTATGGTAAGTTAGGTTCTCTTCTACAGTAATTTATCTCTTCATGTATCTTTTTTTCGGAGGGGGACTGGAGTTTGAACTCAGGGCTTTACACTTGAAAAGCAGGTGCTCTACCATTTGGGTCCATCTGCAGTCTATTTTTGGATTATTTTGGAGGCAGGGTCTCTTGAACTATTTGTCTAGGCTGGTCTTGAATTTTAATCCTCCCTATTTCGGTCTCCTAAGTAGCTAGGTGTGAGCCACTGGCACCTGGCTAAACTATGCATTTTAAATAAGAAAATGCTACAAGTACTTTTTTAAAGAAAAAATCTTCAACCAGCCAGGCACCAGTGGCTCATGCCTACAATCTTGGCTAGTTGGGAGGCTGAGATAGAGAGGACTGCAGTGCAGCCAGAGAAAAAAACTTTGTGAAATCCCATCTCAATGAAAGAAGCTGGGCATTGTGGCATATGCCTGTTGTCCCAGCTACAGCAAGAAACGTAAAACAGGAGAACTATGGTCCAGGCCCACCTGGACATAAACTTGAGACTCTATCTCCAAAATAACCAGAGCAAAAAAAGGGCACGAGGTATGGCTCAAGCAGTAGAGCACTTAACTAGCAAGTGCGAAGCCCTGAGTTGAAACTGAGTACAGCGCCCCCCCCCCCACCAAAATGTGCAACCATTATTTAAAACACTAACAATATACACAAAACATGGAACATATGGGGGTTTTAGAATATGATAAATCATGGAAAGTGGTGATTAATTACATTGTTACCTCCTGACTCTTGTGTTTTATAAGTAGTGACTTTAGAAATGTCATTCAGCTTTCCTGTGCCTAAGATCTTCTGACTTGTAAAATGGGAACAATAGTGTTTACTTCATAAAACTATAAGATTTTTGTGCAAAACACTAGTATATTAGTATATATTTGTCTGATAAAATAACATTAATTTAGTACTCATATGTCTTCCTTTTTATAGTAAAACTGTCAGAGAAGAAAATTGCACTTAACAAGAGAGGCATGGGTAAACACAATGGTAAGGTGTTGGTAGTGAACTTCAGTTGCCTACATCAAACAGCCCTCAGTTTTCACACAGAATCCATTCTGTGCACTGGAATATCAGTGACTGGAGGAAAGTCCTTCTTCAGAGATTTGGCAATAGGAATGATCTTACCTTAGACCATAGTTGGATTCCTGGGAAATTTCTTTCTTCCAGATGCACAGTAAGGTCCACAAGTTTGATTCTCAAGCACCTTACTGTTGCCAAATGTTTGGTCATTCTCTCTAAAAGAGTACCACAGACAATGGCTGTCTTTCCTTTTTTTTTTTTTGGTGGTGTTGGAGTTTGAACTCAGGGCCTTACTCTTGCTAGGCACTCTACACCTTGAACCACTCTGTCAGCCCTTTTCTATGTTGGGTGTTCTCAAGATAGAGTCTCATGAACTATTTGCCTGGGTTGGCTTTGAACAGCAATGCTCCTGATTTCTGCCTCCCATGTAGCTAGGATTATAGATATGAGCCACAGGTGCCCAGCTTGAAGCATTTCCTTAGTGACAAGGGATGCAAACTCATTTTCCATGTTCACAGAACGGTCAGGGCTGTGTGCATTGGCAGCAGCTGTCTCTTTAGTATCTTCCAGGTCACGACCATCAGCCCCACAACCTCCACGTGGAAAGAGCTGACACTACAAGCTCTTAAACACATTGAGCCCTCCAACATCCTGATCTTGTGCTGAATGCTGAGCATGCTGGTGTATATCACTGTTGTTATGCATGTCACCCCAAGTGGAACAATATGGAGAAAATATATTTGCGATATTTTGACGGGGCACTTATCAGAATGACTTATCCATTACATAGTGTGCTGTGGTCATCTTGTGATGCTTTTGTGTTTGGGACTCATGATCTGGGCCAGCAGTTTTTGTCTTGTACAGGCACAAGCAGCAGGTACAGAACATTCATAGCACCAGCTTTTCCCCAAGATCCTTCCAGAGTCCAGAGTCACTCAAAACATCCTTGACCTAGTGAGCCCCTTTGTATTGTTTTACACTTCTTTATCTTTTCCTTATTTTTGGCTCTTTTTCATGGTCCCTATTGGTTGCTGGTGAACAACTCTGCACTAATCACTGCTGTCACAAAACAAAATAAAAACATAGAGCTGGGCATAGCTAGAGTGGTAGGGTGTTTACTCAGTAAGAGCAGGAGACCCTGGGTTCAACTCCCAGTACTGCCAAAAAAAAAAAAAAGAAAGAAAGAAAGGAAAAGGAAAAAATGTAAAATTGTAGGTCCTAGCAAGTCATGTGAGATGGAGCTGGAGAAAATATTTTTCAGACACTGCAGGATATCAAGGGCCAGGTTTTGCTACTTTATCTAAGATACTAAGAGGAAAGTCACTGGAAGTGAATGATGTTTTAGGGGACAGGAGTGGTCATAGTTCAAGAATTTTCATGTCAAAATAGAATGTCATCAGTGGGCAAAGAGCACCAGAAGCACGTGGACAGGTTTTAATTAAAATTAGCTTGAGCTCATAAATCTTTAGAGGTAAATTAAACTCACTGTTTTGTTGAACCCTTCAAAGACAGAATATTCTTTATTAAGCAAGTATCTCAATTGCAAGTTCTGAAGAAAAGAGGCACCTTGGAGGCCTTCATGTTCCCAACTTGAGATGGATCTTCAATGAGCCATTCACTGTTCATGCAGGGCTGAGGATGAAGGTCAGGGTTCTTGCCTCCCTCCCGCCCGCCTTTTCTTTTCTTTTCTTTTTCTTCTCTTCTTTTCTTTCTCTTCTCTTCTTTTCTTTCTTCCTTCTTTCTTTCCTGCCTTACTTTCTCTTTCTCTTTCCTGTTTCTCTCTCTCTCTCTCTGTTTCTTTCTGTAGTACTGGGGTTTGAATTTAGGCCTTGTGCTTGCCAGGCAGGCACTCTACCACTTGAGCCACAGGGTTCTTTTCTGTGAAGGATTAATGGCTATTTTCAATTATAAAAGGGAGGATATTTGGTAGAATCATAAAATAAACTGGGCATTTTTTGATCATAGCAAGAACTTTCAAGAGGCCTTTTGAGATTATTGTGAGATGGAGCACAGAGAAAAGAAGTGACAACTCAAGGCTTTGAACAACACACTGAGCAAGCATGACCTAATGGCATACATTGGGCCTGAACATTGCATCACATTTTTCAGCACAGTAGAACACTTGAAATTATTTTAATTAAAGATATTAGATTATCTGTTCACTAAGTAATAATAATTGTGAAACATTTCATTAAAGAATTTAAAAATTAAAAATAAGAAAAAATTTTAGTGAATAACTATGAGTGGAACAATGAAAATGCTCCTTATCAAGCTTCAGTTCCACATAAGACTTAGGAGAAGCTAAGGGAGTGGAGGAGCTGCAAATTTCTCTGCATTTTCTTTTTGAGCAGAGCATGCTGACCACATGTGTGCTAGATATCAAACCCTGGAATTTCTTTAAATTTTTTAACATATATTGATTGTGCCAAGGGGTTTCCATACATGCATATAATGTACTTTGACTAAATTCACCCTCTATTGCTCTATTACTCTTTCTTACCCTCTGGCTAATATATATATATATATTATGTATATATATATTATACTATATATTATATATATATTGACACTTGTGTCAATAATTTTTTAGGTGTAGATTCTGCCTATGAGAGAGCATGTCTTTCTCAGTCTGGTTTATTTCACTTAACATGAATTCCAGTTCTATCCATTTTCCTACAAATGACATAATTTCATTTTCTTTATGGCTGAACAATATTCCAACATATGTTCATACCACATTTTAAAATCCATTCATTAGCCAGTACCCACTGGCTGATTCCACAGTTTGCCTAGTGTGAGTAGTGTTGCTATAAAAAAATGGGTGTTCAGGTATTTTTCTTGTATGCATTTTTAAATTAATTAATTTATTTTTTATTCATATGTGCTTACAATGTTTGGGTCATTTCTCACCCCTCCCCCCACCCCCTCCCTTACCCCCCAACCCCTCCCTCTCCCCCCACCCCCTCGATACCCGGCAGAAACTATTTTGCCCTTATCTCTAATTTTGTTGAAGAAGAGTATAAGCAATAATAGGAAGGAACAAGGGTTTTTGCTGGTTGAGATAAGGATAGCTATACAGGGAGTTGACTCACATTAATTTCCTGTGCATGTGTGTTACCTTCTAGGTTAATTCTTCTTGATCTCACCTTTTCTCTAGTTCCTGGTCCCCTTCTCCTATTGGCCTCAGTTGCTTTTAAGGTATCTGCTTTAGTTTCTCTGCGTTAAGGGCAACAAATACTAGCTAATTATTTAGGTGTCTTACCTATCCTCACCCCTCCCTTGTGTGCTCTCACTTTTATCATGTGCTCAAAGTCCAATCCCCTTGTTGTGTTTGCCCTTGATCTAATGTCCACATATGAGGGAGAACATACGATTTTTGGTCTTTTGGGCCAGGCTAACTCACTCAGAATGATGTTCTCCAATTCCATTCATTTACCAGCGAATGATAACATTTCATTCTTCTTCATGGCTGCATAAAATTCCATTGTGTATAGATACCACATTTTCTTAATCCATTCATCAGTGGTGGGGCATCTTGGCTGGTTCCATAACTTGGCTATTGTGAATAGTGCCGCAATAAACATGGATGTGCAGGTGCCTCTGGAGTAACAGTCTTTTGGGTATATCCCCAAGAGTGGTATTGCTGGATCAAATGGTAGATCGATGTCCAGCTTTTTAAGTAGCCTCCAAATTTTTTTCCAGAGTGGTTGTACTAGTTTACATTCCCACCAGCAGTGTAAGAGGGTTCCTTTTTCCCTGCATCCTCGCCAACACCTGTTGTTCGTGGTGTTGCTAATGATGGCTATTCTAACAGGGGTGAGGTGGAATCTTAGTGTGGTTTTAATTTGCATGTCCTTTATTGCTAGAGACGGTGAGCATTTTTTCATGTGTTTTTTTTGCCATTTGAATTTCTTCTTTTGAGAAATTTCTGCTTAGTTCACTTGCCCATTTCTTTATTGGTTCATTAGTTTTGGTAGAATTTAGTTTTTTAAGTTCCCTATATATTCTGGTTATCAGTCCTTTGTCTGATGAGTAGCTGGCAAATATTTTCTCCCACTCTGTGGGTGTTCTCTTCAGTTTTGAGACCATTTCTTTTGATGAACAGAAGCTTTTTAGTTTTATGAGGTCCCATTTATCTATGCTATCTCTTAGTTGCTGTGCTGCTGGGGTTTCATTGAGAAAGTTCTTACCTATACCGACTAACTCCAGAGTATTTCCTACTCTTTCCTGTGTCAACTTTAGAGTTTGGGGTCTGATATTAAGATCCTTGATCCATTTTGAGTTAATCTTGGTATAGGGTGATATACATGGATCTAGTTTCAGTTTTTTGCAGACTGCTAACCAGTTTTCCCAGCAGTTTTTGTTGAAGAGGCTGCTATTTCTCCATCGTATATTTTTAGCTCCTTTGTCAAAGACAAGTTGGTTATAGTTGTGTGGCTTCATATTTGGGTCCTCTATTCTGTTCCACTGGTCTTCATGTCTGTTTTGTGCCAGTACCATGCTGTTTTTATTGTTATTGCTTTGTAATATAGTTTGAAGTCAGGTATTGTGATACCTCCAGCATTCTTCTTTTGACGGAGTATTGCCTTGGCTATTCGTGGCCTCTTGTATTTCCATATAAATTTAATGGTAGATTTTTCAATCTCTTTAATGAATGTTATTGGAATTTTGATGGGAATTGCATTAAACATGTAGATTACTTTGGGGAGTATCGACATTTTTACTATGTTGATTCTACCAATCCATGAGCATGGGAGATCTCTCCACTTTCTATAGTCTTCCTCAATCTCTTTCTTCAGAAGTGTATAGTTTTTCTTGTAGAGGTCTTTCACATCTTTTGTTAGGTTTACACCTAGGTATTTGATTTTTTTTGAGACTATTGTAAATGGAATTGTTTTCATACATTCTTTTTCAGTTTGCTCATTGTTAGTGTATAGAAATGCTAATGATTTTTCTATGTTGATTATATCAATAGCTGCAGCTATTGATGATGTCTAGAAGCTTCTGAGTAGAGTTTTTTGGGTTTTTAAGGTATAGGATCATGTCGTCTGCAAATAGGGATATTTTGACAGTTTCTT
Organism: Castor canadensis; assembly: GCF_047511655.1. Classification (NCBI taxonomy): domain Eukaryota; kingdom Metazoa; phylum Chordata; class Mammalia; order Rodentia; family Castoridae; genus Castor; species Castor canadensis. Next base: position 47,476,651 of record NC_133403.1, read on the forward strand.
TACCTATTTGTATTCCTTTTATTCCTTTTTCTTGCCTAATTGCTCTGGCTAGGAATTCCAGTAGTATGTTGAATAGGAGTGGAGATAGTGGTCATCCTTGTCTGGTTCCTGATTTTAGAGGGAATGGTTTCAGTTTTTCTCTGTTAAGTATAGTGCTGGCTGTAGGTTTGCATTTATAGCTTTTATAATGTTGAGTTACTTTCCTTCTATTCCTAGTTTTCTTAGAGCTTTTATCATGAAATGGTGTTGGATCTTATCGAAGGCTTTTTCTGCATCTATTGAGATGATCAGGTGGTTTTTGTCTTTGCTTCTGTTAATGTGGTTTATTACGTTTATTGATTTTTGTATTTTGAACCACCCCTGCATCCCTGGGATGAAGCCTACTTGGTTGTGGGAAATAATCTTTTTGATGTGTTGCTGAATTCGGTTTGCCATTATTTTATTGAGGATTTTTGCATCAATGTTCATTAAGGAGATTGGCCTATAGTTCTCCTTTTTGGAGGTGTCTTTGCCTGGTTTTGGGATAAGTGTAATACTGGCTTCATAAAATGTGTTTGGCAGTTTTCCTTCCCTTTCTATTTCATGGAACAGTTTAAGGAGGGTTGGTATCAGTTCTTCTTTAAAGGTCTGATAGACCTTCAGCAGAGAATTCATCAGGTCCTGGACTTTTCTTTTAGGGGGACTCTTGATTGCTGCTTCAATTTCATTTTGTGTTATAGATCTATTCAGGTGATTAATTTCCTCTTGGTTCAGTTTTGGATGATCATATGTATCTAGAAATCTGTCCATTTCCTTAAGATTTTCAAATTTATTTGAATATAGGTTCTCGAAGTAGTCTCTGATGATTTCCTAGACTTCCATGGTGTTTGTTGTTATCTCCCCTTTTGCATTCCTGATTTTACTAATTTGGGTTTTTTTCTCTCCTCATTTTAGTCAGGTTTGCCAGGGGTCTATCTATCTTGTTTATTTTTTCAAAGAACCAATTTTTTGTTTCATTAATTCTTTGAATTTTTTTTTGTTTTCTTTTTCATTGATTTCAGCTCTTATTTTTATTATTTCTCTCCTTCTATTTGTTTTGGGATTTGCTTGTTCTTGTTTTTCTAGGAGTTTGAGATGTATCATTAGGTCATTGATTTGGGATTTTTCAGTCTTTTTAATATATGCAGTCATGGCTATAAACTTTCCTCTCAGGACTGCCTTTGCTGTGTCCCATAGGTTCCAGTAGGTTGTATTTTCATTTTCATTGACTTCCAGGAACTTTTTAATTTCCTCTTTTATTTCATCAATAATCCATTGTTCATTAAGTAATGAGTTATTTAGTTTCCAGCTGTTTGCATGTTTTTTATCTTTACTTTTGTTGTTGAGTTCTAGTTTTATTGCATTGTGATCAGACAGAATGCATGGTATAAATTCTATTTTCTTATATTTGCTGAGGCTTGCTTTGTGCCCTAGGGTATGATCTATTTTGGAGAAGGTTCCATGGGCTGCTGAGAAGAATGTATATTGTATAGAAGTTGGATGAAATGTTCTGTAGACATCAAGTAGGTCCATTTGTCTATTGTATATTTTAGATCTTGGATTTCTTTATTGATTTTTTTGTTTGGATGACCTATCTATTGATGATAATGGGGTGTTAAAGTCTCCCACAACCACTGTGTTGGAGTTAATGTATGCTTTTAGGTCTTTCAGGGTATGTTTGATGAGATTGGGTGCGTTGACATTGGGTGCATACAGGTTGATAATTATTATTTCCTTTTGGTCTATTTTCCCTTTTATTAGTATGGAATGTCCTTCTTTATCTCGTTTGATCAATGTAGGTTTGAAGTCTACTTTGTCAGAGATAAGTATTGCTACTACTGCCTGTTTTCGGGGGCCATTGGCTTGGTAAGTCTTCTTCCAGCCTTTCATCCTAAGCCTTTGCTTATTTCTGTTGGTGAGATGGGTCTCCTGTAAGCAACAAATTGTTGGATCTTCCTTTTTAGTCCATTTCATCAAGCGGTGTCTTTTGATGGGTGAATTAAGTCCGTTAACATTAAGCATTAGTACTGATAGGTATGTGGTGATTCCTGTCATTTAGTTTATCTTAGTTGTTTGAAGGTTTGATTGTGTGTACCTAAGTTGAGGTTACTCTCTACTTTCTTGCTTTTTCTTTTCCTGTAGTTTGGTGCTGCCTGCCCTTTCATGGTTAAGTTGGGTTTCACTTTCTGTGTGCAGAATCCCTTGAAGAATCTTTTGTAGTGGTGGCTTTGTGGTCACATATTGTTTTAGTTTCTGCTTATCATGGAAGACTTTAATTGCTCCATGTATTTTGCATGATAGTTTTGCTGGGTAGAGTATCCTGGGGTTGAAGTTATTTTCATTCAGTGTCCAGAAGATCTCACCCCAAGCTCTTCTTGCTTTTAATGTTTCTGTTGAGAAGTCTGTTGTGATTTTGATGGATTTACCTTTGTATGTTATTTGTTTTTTCTCTCTTACAGCCTTCAATATTCTTTCCCGAGTTTCTGTACTTGTTGTTTTAATGATGATATGCCATGGGGTAGTTCTATTTTGATATGGTCTGTTTGGTGTCCTGGAGGCCTCTTGCATCTGTATGGGAATATCTTTCTCTAGATTTGGGAAATTTTCCATTATTATTTTGTTGAATATATTACGCATTCCCTTTGCTTGCACCTCTTCTCCTTCTTCGATGCCCATGATTCTCAGGTTTGGTCTTTTGATGGAGTCGGTGAGTTCTTGCATTTTCTTTTCACAGGTCTTAAGTTGTTTAATTAATAGTTCTTCAGTTTTTCCTTTAATTACCATTTCATCTTCAAGTTCTGAGATTCTGTCTTCTGTTTGTTCTATTCTGCTGGATGGCCTTCCATTTGGTTTTGCAATTCTGTTTCGTTCTTTTTTCTGAGGTTTTCCATATCCTGGGTGGTTTCCTCTTTAATGTTATCTATTTTTGTCCTGAGTTCATTTATCTCTTTATTACTCATGTTCTTTGTTTTGCTTTGGTGTTTATACAGTGCTTCTATGGTTTCTTTTATTTCTTCTTGTGCTTTTTCAAATTCTCTTTTTTTGTTGTCTTGGAATTTCTTGAGTGTCTCCTGTACATTTTGGTTGACCCTATCCAGTATCATCACTATAAAATTCTCATTGATTACCTGTAGTATTTCTTCTTTTAGATTATTCTTGTGGGCTTCATTTGGTTCTTTGGCATAGTTTATCTTCATTTTGTTGGAGTGTGGATCTGAGTATCTGTTTTCTTCATTTCCCTCTGGTTTCTGTACTAATTTTTTGCTGTGGGGAAACTGGTTTCCCTGTTTTTTCTGTCTTTCCATCATTGCCCTTGGTGTTGTTATTGTCCCTATACTGTGTGCAATTAAGTATTTTCTAGCTTGTAATAATAACAATTGTGATATTTAGAATGGAAGGGTGAGAGGAGATGAAAAGCAAAGAAGTTAAAGAAAAAGGGAAAAACAAATAAACAAGTAGAAAATAACCAAACCAAACAAACAACAAAAAAGTTTCAAAGATATTAAAAGGGAGAGATAGTGTACTAATCAACAGTAAGCTGAACAGGCATTAGAGAGACAGAGAGAGGCTTGAAAATAAAAATTAAAAAAATAAATAAATGAAAAAATATATATTAAAAAAATCTCCAAATTCAAATGCATTAAAGTTTCAGTCTTAATAATTTTGGTGTTTGTCCCTCAGCCTCCAATCCTGGAGATGGTGTCTCAGAAGTAGTTCTATCATTGTCTCATCAAAGGGGAACAAAAACAAAACAAAACAAAACAGCACAAAACAAAAAAAACCCAAACCCACAAAGTTTCCCAAGTTCAAATGCAATACAGTTTCAATAAGTTTTTCAGCATGCAGGTGTAGTTTGGTTGTTTTCTCATCAAAGGAAGAGAGAAAAAAAAGAGTCTGGAGACAGTTCTGAGAATGGTATCTGTGGCTGTGGTTCACCTGCCCGCTGCTGTCAGCCTGCTGTTGCTGGAGGCGTTATTTATGCAAATCTCAGGGGTGAGCTTAGCACTCACCTGGCCCCGCAGGCTTTATTACTCAGAGTTCTCCTGTGCGGGAGCCGCTGCTACAAGCTTTCCCCTTTCCAAGCACACTGGGGGAGGTGACACTGCATCCGCTTTCTCAGGCCTGCATGTTTATTTACAGCTCACGTGGGAAGTGGTCTTCCCCCCTCTCCTGTGGCGTTTTCCTCCCACCACCACTTTTACAAGCTTTCCTGCTCCTGGTTGCTGGGCATGTGCCGCTGCTCCTGCCTTCTCCAGCTGGCTTGTGAGGGATTCCTCTCCCCTCCTCTTCGGCACTCAGGGTGCCCCACCCTCTTTGCTACGTGTCTTTTTTGTTGTTATTGCTTATTATTCAGTTTCTCTTTTTTCCCTGGGTGGGGGGTCGGTCTGTCCAGGGGGCTATGATGATCTGGCCCAGGATTGTCTGTGGGAGTACCGTATACCACTTAGCTCACCTTGTGGTCCGTGCCTTCCCAAGCACCATCTGGCAGTGGTGCGGGAGCCCTCCTGGTTTCTCCATTTAACATGAAGTGGAGATGCTATGCTCAGGCTGGAGGTGTGGAGGAGTCAAAGTTTTGCCTCTTCTGGGTGGTTTTTCCTGTAAGGTGTATCTCCAGTGTCTCTCCAAGATTTTACTTTAGGAGGCATGCTTTCTGCTTCCTCCCTCTAGCCGCCATCTTGGAATTCTGCCTCTTTCTTATATGTTGATTTACACTCCTTCAGGTATCTGCCCAGGAGTGAAGCTATCATATGGTAGGTCTATTTTTAGTTTTTTGAACACTGATTTCCAACAGTGTTATAAGAGTTCCTTCCCCCAACATCCTCACCAGGATTTGCTGTTTGTTTTCTTGATGAAGGCTGTTCTGCCTGGGGTGAGATGGAATCTTAGTTTTCATTTGTATTTCCTTTATGGGCTAAGGATGTCAAACATTCTTCATGTACTTATTAGCCTCTGTGCTTCTTTGGAGAACTGTCTGTTCAATTCACATGGTCATTTATTAATTGGATTTTTTGGTGTTTATTTTTGAGCTTTTTATATATTCTGGACATTAATCCTTTATCCTATGAATACCTTGCAAAGATTTTTCTCCCATTCTGTGTGTTTTCTTGTCATTTTGGTAAGTGTTTCCTTTGTTGTGCAGAAGAGTCTTAATTTAATGCAATCCCATTTGTCAATTCTTGCTCAGAGTCCTATTCAGAAAGGAAAAAGTACCCTGAGTTACATTGATGGGAATTTAAATCAGTCTGGCTACTGTGGAGATCAGTATGGAAACTGATTAGTTTACAAGAAATTAAAGATGGAACTACCCTATATTTCAACTATAGCACTAGGAGTGTAAGTCAACATACAGTAGAGATGCCTGCACATCCATGTTTATGGCACACTGCGTACAATAGCCAAACTATGGAATCAGCTTAGGTGCTCAGCAACCGATGATTGGATAAATAAAATGTGGTACATATATAATGAAATATTATTCAGCCATAAAAAAGAATGAAATTATGTTGTTTGTAGAAAAATGGATGTAACTGGAAATTATCATGTTAAGTGAAATAAGCCAAGTTCAGAAAGACAAATATCACATATTTTCACTCATATGTGGAATCTACACCTAAAAAAGAAAATAATATGTCATAACTGTTTGGGGGGAAGGAATCAGCAGGAAGGGGAGGGAGAGTTAACATGATAGAAATAAATTATACATATATAAAAAATAGCATAATGGAACCCACTGAAAACTGTTAAAAAGGGGCTTCATATGGTGGCACACACTTTTAACCCCAGCTACTTGGGAGGTGGAGATCCTGGAGGATTGTGGTTAAACGACAGCCAGGAAATATGTGAGCAAGACCTCATCTCAACCAACAAGCTGTGTGTAGTAGTACACACCTGTAATCTCAGCTATGCAGGAGGCCATAGATAGGAGGATGGGGGTCTGAAGCCAGTTATGGGCAAAACCTGAGACCCTACCAAAAAATAACTAAAGCAAAAAAGATTGTGGGCATGGCTCAAATCTAGCAAGTGTGATTCCCTGAGTTCAAATCCCAGTACTACAAAAAACTATTGAAGAGGAGTGGAGTGGAGGAAGGTGGTTTAGAGAGAGTAAAATAGATGGGTGAATTTGATCAAAGTACATTATGTGTATGTATCTAAACACAATGTAATCCCATTGCACAATTAAGTTATATAGGTAAAAATTTTAAAAATTAAATAATGATAAACTAGAACTAATTAAATGTTGAAAAAATATGGAAAGACATTTTTGAACAATATGAAGAATAAATAGCATAAATAAATAGTAAAAATTATTTATATAAAATTCTATCTATCTAGACACCACTAATAAAGAAGCTTATGCCAATAAGCTAGAAAGTACAGAGGAAAAACGTAAAAGCACAGAGAATTTTCTGTGAAATATAGGGTATCAAATTTAAATTAAAGCCAGGCACTGGGGGTTCATGCCTGTAATCCTAACTATTTGGGAGACTGAGAGTGGGAATATCTTGAGACCTCCATCTCCAAAAATAACCAAAGCAAAATGGATTGGAGGTGTAGCTCAGTCAGTAGAGCACCTACCTTGCAAGTGTGGAACCCTGAGTTCAAACTCCAGTGCCACCAAAAATAAATAAACAAATAAATAAATAAAGATATTAAATAGAGCTGGGTGCCAGTGGCTCATACCTGTAATCCCAGCTACTCAGGAGGCAGAGATCAGGAGGATCTTGAAAAAAACTCATCATAAGAAAGGGCTGATGGAGTGGCTCAAGGTGTAGACCACGAGTTCAAATCCCAGTACTACAAAAAGATAAAAAGATAAGGAAATGGAAAAGGATAAATAAATGTTTAATACTTTAAAACATTAGCTAAAATTTCTGATAGCTTTAAGTCACCCTTTCTCTCTCTCTCTCTCTCTCTCTCTCTCTCTCTCTCTCTCTCTCTCTCTTTCTCCCCGCCCTCTTTTGTGGCACTGGGATAGTAACCCTCTTCTCATAATTAAAATCTTTTCCCCTAGAGATCTCAGCCAGAACTGTCAGATCACAGCCACAGACACCAAGGCCCTCAGCTTCCAATCCCTGGTCAAGTCTACTTTTTAGAAAAGAGAGAGAGGGAGGGAGGGAAGGAGGGAGAAAGAGAGAGAGAGAGAGAGAGAGAGAGAGAGAGAGAGAGAGAGAAGCAAAGCTATGGGAAGAATTTTTGTGGCTATTACAAGTCTTACATCAATGTGTAATAAATATAAAATGAGTACTTAAGTTTCCAAAATGTCTGGAAGGAATGCCAATAAGAAAATCTGTTCATAGGATCCAGTGTATTTGAAATAAAATAAGTCAACTACAATCATTGAGTAAATAATTAATGTTATAAATAAATGAACTTATAAAAACACATTAGGTGACATTTAACTACTGATTATGAAATACATCAGGTTGTAGGAATAAATATTAAAAATGACCAGTGATTTTATGAAAAAACACAAACTGAAGCCACACTAAGATAACACTTTCACCCTTTAGCATATCAATGAGAGATTAATGACGTGGGTGTGTGGAGAAATTAGGACACTCACACAGTGCCGATGGGATTGGGAAATGAAGCAGCCCTTTTGGAAACAATTTTGACAGCTCCTCAATGTTAACATATTTTTACTATATGATCCAGAAATTTAATTACTAGTTGTACTCCCAACATCATGAGATCTGGATGGACATTTATAAAAAGCATTATTCATAATAGCCAGAAACCAGAAAGTGGAAACAACCCAAATGTGCATCAGTGAATGATGGTGAAATGTGGTGTATGCATGCAACATAATTCAGCCATAAAAAGGAATGAGGCAGCAGTAGCCTTTGCTTCTTTGCCCAGCTACCCACCATCTTTTTTTCTTTTAAATGACATCCTAATAAGTCTTTGCTTTCTCCTGCTCGTCCCATCTTGGCAAACTCTCACGACTCCAAAATCCAAGGCATCTGGTAGCCCATAGGCAGATTTGGAGCTTATTGGATCTTATCTTTCTAGGGACTTCATCTTCCCTTTTCCACATCGCTACAACTCTTTTCAATCTCCACCTCCCAATACATGGCACAGTAGGCAACAGGAGGCTGGGCAAATGAATCTGAGCAAGTTGTGGCTGACTCTTTTCCTCCATCTTTACTTTCACTTTCAAATCCCTTCTGACCTTCCTTGGAGACACCATCTTTGCTTGTTGGAAGATGATCTGGAGCAAATGGTGAGTCATCCCTTTCCTCTTCACTCAGTCTTTGAAGTCCCTTCATTTCTGAGGGTTGCACTCAGTCTTTGGGGTCCCTCTGACTAGTGAGATTTTGCTATTAGAGGTTGCACCTTGGTCCCCTGTGGACATTTTGGGCCCCATCTCTCTAGATGGGATGTGCTGTGGAGACTCAGGGCACCATTAATGGTCACTGGAGTCCCCTTGTTTCTTGGGGTTGCACTCAGTTTTTGGAGTCCCCTCTTTTCTAAGTGTCACACTTGCTCATTGAAGGTCCCTCTGCTTAGATGAGCTGTCACTATCAGAAGTCACACCTCAGTCCACTGTGGACAGGTTGTAGTGCCCCATCTCTCTCAGTGGGATGCCCCAACAAGACTTATGGTGCTGGAAAACCCTTCCCCCATGCCTTGTTACCCTCTCACTCACCCCTGGATTACATTCTTTGTAATGTGGCTGGACAGTTGACAAACATCCAGATTAACATGATCCCCGGCTCTTTTCTGTTCCACCCACCATCCTATCTAGTCCCCTGGTCCTTCTTTCCCCTCCTAGTATTGTCTGTGTGCTTTCTCCCATCCACCTTATAGGACTAGTTTGTCTGTCATTAGTCAAAAAGTGACTCATGATCTGTTTTTATGGAGACCTTCACCATATTTAAAACTCCACATAGGTCGAATGGGTTCTCTTCTAACTCTCTGGTATGTTTCCTGAGTAATTAAGTCCTCTCCTTGTTTTCTTTCCTCTGGAAACCTCTCACTCTCTGCCATTACTGCTCTAACATCCTAAGACTTTTTGTTTCACCCTGTGAACTGAGGGAAAGTCTTTTGCTTACCTCAGACATTTTTCTTCCTTTTTGTGATGCTGGTTAAAGTCTAGGCTGATTCACAAGTCTTCCATTTGTCTTATCTTGCTCCCCAGGCTATCAGAAATTAGAACAAGCCTCTCTAGTTTGAGAGTGCCCCTTAAATTGGTTCCACCAGCTGGGTGCTTGTGGCTCACACCTGTAATCCTAGCTACTCAGGAGGCAGAGATCAGGAGGATCACAGTTTGAAGCTAGCCCGGCCAAATAGTGCATGAGCCCTATCTCGAAAAAACCCTTTACAAAAAAGGGCTGATGGAATGGCTCAAGGTATAGGGCCCTGAGTTCAAGCTCCAGTACTGCAAAAAAAAAGGTCCCATCATTTTTGGCCTCTGAGGGATCAAACAAAAGAAAAAAAAAGGAATTTTCCATTTTCTGTCTATTCTGTGCCTATATGTTGTATGTAATATAGCTTTATATTTCATCTGAAAGCCTTTTGGAAAAATCTTGTTGGGGGCTGGGGATGTGGGTCAAGTAGTAGAGTGTTTGCTCAGCAATGAAAAGCCCTGGTTTCAATCCCCTCCCCCACAATTTTTCTGAAAGAATCTTGTGGTCACAGCCTTGGTAGGAGGACGCAGGGAAGTGCTGTGGCCATTGTGAGCTACCCCACCTCCAGTAGCCAACTCCATAGTAGTCATCTCTGCCAAGAAAACAGTAGGAAGGCACCATGATGGCACTAAGAGCACAGGCATGAGTTCCCTGTCATCTTGCTAACTCTTAGGAAAAATTGTAATTAATCTATGAATAAAAGGTCTGATAGTACACTAAATTAATTTAATTGTCTGTATGTAAAAGCTGTTGTCTCTTTTAAGAAATTAGTTATCTTAGCTGGGTGCCAGTGGCTCGTGCTTGTAATCCTAGCTACTTGGGAGACTGATAGCAGGAGGATTGTGGCTCGAAGCTAGTCTGGGCAAATAGTTCATGAGAGCCCATTCCCAAAATATCCAGACCAAAATGGACTGGAAGTGTGTCTGAAGTGGTACAATGCTTGCTTTGCAAGTGTGAAGCCCTGAGTTAAAACCCCAGATCCCCTCACACAAAATACACGGGTCTAGTAACAAGAGTATTTTTGTAAATCATTATTATAAAGGAAAACAGGTTTAGATATTTTCTTCCTAGGTCTTCATTAAGATAAAAGGCTGCTAAGAGTATTTTATTTAAAAAAAGAAATGCTTCTATCTAAATTTAAAATTGTTATAAAATTGATTTCAAAAATAAATAAGAATATATATATGGAATTCAAAGCTTAGATACATTTACCAAGCTGATGTCCACTAAATTAAAATTATTAGTGATGCTAGCTTGTATCCATTTTCTAAGTTGTAACAAAGAGAGCTTCATGATGCTGGTACAATGCTCAATCATAGTTAGTATCCTAAAATTCTGTATGCAATGAAAATAACTGAATTTCTTAACTATTTTTCAAAAATTTAACCATTGGGATGGGGATGTAGTTCAGTGGTTAAGTGTTTGCCTAGCATGCACAAGGCCCTAGGTTGTATATCCAGTACTGAAGAAAAAAAAAGATTTAACCACAGCTATCTCTATGGAGCATTTACAGTTGGGCTTGTAGAGAATGACTCCTGAAAGACCTTATCTGTCAAGAAAGTTAGCTTTTTAGATACTTGCTTCTGTTGATCTTTGTTTTGTATTCTCCTTATAAAACTTTGTAACTGATGTCTGTTTATATTCTGCAAAAGTACTACTTCTAACAATAACAACTTGAGCAACATTTTTGAGACACTAGAACATACAAAAAATTAACTTTTAATGGACTCCAGGTAAACCCAGTCTAAAACCTTTAAACCTTTTTTGTTGATTAAATTTGGCTCATAAGGGTCTTATTTGCACTGGCTCCCAGTTGACCTGTCTGTCACTTCCCTTCCGATATGGGATCAGATCAAACCAACCAGGACTTCTTATCCCAGCTATGGGATGAACTTACATCAACCACGAGGGAACATTTGAGACAGACAGTTCAGAGCAAACTGTTCAGACAAGAGGGGGAAGTTCTGATTCCAAATGGAGTCACCTGTGCCAGACCAAAGTAACTCAAGTCAAGATGTTGTAAGAAATGGTTTATAGGTATGGTTACCTAACATTAAAGTTCATGACTGTCCACCTTCCAACTGGACAAAAACTAGCCTATCACCCACTATTCCTGTAACTTCAGGAAAAAGTCTAGATTCTTCTCTCCATGTATGAACATTCACAACTTCATAAAAACAGGAGGACTTGGGCTGAGGTACAGCTGAAGCAGTAGAGTTCCTGTCTAGCCGATGCAAAGCCCTGACTTCAAACCTCAAACACCAAAACAAACAAACAAACAAAAAACCCAAAAAACCAAACCAAACCAAAACAACAACAATAGCAGCAAAAACAGTATGTATATCCAACTCATACCTCTGCCAACAAATAGGCTTTGAAAGTACATCAGGCATAGGGACAGGAGTGGGAGGAATGATTTCTTCCTCCTTAATCTATAAAATGTTGTCTTAGAGGTGGCTAATGCTCTAGACACTATAGTCCAAACCGTCACAGATTTACAGGGACACATTAACTCTCTAACAACTGTGGCCCTACATAACAAAAGGGCTTTAGATATGTTCACTGCCCTCCAAAGGAAAACCTGTGTTATGCTTGGGAAAAAAACTGCTGCCTTTGGATTAATAGATCAGGACAAATTCAAAATACCAGTCATAAATTAACCCACCAAACTTCTCAACTTAGAGAAAGAGCCACCCAAGGATTGCTCTCATGGGAAAATAACTGGTCATGGTTATCCTGACTTTTCTCCTTTTTGGGACCTCTAGTGTTTATTTTACTCCTTTTCACCATTGGACCTTGCTTTATTAATGTTCTAACCAGTTTTCTTCGTCTTACTTTCAGGCTGTAAAGATACAAATGATGTTACAATGTGGGCTTCTTCTCCCACTGTCTGACCCTTCAATGTCTCTTAATCCTTTGGACCAGGCTTCTGTACAATTTTATTCAGTATTAAATTAGACCCTGCCGTATCCCCACAGACTGCTCCATAATCCTCTGCCAGAACAACAAAGATATAGGCAGGGACAGTATGACCCTGACCCCACTCGAAGCAGTTGCAAGATGAGATATTTGCCCCACTGAAACCAAGATTAGTTTTGTTGTTCTATCATGGGTAAGCATGCCCTTCTTGGCATGTCAGGAACAAAATATCAAGAGCCAGGTGAAATGAGGGAGGAGCTGAACATCTGCAAGACCGTGATCTGAGGAGGAAACAATCAATCAACAGGCCATGAAAAAGCAACAACTGTCAGTGAAATCTCAAGTGAACTATAAAAGCCTGTTTCCAAGCTTAACATCCTACTAGGGATCAGTGCAGCAGTAGTGCTATGCTTCTTTGCCTAGCTGCTTGCCATTTTCTTTCCTTTTAAATAGTACTCTAATAAAATTGCTTTCTCCTAAAACCAAAGGAACAAAAGATTTATATGTGCTACAACATGGATCAGCATAGAAAACATTATGTTCAAGAAAAAAGCCAGACATAAAAGGATACATGTATGATTCCATTTGTATGAAATGTCCAGAATAGGCAGATCCATAGAGACAGAAAGTGACTGGGCAGCTACCAGGGGCTGAGTGTGGGGAATAGAAAGTGACTGTGTAGGGTGCATGTTTTCTACCTGGGTTGATGAAACTCAGTTGTGGAATTTGATCATGGTGATAGTTATGTCATGAATATACCAGAATTACTGAATTTTATACTTCTTTTGGTGGTAATGTAGTTTGAGCTCAGGGCCTTGCTTTTGCCAGGTAGGGACTTTACCAGTTCAGTCACATCCCTAGCCCAAGTTTTACATTTTTAAGTAGTTAAAAGTAGTTAAAATGTTATATTTTGTGTTATGTGAATTTTATCTCAGTAGAAGATTTTATAGCTGGGTGCTAGTGGCTCGCACCTGGAATTCTAGCTATTCAGGAGGCAAAGATCAGGGGGATGGTGGTTTGAAGCCAGCCAGGCAAATAGTTCTCAAGACCCTATCTCAAAAAAAAAAACCCATCACAAAAAGGGCTGGTGGAGTGGCTCAAGGTGTAGGCCATGAGTTCGAACACCAGTACCAAAAAAAAAAAAAAAAGATTTTGCAAACAAGCAAACTCCAAACCACTGTTGCCAATAATGGAAACTGGCTTATCACCTGTAAATGTAGAAAAAGAAACAAACTCAAAAGCCCATAGAAACTATAAATTAGCAGAAAGTAAAATTGAAATTAAAAAAGCTTAAAATCAGCAAACTTCTTTTGGAGCTTTAGACTCACTAAGAGCACAGGACAGACACATGTAGGCTGTAACCATGCGTGTAGTGTACTTCTCTGTCATCAAAATTTACATGGCACTGGAAAGAGAAACAATTGGGAGTAATAGTGTGACCTAAAAAGGATTGAAAGTAGATTTTAAAAGGCTAACTTCATGACGTCCATAAAGGTAGGAACACGTATTAAATGCTATATTTAACTCATGAGAAGTGATAAGATATTATAACCAGTGGAAAAAAAGCATTCACAGAATAGAGACAGGAATATTGAAATGAAAGAAAACTCGTTTCATTATAGTGTGAGAAGAGAGAAATTGAACCTCTATGGAACAAGATATTTTGTATTTCTATTAATGACCCCAAACAGGGAAAATGTTATAAAAGAGCCCAGACAGTACAGGCTAGAATCATATAAACTTGAATTGTGTCTACTAGACAAGGTCTATTCCATATGGCTTCTTCAGAAGGGGCAAAATGAGATTTGGGCAACAATTACAATAAATGACGGGTGCTGGTGACTCATGCCTATAATCCTAGCTACTCAGGAGGCAGAGGTCAGGAAGATTGAGGTTTGAAGCCAGCCTAGGCAAATAGTTTGTGAGACCTTATTTTGAAAATATACAACACAAAAAAGGGCTTGTAGAGTGGCTCAAGCTGTGGAGTGCCATCACTAGCAAGTGTGAGACCCTGAGTTCAAAGTCCAGTGCTGCCAAGAAAGAAGGTTTAGTCCAGGTGTGTGTGGCTGGGAGTGAAGATTGTAGCACAGTTGGACACACGTGCAATAAGCCAGCAAAAGTGGTGTCAGGCTTTCATAACCAGGACACATTGTCCGGAACACAGATGGAAACAGACCTTAAAACATACTGATGCATTTTTTGAGTCTTAAACCATCCGTTCTGTTGAGGACCTATGGCTACATCACAACATTGCTATGTCATCATGGCAGGAGCACATGTGTGAGAGAAATCACATAGTGAGACCAGAGCAAGAAACTGGGCAGAAGGGCTGGAGGTGTGGCTTAGCCGTACAGTGCAAAGCCCTGAATTGAAGCCCCAGTACCGCCAAAACAAAATAGCCACACAAATGGAGGCCAAGCTCCATTTGTATGGCAATTCTCTCGTGGGGACTAATCCAGTCCCATGAGATAGCATTAATCTATTCATGATCCAATTACCTTGCACTAGGGCCCATCTCTTAGAGCACCTCAACACTGTCACACTGGGGACCAAGCTTTCAACATGTGAACCTTTGGAGCTCAAGCCACATCCAAATCATAGCACCTTGTAAAGTAGCAGAGTTTGGTTGTTCCTGCTACGGTGTTTTGTTGAAGACAAAACTTGAAAGTGAAGAAGTTGGATATTTAAACTGAAGAGTTTTTTAGGCAAAGTGTTGAAGGAGTACCTTGGCTCTTCCTAACTGCTTATAGTAAAATGTGAGAAGAGAGAAATATACTGAAGATGGGATTATTATGAATAAAACAACCCTAGACTGGGATGATTCTCAGCCTGTCCCTATTATAAGAGTGACAAAATGTATTTCAAAGAGAATCCTGAAAGTATGGAAGACTGATCACTGAGGAGATTAGTGGGGGTAAACCAGCCACTAATGAAGGCCAAGCCCCCTTCACAGAAACCAGGAGTGGAGGTAATACCAGCAGCACCCCTGTGGGCTGGGACCAGGGGAGGCAGAGGATCTGTAACAAAAGGAAGGAAGGGTGTCAGACTTCTTAGATTTTACAGGACAGGACCATAGAATTACTTGGCTTGCGCTATTCAAGTCAAGGATAGAATGATCCTGAAGGGATTAATGTATCACCTGTGCCACCTCCTCAGTTCCAACAGGCCTCGTGGCCCCCACCCAAAGCCTTGGGGGAGGGGTGCTCAGAGCTGTGGTGGCATAATCTTCTCTATTGGTCAAACCTTGAGGCATACCCCACCTAGCTGAGGTTGGGGCAGGACCATCTCCAAGTGGATATGAAGCTAGAGAACCAGGCCATAGAGGATTTTCTTCTCTTCCCTTTCCTTCTCCTTTTCCTCTTCTTCCTCTTTCTTCTTTTGAGTTGGGAGCATTTGCTGTAGCCCCAACTACTCAGAAGGCTGAGGCAAGAGGATCACTTGAGTCCAGGAGTTTGAGCCCAGGGGCTATTGGAGGTAATCCATCTCAGTAGTTCCAATAAACGTTAGGGCTGTTGGAATGGAATGAATGCAATTTGTGTGTGAGCAGGTTATGGATTTTGTGAGCCAAAATTCATACTGAAGCTCTATCCCCAAAGTGATATTTTTGAAGGTGGGGCCTAGGTAATTAGGCCATGATGGTGGAACCCTCAGGCATGGGATTAGCACTTCCATAATGAGAGATTTGGGGGAGATGATCTTTCTCTCTCTACCGTGTAAGGTTACAGCAAGAAGGCATCATTCTGTGAATTAGGACTAGGCCCTGTCCAGGAACAAAGCTGCCAGCAAACTTTGCTGCTTTCAGAACTGTGAGGAATGCGTGTTTGTTGTTGTTTTAATATGGAATGCTTCACAAATTTGCATGTTATCTTTTCACAGGGGGCCATGCTAATCTCTGTATCATTCTAATTTTACTATATGTGCTGCTGAAACAAGCATTCATGTTTATTGCTTAGGCAACCCTGGCTGTGATATTTTTAGTGTGGCATCCTGAGTTGGTTGAGATGATGATGGTGTATAAGCACAAAGTGTGATGGAGGGGAGCTGGTGTTTTCATAACTAGGTGGCTAGAATATGGCTCAGGAGCTACCCCGACAGCAGATTCTATAGGGCTGGAATTGGTGACTGCTGCACATGGGACAGGCTGAGCACCATCCTTGCTGGTCAGTTTGGCTTGAGGAAGTCTATGCAGCTGAAACAGGAAATGCACAACTAAAAAGCCTCAATCCCGCAGGTGGCCCATCCTTTAGAAAGGGTCGATGATCCACAGATTGGTCACATTTAAATGAAGGAAAGTCCTTTGCACATGAGGGCGTCACTAGGAACTGGGCCATGGAACTCAGGCAGGGAGAACAGATGTGGAGAAACCACCTCACAGTGTCACCAACCTCTTACACCAATCCAAAATGCAAACACACAATTCAGGAAACTTCACAGGGAGAAGGGGCCTCAGGGAGGACTGAGGGTGGGGTAGTGATGTTTCTCCCCAGGCGATCTGTGGTGAGCCCACACTTACTGAGAACTGGGCCCTCTGGAGGGGATGGTGACCCCACTTCAGGGATCCTACCAGGAGAGTTCCTCCCCCCAGCACACTTTGCCTCCCCTCACTCTGGTGTGCACCCTCTCTACAACTCCAGGGAGCCCAGAGAAGTTTGCTCCCAGTGGCCCTTCCTGCTCATCAGGGTTCCTACTTAATCACTGGCAATTGCTGCTTGCACCTGGCACTCGAGAGTTTCTTCCCTCCAGGAAATGCCCCAGACTCCCCTTGCAGACAGTGTCACTGTGTCTGCAGTGACACAGTGATGGCCTCCTGGGGAATGAGCTCCGAATCTAGTCCCCACTGTTATCAGTGGCATTGGATGCCTGCTGTGTATCCTGACCCTTGCTCCCTACCTGTGACTTCAGCAGATGAGGTAAGCCTGTGAGCCTGTGAGTGCCCCCAGAGCTGGGCTTGTCCCTCTAGCCTCAGACTGCACCCAGCCATGCCTAGGCAGGAGCTACTACTGGCTGCTATGGGTGGTGTAGGCTGAGGAGCTTGTCACAGGGACATATGAGGATAGGAAGGGAATGTTGGGGACTCTGATACCAGCAACTCAAGCAACCTGTGTATATTTGGCTGATCCTAAAGGCTCTATGCTAAGGGCTGTCATTGTGAAAGCAGGCCCCTCCCAGAGTCCCTCTGCATTTGTCTTATCAGTGAGGAAAGGGAGAAGTGTTCTGTGTCTCACTGTCTGCTGCCCCAGCTGGGTCTCAGCAGTAGGGATGTTTTTGTCTTTAGTATTCAGGGCTCCTAACTCATGACATTGTGTGTGAGTGTGAGTGAGTGTGTGTGTGTGTGTGTGTGTGTGTGTGTGTGTGTGTGTGTGTGTGTGTGATGTGAACTGGGTCATTTCTGGTGTAAGAAAAGTGATAGTTCTTTAACTTTCTGCACAATGAGGCCACAAGGAGGAAGAAGAGAAGCTGGAACCAGATGGCAGACTGAGGTAAATTCCACACCAACAACAGTACATGCGTAGCTTTGTGTAATCTATTTGACCCTCCTGCTCTATCTCTAGGCCTCTCATGTAAAGCTGAGAGTTTACACTGCAGGAAAATTGTAGCTAAAGTAAGTTTACTATATAAATAATTTGGCAGGTCAGTAAATAGTGAGTGATGAGAACCTGGACGCAAGCTTACCCTGACTTCTTTCATTGTGTTCGTTGGCATGTGTATTTCTATACTGACCTCCTTATTTATTTTTCTCCTCCCTGTCTTTTGATTGCATCTCCAGTCTGAGTCAATCTACAACTCTTTCACATAACCCTGTTTTCACCTGCACTCTTTTCACTTATAACTATCTCTTGTTTATTTATTTTTTTGGCAGTACTGGGGTTTGAACTCAGGGCTTTGCCCTTGCAAGGCAGGCACTTCACTGCTTAAACCAGCCTCCAACCCTAGAAAACTTTTTTTTTTTGCTGGGGCTATCCTGGAACAATGATCCTCCCAATCTCAGCATCCGTATAGTTTGAGATGACAGACACATGCCTCCAAGCCCAGCTATTACGATGAGTATCTTTTTTTTTTTTGTGGGACTAAGCTTTGAACTTAGGGCTTTGTACTTGCAAAGCAGGGGCTCTACCACTTGAGTCACTTGCTCTGGTTATTTTGGAGATGGGGTCTTGTAAAGTATTTGCCCAGGCTTATCTCAAACTGCAATCTTCTTGATCTCAGCCTCCCAAGTAGCTAGGATTAGAGGTGTGCTTCACCAGCATCCAACCATGATGACTAGCTTTTTTTTTTTTTTAGTTTATTTTTGGTGGTACTGGGGTATGAACTCAGGGTTTCACACTTTCTAGGCAGGTGCTCTACAAATTTAATCACACTTCCTGTCCCATGATGAGTCTCTTGAAGGGACAATTTTCAGAAGTTGGTTGTGGGGATTTCCTTGGTGATGTTTTCTTAAGGCATTTGCTCATATTCTGGATCCTGTTTCTACTTGTCTTATTGAGATCCCACTGCCGCCCTGGGCAACAAAAGCTGGTGTGTGGTTGTTGGAAGGAAAGAGTTTCAACACTTCTCTGAATTAGGCAGCACTGGAGCACTCTGAATTTAGGTTGGCAGGGGTGGTAGTGGTGCTGCTCTGTCCTGAGATTGCACCAGAACCTGTTTACAGTTTATATGTAGAAATTCAGCCTCTCATGCTGACCTGATGTGGGATGGTGAAAAGTGCTGTATTTCTGTAAAGTCTTGCAACACCCCAGAGGAAGTAGTTTTCCTTCTAGGATCCCACAATACTGGGGACTTCCTTCTTCCCTCAATGTCTTCATCTGCTCATGAAGTCTCTAAATGAAATGGAGATGGTCTCTCCATTTACCTACAGTATGTGTGTGAATAAGATCACGTTGGGGTCTGGGGGTTAGCTCAGGGTTAGGGCCTTTGTCTAGCATGCATGACACCCACCAGACACACACACACACACACACACACACAGAGAGAGAGAGAGAGAGAGAGAGAGAGAGAGAGAGAGAGAGAGAAAAGAAAAAAACACATTTGGAACTAAAATTATTGTAAGATTCAATCATTATTCTAGTTAGCTGAAAGCAAGGTGAATGTGTTCTAATACTAAAGTAATAATTATGATGTTAATAAAAATGTCTAATGCAAAGTGGAGTTTTATATGCCAGAAAATTTCCCTGAATATTTCAGTTTAATCCTTTAAGAAAGGAGGAGTGTAGGAACTTATTATGGTTGATTTTATACTGAAGACCAAATCTTAAATATCAAGCCATGTGTATCCAACAGACTCTGCCCCACATGGGAATGGCTGCTGACCCCTTCCTGAGGAGCAGAATCTCATAAGTTTGGGGTCCTTGCTTGCCCTGTGTCCTATTTCTTTCCTCCTGCAGTCTCCTTTTCCTTCTCCAGCTGAATTCAAATGCCATGGAGTCTGAATAATCTTCACATATTTTTTAGTGTTATTTGTTTCCTCCAGAAGTTTGTATATTTGTAGATTTTATAGTTATTATAGTGACATTTATTTATTTTTCTTTGTTCAATGTGACAACATTTCTTAGCACAATTCACTTAAGTTTGCTCTGATAGTTTATTTTGTCTGTGGTTGAAATGTCACAGAAAACATAGCTTCCTGTCTGCTAGCCAATCGAGGTTGCTTCTAGGTCAATTTTTATTCATAATTTCAATTTATTAACAATAAAATGGTAGTTAGTTTTACCTAGGTTAAAGAAACAATAATGAAATACCCTTTCTACAGACTATCAAACCCTTTTTGGTTGTAAGAATGGTTTTAACAAAAGTTTGGGAGTATCATCAACATCTAATCAGAACATTTTCAGTTGGCATAGAAAGTAGCCATTATTTTGTCACAGCTGATGGTCTTCTCCAAAACGGGTCTCTGCATTTACAAATTATAACCATCTCAGCTGTGATCATCCCTTAACTGTTTGGTGCCTATGCACTTGTCCAATTTTTTACCTTCCCTTTTCAGCTAGATGTCAAGAAATTATTGTAGCAGAAGCTCCTCAGTCTTCAGCAAGGCCTCGGATTGCTATTTTTGGGTTAGTTTCCACCATTACTCTCAGCTTATCTTCATTTAAAATAGACTTGGGCCACCCTTGAGGTTCATTTTTCAGACTCAGATTACCAGAACAAAAATTTTCAAACCACTATCGATAGCCTTTCACTAACAGAGCCTTCTCCAAAGAGAGAATCGATGTTCTGCTTGCCTTAGCTATCCTGTGTCCTAGTTTAAATTCATATTTTAAAAAAAGCATTTGCAAATCTTTCAAAGATATGGTATTGTTTACTTCTGTAAATGGTGATGGTTTCTCTGAGTGTTTTATTTTTAGAAGTTTCCTATTAATAAGTGTATAATCACAGGGACAGGATTTGCATGCAACAGGAGCCTGTTGGTCGCACTGGGGCAGGATTTGGTGGCCATCTTTGCTTTCTTGGCTGGAGTTGCAGACATGCTCCTCTCCTTCTGTCAGTGGCTCAGGCTCCTCCCTTTGTAGTTCAGCCACTCAGCCTCCGCCCACCCTGTCCCTGTCCCGCTGGGTGACCCAGGTTCTCTATGGTGACCTACTTATGAGTTTCCCCCTCTCAAATAAGAAATGGTATCTGATCACCAATCATGGAATTTAGAATTAAGTAGGAAGTGAATAAAGATAGACAAAGAGAAGAAAGCCTGAGTCTTATTGGGCAGGGTCATCCACAGGGAAGAACTATTCTGATGGGCTTGGAGTTCCTCTGTGTTTTCCCAGGTCCCTTCTTCAGTCAGTGCAGATGGTGAAGTTCAAGATCACTTAAACTCCTGGACTCACTGGGCAGCTATAACACAAGCACAGCCATGTTATTGTTCTTCTTTTCTAGGAGATAACCTGGACTGCAGGCCTCCGTGAACTTGGTGCAAATGGCTGTTGTTGATGTGGTCCCGAAGGTTGTGTTCCTCCTCCAGGTGGGAGCTGGTATTCTGGGAAATGCTTTCCTGTTCTCCATTCACAGTCCCATATTTCTCACCAGGCACAGACTGAAGCCTGTAGACCTCATTCTGTCCAACTTGGCTATGGCCAACTCCTTTGTTCTTTTCTCCAAAGGTGTACAAGGAGTGATGGAAGACTTGGGACTGGCACATGCCCTAGGAGATTCTGGGTGTCAAGTCCTGTTTTTCTTCCATAGGGTGTCCCGAGATCTTTCACTCTGCACCACCTGCTTGCTGAGCTGCCTTCAGGCAGTCACAATCAGCCCCATGAGTGCGGTGTGGGCAGTGCTCAGAGACAGGGTCTCCAAGAACGTTGACTCCTCTTGCATCCTCTGCTGGATCCTCAATTTGGCTGTCAACATCATCTCTCCCATTCAGATAAGGGTCTACTGGGAAAACAGCAGTAGTTCCAGAACAGGGAACCAAATCATTTGCCAGTATGAGGTTTCCAGGTCTGGAAGGTGGTCAATCCCACTATCTTTTCCAGGTGCCCTATTGATGACCCTCACGTTTGTGGCCAGCATGCACATGGTGTGTCTCCTGCGCAGACACCATCAGAGAGTCCAACATGTCCACAGCCCCAGTCTCACCCTCAGGACCTCCCCTGAGATAAGAGCCACCCACAGCATCCTGCTCTTGGTGGCCAGCTTCATCCCTTTTTACTTTCTCAATTCCATCTATATATTTTATGGCACAAAGTCATTTAGTTCCTACTTGTGGCTGCAACACACTCTGAAGTTTCTTGCTACATGTTTCCCCTCCCTCAGTCCCTTGGTGCTTGTCCTCCAGAACTCCAGAGCCCTGGGGTCTTGCTTTTAGGCCCTGGAATATCTAGCATGATCAGTGGTCTACAGCTGGAGGTTTCTCCTCTCCCACATGTGTCTCTCACTACCTCCTTTCCCTCCACAGACCTTTATAAAAACCTGCGGATCTGTCTTGCCTTGCTGTGGAGAACCTCTCAGGTCTGTTAAAGAGAGACTCTCAAAGAGATACATGAAGCAAAACACAACTTTTTTTTAACTTATGATGTTTGGAGGAAACAATAGCTTATTGTTGTGTTTTAACACTGATGGTTTGCTTTCTATGTATAACAAGGAGGAAGCTAAATAGAGTCTGAAAGAATGCTTTTGGAATTCTCTGTTAGTCAGTTTCCATCTGTCACTATAACAAATATCTGAGATAATCAACTTATAAAGAGGAAGGTTTATTTTGGCTCACAGTTTTGGAAGTTTCAGTCCATGATCAGTTGGGCCTGGGGTAAGGAACACATCACAGTAGGAGTGTGTGGCAGGCAAAACCTCTCACCTCTTGGCCAGGAAGCAAAAACAAAAACAAAAAAACAGAGCTGAAAGGGACCAAGTTTCCACTACCTCTTTGGTCACGGCCCCAAAATAAGATTCCCATTGGCTCTCCTAAAATCGGGGCAAAGCATAGAAGTTGGAGAACTAAAAGTTGTGATGTTTGTGAATTGCTGGCACCCATCACGGTGTACGTTAAATGCAGAGAAAGTGCTTATACCCCTCCCTCAGCTGTGGGGGCCCATCAAAAGGTTCTCTTTTCTCCACATGGTGACCAGAGAAGGTGTGGGCCCATATGCTTCCAATTGTGCACAAACAGAAAAATTCAGGTAAATTGAAGGTTGTAATGCAGAACTACTACCTTATGTTTTATTTTCTCCTTGGTGGTCTCTGGATATACTTGCTTCTGATAAACAAGAACACCAGTTTTGAGCAAGGACCTGGATTCATCCCCAGCACAGCACGAATTCAAAAAAGACAGCCCAATAATCTCAAGGAAAAAATTAATATTGGGCTTCTAAAATGGCATTTAAAGAATGGATCAGAGATATTTCTGAAAGCCATGGATCTCTGATGGTTTCATGTGGCTTGTTAAATCAATGCACTGTTGACACACAATGGTCTGACCCCTCCCAGCAGAACAAGCAAAGCTGGTGAAAACTGTAAAAAACCCCTCAGCTATCAAAGTTCTCCAAAACTGACAGAGGGCAAAAAACAAATGAAGAAGTTTATTTAGGAAAATATTCAAAATATTGGTAAAACAGCTGGGTTCTGTGACCCTTTACTACAACCCTCTTCCTCTCTTCTCATGAAAGTCATTCTGATAGGTGTGTGCTTTCAGGTGTGTGTGGCTAAGAAGATGGGACTCCTAGTCAAGGAGTGTGGACTCTTCCCAGGAGAGTCAGGCTGCTAGCACTTCCCCTCTCCCGGCTCTGTATAGCCAGAATGATATTCTCTTATAGTTTTGGAACTTAGGAGTTTAAAATCATAATTTCACCAGATTCATGCTTCCTTTGAGACTTGATGAAATCTGTCTTACCTGTTCTCAGCTTCTGGTAGTGGATGTCAATCCTTGGCAATCCTTGGATTGTACCTGAGTCCACTCCAGTCTCTGTCACTGTCGTTCCATGGTGTCTTCCTCCTCTCATAAATACACTGATTAGATGAGCTTGGGGCCTGCCCTAATAGCCTCATTTTAATATGGCTCCATGAACAGACACCCTATTTCCAAATAAGGTCACATTCACAGGTACCAGGGTTTTGAATTTCAACACGTTTTGGGGAGACACAATTCAATCCATAACAATAGTCTGGTCTCACATTAGAAAAGATAGACTTGAGTATGGGAGGTCATAAATTTGTGTGGTGGTCTTACAATGTAGAAGCCATGGTCTCATGTTTGTATCTTGCAATGCCCAAGTCAATGGACATGTAAGAGTTTCATCTTGTATAAATTACATATATGTATATATAACTATTTAAATAATAATTATTTAATTACAACAATAGATCATTATTTAATACACTAGATTCAGAGCACTATCTTGATGTACAATAAAAATAAAAATTATTATTAGGGCTGGGTTATAAGTCAGGTTAAGTGCTTACCAAACATGCATATGGCCATGAGTTTGATCCACAGTCTCACAAAATATTATTATTGAGATGCTATAATTTGTTTTCTAATATAAAATTTTGGAAACTCATTGTATACTTTGCAGTTATAGCACATCTTTATTTGGACAGGCTACATTTCCAATAATCAATGGCAGTAGGCCAGTGCCTACCAATTTTTTTTCCTGCAAATAATATAGTCAATTATTTTTATAGCTATTTTAGATTTTAAAAATTAAGGAAAAAGTAAAGAGTTTCTTTATTCCTCTCTTCTCTCCAACACATACCATTTCACCTATGGTTTATATCTCACATTTCTTAAGCCATTTATGGGTCAAGTCTATACTTCACATAGGTAATTGAGGCAGATGCAAAGGTTTATTCACTTTCCAAGGGACTGAACACTAATGAGACTGGAAGCTAGGAGGTAGAATCTGGTCAGGCTGGACAGGGACAAGGGGAACTCAATGTAAATTTATCAAAGAAACAGAGATGAGATAAACAGCATGTGGAAAGTCTTGAAAGTGCTCACCCAACCCTTGAAACTGTCACAGAACATGAACAGCACACAGTGTATGCTGTTAGGGTGCTCAATTGTTGCCCTGGACCACAGAGCTAATTAGGAGAAGATGGGGTACATGCACAGTATCCCTGCGATACTCATGGGCTGACACAGACGTGCATCCCATGAGTGGATCAATAGCCAGCTTTACTTCAACTAGGAAATAAGAATCTTTATAAAAACTGTAGACAAAGGAGCCTTAAGCGGCTCAGTCTTTCTGAGACCCCTCCTGTGTGGAAGCTTCACCTCTCCTTTCCTCTTTGCTTAATATACTTCTGCTCTTTTGCTCACCCTCTTGTTTGTGACTTTCATTCGTCGATTTCACAAGACAAAGTTCCCAGCAAC
This sequence comes from Castor canadensis, assembly GCF_047511655.1. Classification (NCBI taxonomy): domain Eukaryota; kingdom Metazoa; phylum Chordata; class Mammalia; order Rodentia; family Castoridae; genus Castor; species Castor canadensis. The sequence goes on from NC_133403.1 coordinate 47,501,512, forward strand.
CACCACTGCACACACGAGACCACCACGTCACTAAGAGGTATAGGCCCAAAATGAGGTCAGGGCTGGGGTTATAAGCATTTAAGATCTAGAAGGAATATACTGCTGATGTTTTGCTTTTCTGGTTCACTAGCTGTTCCATGAAGCAGCTCATGGTCAGAATCTTGAAGTTTTGCCAAGGTAGTTGTTTGTTAGTTTGTACAGTCTTTCCTATGACATTATGTGGTCAGAATATGTTGTCAACAAGATGCAAGTGGGGTTTCCGCTTGAGTTCATAAAAAGTTTTTGCAAAACGAAGTAGAATAGCCTTTCTGCCAGACAAGATGGACTCCTTTACAAAATGGAGTAGGTTAGGCTAATTTGGGTTGAAGCTTTACGATAATGACCTATGGTGATGTGGCAGGAAGGCAGGGAGAGATTAATGGGTGCTACAGTGAAACAAAGAAAAACCGGAGTTGGGGAATGTTACCTGGAGACCAGAGGAGGGTCACCTCACCCCAGAGGTTAAAACAGCCAATAAAATAATGTGATTATGTATGGAACAAACTGTACCCCCCATTTCTGTAACCTGCTCTAAATGTTATATATGGAAGGCCCCCTTTGTTCTCAGGACTCAGCCTTTGGACTTGAGTCCGCTGAGTTGCTGCAGGCTTGCTTAATAAACTTGCTTCCTGAAGGCTTTGGTGCCCTCTCAATCTCTGTCTGAGCCCTCCTGCAACAGTGGTAATGTTGTTGGCTGATTTTTCAGTAATCCATTCCAAAGGACAAAATCTTAAGTAATACATCTCAGTCACTAGCTCTTTTTTTTTGGAGGTTCTGAGGTTTGAACTCAGAGCCTTGTACTTGTGAGGAAAGTACTCTATCATTTGAGCCATGGTCTCAGCTCTCAGTCACTAACTCTTAATGTTTAGACAAAAGCTCACTGGTTTCAACAGAAAAAAGTAAAATAGATCTAAATATACCTTTCACTATGGATAAGACCTATTTGTGAAAATGATCAAGTATCAGCCTTCTTCAGTATTGCCTAACTAGAGGGGGAGACAACTGACATAGGCTACGTACAAAGAGAGACTTGTTTAAAGTTATGAGTGAGGAATGAGACTATTACTACACACATTTGGTCTTACCTTATTTGTTTCTAATCCCTAGAGCTGATCACACATGTGTAAGTTTTAAAAAGCTAATACTTTAACAAAAGTTGGTTTCTTATTTTTCCCCTCATCAATTCTCCATCTCCTGCCTCCTCTCCCATAATTATTCATTTATAGTGAATAAATAAAGAAAATATTTGTTTCACATGTCTCTGATTTCCAATGACCCATTTTTGTCATCCATTTTTCTTCACATTAGAAGATAATATCACTAAAATATCAAGTACTGACACATAATTATGATGACACTACCCCTACCAATACTTCTTTATACACAAATCTAACAAGGAAAAGAATTTAATATTTTCCCATGGAATTTGTTTCTATTTTATTTTATAAATGATAGGCATAAAATAGTTGACATTCCCAAAGGAAAGCAGCCAGTAGTCAGAAATATCTGCTGGGTGTATCTGAATGAGTAACAATTCAGGTTCAGAAAGTATGAACAGCCATAGCAGTAAATTAAAAATGCTAATGCCAGTGGGATCAAAGATTTTTGTTCTAGTAGCTTTAGGCTTCTTGAATGTTTCTAAGATAGGATGTCCATTCATAAGGAGTTTATTATCTTCACTCTGAAATGTAACAGTGAAATTCTAGTTGATCAATTTTCAGTCTGGCAGGTAAAATTCAGCACAAACTAATGAAGCTAAGACCACTAGGGCCTCCTAAGAGCTAATGGCATTGTTATTTTCCACAACTCCACTTATGCCCACTGGTAGAGCACAGTGGGAAGTAAGACCTCAAATGAGTCAAAAACCATGTACCCATAATTTCAGAATGCATCTTTCCAGTCAAGTTGTCTTTCACAGGTTATACTATCAGGCAGATTCTACACAGGAATACAGTGTCCTATTCATCGGTCCATAGGCAACTGCATTTTGCCTTTTCAGCCAATATATACATATATATATAAGATATATGTATATCTTCTTGAGGACTGAATTCGTTCACAGGTACCTGTGCTGTGAGGTTTTCCTGCACAGAAGATGATGTTAGATTGAAGAAGCAAGGACAGACCGGTGAGGAGACCGCTCAATATCAGCACAGGCTTTATTCTAGAAAGACAGCCTGTGGAGATGGTCTGTAACAGCAGCGAAAGGCCACTGAAACTTACAGACTGGGATAAATATAGGATGTTGGTAGAAAAGTACCATGAACTAGCTGGGAGAGAAAAACTTTTTTCCTTTTAATGGGTTGCTAAGGAATGTCATTGCTGGGTAACTAAGGAAGATAAGCTGGAGATAGGTTGCCCGTTTGTTCCATCATCCCTGGCATGGGGAGATAAGAGGTTAACACTGACCCTGGACCATCAGAGACATAAAGCTAAAGGCAAAGCTTATAGTTCTTTTAGGGATTGATGAGGGTTTTGTAAGACATGGACAATGTAAGGGGAGCAAAATGACACGTGATTCCATTTTTGAGGAGGTAGAGACATCTGAAGTAGACATGTAAAGGGGCACGGGAATCACCAGGTTTCCCAGAGAAATAACAAAATACAAAACAGCAGCTGGACAAAGTTTGGGTTAGGGCCAGGGTTAGGGTCAGGGTTAGTGTTAGGGTTAGCTCTGAGAAATTCTCTGATATATTTTAGGTTGAGAGAAAGCCAGAGAACAGGGTGATGTAGTGACAGCTTACACCTCAGGGAAATCTCAGTGAAACCTAAAGTAAGTTTAAAGTGGGCACCATGGCAGGCTGGTGGCTAAATGTTCCATGCTGCAAGAGAGGTCTGCAGTGCAAGTTGTACATCCCATGGCCAGTGGAAGGAAGCAGCGTATGAGAAGAGCCAGACTCAGCTCTGGGCACTGTGTGGTAGGAGGCCCAGAGTGGCAAAGAATAGCTTAAAGTCAGCAGAACCCTACTTCCACTTGGTCTCAGGAGGTCTGAAAGATTGTTAAGGTCAAGGTTGTATTTTTCCTTCCTAAGGGGCAGGCTGAGGAGAGGTGAGCTGGGTTCATGCAATCTAGGCTGCCTTCCTACTTGCTGTCATTGTGGTACATGTGTGCTGTGCTCCTTCCTCTTGCCATTGGGTTGTGAAATTTTTTACCTGCAGGACTTAGTGACCCTCACAATGACAGTCCTCAAAGTGTGTGCACAGAGGAGGGTCCAGGCCCAAGTGGTGGACGGTCAGAAATGAATGGCTTCTTGGTGACACAGCCCCCACTACAGGCTTGTGAATTCATCCTTCCTCACAGGTAAGCCTGAAGATCCACGGGCTCTGACAATGCTTTCTGCAGGCAATGAGGCAGGGTCTATAGACTCACCATCTCAACTCTGCAGCTCACTTCCTTTCCTATGGATTTCTAAAAACTATAACAGTCCCTCCATCTCACATCTTCCAAAAACAGAGTAGTTTGTCCCTCTAAAAAGAAAAGAACAGTTAGGCGCTGGTGGCTCACGCCTGTAACCCTAGCTACTCAGGAGGCAGAGATCAGGAGGATTGCAGTTCAAAGCCAGTTCAGGCAAATAGTTTGTGAGACCCTATCTGGAAAAAACCCATCACAAAAAAAGGCTGGTGGAGTAGCATGAGGTGTAGGCCCTGAGGTCAAGCCCAAGTACTACAACAACAAAAAGAATAGAACAGATGTGGGCATCCCCTTCTTTCCATGGTGTGTAGGAGTCAACTCTGACCTGAGATTACCCTGCCAATAGTAACCTCTTGCTGGTGGTTTTTCCCCACATAGGCTGTGGAGTTTCTGAGCAGCATCAAGATCCTGATTGTGTAGTAAGATGTAGTTTGTGGAACTTTTGAGGGAGTCAAGCAGCGTAGGAGAAAATAGTGTGATAACATCAAGGCTATGGATTGTCAGAGATGAAGAGATGACCAGGGTCTCTGGGGGTACTGCAGAGACAGTGTGAACAGTGTATGGGATGGTCTGAGGTCCTGTGGTGGAAAGAAGACAACTGAGACCCCCCAGACTGGGGAAAGGGGCCAGGAGAAAGCAGAGATGTGGGGGGATTGATGAGGGAATGTGACAGGATAGTCTGATGGAAAAAAGGACCATCACTACCCATCCTGTCCCAGTGGACACCAGTAGGGGTCACCAAGACCATGTCCCCAGGATATGGACCCCTTTTAGTCTGGGGGTGGCAAAGGCCATGAATCTGAAGTAGTTGTCCAGTGAGGAGAACATGTGAGAAGGGGTACAGCCCCCAAATCACATGCTCTGCTTGCTGAGACAGCTGGATTGTGGAATGCGTTCACCTTTGCATTCGGGTCACAGCTGAGATGGGGCAGATGCTGTAGAATTCCCCTTGTCCCCTTATAGTTTGCTTGGCTTCTCCACATGACTACTGTGACCTTTCTGTCACTACTTTGACTCTAACACCTCCTGCTTGCCCTTGCTCTGAAACGAGGACACCGAATTCTTTTTTTTTTTCTTTTTCGATACTGGGGCTTGAACTCAGGGCCTAAACCTTGAGACACTCCCCCAGCCCTTTTTTGTGATAGATTGTTTTCCACATAGGGTCTCGTGAACTATTTTTCTGGGCTGGCTTTGAACTGTGAACCTCCTGATCTCTGCCTCCTGAGTAGCTAGAATTATAGGCGTGAGCCACCGAAAGCCGGTTACTGAATCCTTCTTTAAACGTCTTCATTGAGGAGTGATTGGCACACATTTCGCTGCGTATATGTACATTGAACAACCTACAGTTTTCCAGAATGTCGTCAGTATCCACCGTGAAGCCATAACCCTAATGAAGTTCATGAATGCAACCTCCTCATGCCCTCACCCACCATGACCCTGGCACACCAGGGCCACAGGTCTACAGGTTTACTTCTGTCAGTAAAGATTAGTTGCACTGGGACTGGGAACATGGCTCAAGTGGCAGGACACTTGCCTAGCCAGTGTGAGGCCCTGAGTTCAATCCCTATTACCTACAAAAAAAAAAAAGAAAGAAAGAAAGAAAGATTAGGGCGCCTGCTGGAAAAGTCAGGTGAGTAACTGTTGATACACCTAACAACATGGTGAATCTCAAAGTAGTTATGCCCAGTGAAAGAAGCCAGAGAAAAGCAAAACACCAGAGTACACAGTGTATGCTTCTATTTACATGACATTCTATATAATGCACCTAATCCTTTTTATTTTGGCAGTACTGGGGTTTGAACTCAGGGCGTCATGATTGCTAGGCAGGCACTATACCCTTTGAGCCATTCTGCCAGTACAATAGTTAATCCTTTTATTGCTGACTCCTAATCCACAGTGTAAATGGGAGACTGTGTACTTGTCCATTCTCTTTTGGGTGGTATTTGGGTGTCTGTGGCTTGGGGAATTCCCAGAGGAGGTCACTGTGGATGTTCCTGCATGTGTGTAGTTTGCATATTTACTTTGTTTCCCCTGAAGTACACCTAGGAGTGCAACAATGGTAGGCATGTGTTGGCGTGGTTGAAAACCATTGAATTGTCCTGAGTGACTGTGCCTCTCCAGTCTCTACTCTCCTTCCTGCTTTTCCTGACTTGGTCCACATGGTCTTTCATCTCCCTCATACCTCAGAACCATTCCTTCTTTGTGATCTGTTCCTTCATTTGTGTTCACTGGTTCAAAATCCATGAGCTTGCTCTAATGCACTCAACTTCATTTTTCCTGTATGACCTGCCAAATGATCCTGTTCACTGTGTAGTACATTCCCTTCCTAACTCACTCTACACACAGAGGGCTGTGCTGGAAGAAAGTGTTCATGATTGGAATGCAGCACCTAGAATGACTCCTGATGTACACAGATACGACTGGGGGGATCTTGTCATCAACCCCTTGAGTCATAACCTGACCTGATGTATAGAGCAGAACTGTGTGGGGCAGTCCCCGAGAGAGGGCCAGTTCTGATACTGCCCCTTTCTTAGCCTGCAAGACCTGGTGCCAGCCCCATCTGCCTTCCCAAGTCCTGTGTCTGCCTCGGAGCTGAGCCATCCCCTGACCTCCAGTCAGGTGAGGCCTGCATGTTTCAATCATAATCTGGTTCACAGTTCGTGGCTGAAGCGGGCTAAGCTAGTGTGTTGGAATGATAAAACCAAGCATTGAACAAAGAGTAGAGAAAACAAATGGCTGGACATTTTAGTAGTCTCAGAGCTGGGTTACTGTGGGGTTGTGCCTCCTTTTAGTCTAGAGTGTGGGTTTGACAGGATCTGGAGGTGCCCAGGTGGGAAGGTGGGTCTTGGAACCTAGCAGAAGGCACCTCTGTGTGTAATGCTGTGTTGGCTTCTAGGTGCAGTGGCCTGATGGCCAGGCCTCCTGTGATGCCTTCTGGGGAGCCAGGATGCTCCTTGAGTTTTCAGGGGGAAGCTGGGGCCGAACCATCCCTGGGGAGCCAAGCCAACAGCATGGAAGAAGCAGGTGTGGATTGACCAGCTGTGCAGCACAAGTTACAGAGCTTTATCCTGAATAAAAATGGAGGTCCCCAGAATTCCCCAAGGAAGGGATTCTGATGAGTAGTGGAAGGCTTGTTAGCCCACTGTCATGTTTGAATTTTTTGGTTGGTAACTCCCTGTATTGGAAGAAGCATTTGAAAAATGTGCATGAGATTAGAAGTTGTAGGCAGGCCTGTTAGACTTGGGTAGTGATAAATCAGAATCAAGTTCCCAGTGAGTTCTGTGCACTGAGGCCTAGAAGGGAGAATGTTGCACTACTGGTCCTTTTCAACTGCCCATACACAAGGTCACCCTCCTACACCTGTTAATTTTATGAGTGAGGTGTGAGGAGCATTTTGACATATCTGTGTTCAAAGGATATTTTCTTGAGTGCTGAGAGGCAAACCTGGCTAGGGATGGTTGAGACAGGGTGGGCCATGGTGGGTTTCCCTGCCAGGTGGTAATTCATTGTGTCTGCAAAACAAACATTTTATTCAACTACATTAAAGTTTAGTGTTTAAACTCCCTCCTTTCTTCATTTAAATATGTATCCTGACATCTGTTTGTCAGTGCATAAAGATTAACGCCAGCCTTTCAGTCCTACAGCAGCATTTCATGATGGGGTTGTGTTAACTGATGCCCCAGTACCCTACTGGTGGGCATTGACTGTGTCCATTATCTGTTTTCTATACAGAATTAGGCTGGGCATTCCTGTCCTCTCCCCTTAGCCCTATGCCCTTTACCTGATTATTTCTTCATAATAAACTCTAGAAGCTGAATTTCTTGGGTTGCTGCCTAAGGTGTGCACTATAGATTCTAGGTGTCTGTGGGTATAGCCCTCTGCTCACAGGAGCACACTGTAGAAGGGAGCGGTGTGTGGGTGGGGTATCAGCACTGGATCCAGAGGTCAGACCCTGCCCCTGCTCTCAGAAGCTTCTAAGCTGGTCTGTGAGAGACACAGGCACAAAGATCTTCCTTCCATTATGTTGTGTGTGTAAGAATGAGGATCTACAGCCAGGCACCAGTGGCTCACGCCTGTCATCTAGCTACTAGGAGGCAGAGATCAGGAGGATTGCGGTTCAGAGGCAGCCTGGGCAAACAGTTCAGTAAGACCCTATCTCGAAAAAACCAACCAACCAACCAACCAAACAAACCACCACAAAAGGGCTGGTAGAGTGGCACAAGGTGAAGGCTCTGAGTTCAAATCCCAGTACTGCAAAGAAAAAACAAAAAGAATGAAGGTCCACTGCTGGGAGCCCCCCAGGAGAACTGACTGTGATTGGAGGAGGGGGTCCAGAGGCCATCATGCTGATCACTGGTGTCCTCCTGGGGCCCTAACAATCTCCAAGCCTGGAAGGGAATGAGGGCACTGACACTGACCCCTGGCCTCCTGGGAGGCCCAGATCACAGAGGATGTGCTGCCAGCAGCACGTGTGGGGTGGGGGCCAGCCACCCGTCTACATGACACCGGAGTAGTGGGGCTCAGGCCTCCCCCACCCAGCCAACTCTCCCAAACTCAGAGGGTAGCAGCAGCACCTATCCCTTAGCCCTCCCAGGAAATAGCTCATCTGTGGCTTCAAGCCTTTTCTATGTCCTGCAGGGCCTGGATAGCCAGCAAGGAGTTGTCTGTGGGGGAGGTGGCTACAGTCAGAGGCAGTTTGCTCCCTCCTATCCTAGGAAGGCTGAGCTCAGTCCTGAAAGTTCTAGACCCCTTATTTAGCCAGCTGCATCCTGTCTGTTTTGGGGAAAACAGACTAAAGTGTGTGGAGCTGACCTTTGGCTGGGAATGGGTCTCCTGAGATGGAGCAGTTGATAAGAACTGCCTCTTCTGCAGCCTAAGCTGCAGCTGGTTTTACTTCTTGCAAAACAAAGCCCACCGTTCCTTATCTCCCACCCCCTTCCTTTGCCCGCCCCTAGACCTTGCTTCAGCAGCTGGTCTCATCCCTTGCTGATCAAAGCCCACTGTCCCTTATCTCCACCACCTCCCTTTGCCCGCCCCTATTCCTTGCTCCTGCAGCTGGTGTCTTCCTTTGCAGATCAAAGATCATCCCTTTCAGCAACACCACCAACAACAGGTGTTGGCGAGGATGGGGGGGGGAAAAGGAACCCTCTTACACTGTTGGTGGGAATGTAGACTAGTACAACCACTCTGGAAAAAAATTTGGAGGCTACTTAAAAAGCTGGACATCGATCTACCATTTGACCCAGCAATACCACTCTTGGGGATATACCCAAAAGACTGTTACTCCAGAGGCACCTGCACATCCATGTTTATTGTGGCACTATTCACAATAGCCAAGTTATGGAAACAGCCAAGATGCCCCAGCACTGACGAATGGATTAAGAAAATGTGGTATCTATACACAATGGAATTTTATGCAGCCATGAAGAAGAACGAAATGTTATCATTCGCTGGTAAATGGATGGAATTGGAGAACATCATTCTGAGTGAGGTTAGCCTGGCCCAAAAGACCAAAAATCGTATGTTCTCCCTCATATGTGGACATTAGATCAAGGGCAAACACAACAAGGGGATTGGACTTTGAGCACATGATAAAAGCGAGAGCACACAAGGAAGGGGTGAGGATAGGTAAGACACCTAAAAAACTAGCTAGCATTTGTTGCCCTTAACGCAGAGAAACTAAAGCAGATACCTTAAAGCAACTGAGGCCAATAGGAGAAGGGGACCAGGAACTAGAGAAAAGGTGAGAGCAAAAAGAATTAACCTAGAAGGTAACACCCACGCACAGGAAATCAATGTGAGTCAATGCCCTGTATAGCTATCCTTATCTCAACCAGCAAAACCCCTTGTTCCTTCCTATTATTGCTTATACTCTCTCTACAACAAAATTAGAAATAAGGGCAAAATAGTTTCTGCTGGGTATTGGTGGGGGGGAGAGGGAGGGGGCGGAGTGGGTGGTAAGGGAGGGGGTGGGGCAGGGGGGAGAAATGACCCAAGCCTTGTATGCACATATGAATAATAAAAGTGAAAAAAAAGAAATCATCCCTTGCCCTTGCATTCTCCCAAATGCTACTTAAGATCAGACCGGCCGAGAGAAGCTGCTGAGCCTTTTTCTCTGGGCCAGTCAGCCTGCTTATTAAACTTTTGGACATGAGATAACTCTCCTGAGCCTCCTTTGTGTGCGGTGTGCAGCGTTTTCCTAACAGCAGTTACCTATGTAATGGCCAGAAGCCGTTGTCTGGAAAGTGCTGCTAGAGGCTCGGGGTTCAATACTCAGCGCCACTTAAAATAAATAAATAAAATAAATAAAAAGCAAACTGCAACCAAGAAACTGCCTTGGCTCAGGCCATCTGCTCTTCGGGCCAGAGGTGGAAGGGCCTGAAGCCCTGTCCAATCAGAGGCGCTGGTTGATGACGGTCCAATCAGAAACGCTGCCAGGCGGACAGGGCGGGCTTTCAAACTCTCGCGGGCTTGTCACCGGGTCGCCATCTTGCGAACTTTTTGGCTTCCTCCTCTCGGCTCTTTAAGCCCAGGCGGCATTGCTGCAGTCTCTGTCTCCCAGGGCCCTGCGGGTGCTCTGGAGGTCCACAGGGAAGACGCCGGACACCTGGAGGCCAGGAGATGGTGAGTGTCCGGCTCGGCATCCTGAGACTGGACCCGGCCAGGCGGTCGGCACCGGAGCCGGCAGTGTCCGGAGCAGCCGGGCCCTTCGTCCCCTCTGACCCACGTACTAGGGCTTCCGGGCTTTCTGTCCCATCCCTGTTTGGCGACTGCAGCCTCCGCCCTGGGTCTCGTCGGGCTGCGGGTAGGGGTGGGCCGGCTGCCGGGCCTCTCCCGTCCCTGTCCCTGCTCGGCTACTGCAGCCTCTGGAGCTCTGTCTGTGCACCCAGGCCTCGGTCCCCTCCGCCTCGGGGTGGGGCTGAGTGGCAGCTCGGACGGACCCTCCTTCCCTGTCCGTGTGCAGCGATTTCAGCCCCCTGAAGCCTTCAGTGGGCGGCTCTGTACTACATTGTTGACTCGCCAGTTTGGTATGAATTTCCACTGTGTCTGTGGCGTTTCTGCACGAGAAGAGCTGCTAAATGTAGGGTCCCCAGACTCTCCTCCACCTGAGGGGTCACCCTTTCTCCAGTGAGTTTTCTAAAAGTAGAAGAAGCAGGACCCCCCCCCCCCAATCCTGAACACTGTCTCCTCAGCCTAGCACTTCCTAGCGCTGGAATAAATTCCTAAAGTTCCAGCTCACTGCTCTCGTTTCTAAACACCATCTTCCCCCTTTCACGACATTACTATTTGTTCTTCATGCTACATTTCAAATGGACACAGCACTTTGTCATTTTGTTCGCTAGGCAGTGCATGACATTTCTTAAAGAATTCTTCTCTTAGTGAACATTTCACATAAGAAGAAAACGAGAACTTGACTCCCAGCCCCCACCATCCTGAAAAAATCTTTGTGCCTCTCCTTTTGTCGTCCTTAGCTACAGACACCTAGAATTTCTTGGGTTGAGTGTCCCCTTTGGAAACTTTAGAGGGTGATGTGTACTCATCCCAGCCTCCAGTCTTTTCCTGGTCCTATGTTTAGAGGTGTCTAAAGCCAGGTGCCCACAGCTGTCACGTCTGGTCTCTTGGTGGGTCTAGTGAATAGCAGGTCCTGGCTTTCTCTTCTAGAGAGTAAGTTGAAATGTGGGTGTGGAGCCTCTCAGGGAAAGAGCTGGATGAGTTTGTCTTTTTCTGTATCTGGATTTTTATGGATCACCTCTGGCTCTAACCATTTTCCTTTAAGTAGCATGATTTCATTGTTTGTGACTGAATAATGGTCCACTATGTGTGTAAGCCAGGTTTTCTTTATCCCATCCTGTACTGATAGGCATGTATGCTGAGCCTGTGTCTTTGCTGTTGTGAATAGTACTGCAGTAAACATGGGTATGCAGGTGTCTTGTTTGTATGCTGACTTTATTTCCTTTCCTATACCACTCCTCAGGAGTGGTATAGCTGGGTCATAGTGGTAGTATTTCTAGTTGTTTTGGTGGGGGGAACCCACATAGTGTTTTTAAATAGCTGTTCTATTTCCATTTGTACCAACAGTGTATAATGGTTTCTTTTTTTTCCACATCCTCACCACTATTTGTTTTTTGTTTTCTTGATAATAGTCATTATGACTGAGGTGAGATGGAATCTCAATGTACTTATGGTTTGCATTTCCCCCAGGGCTACAGATTTTCAGCATTTTTTCATGTATTTATTGGCCATTTTTACTTTTCCTGATAAGTGTCCATTCACAGTATTTGCCCATTTTTTGAATGGATGACTTGTTCTTTTGATGTTAAGTGTTTTTGTTTGTTACTGGGGTTTGAAGTCAGGGCCTGGTTGCTAAGGCAGGCACTCTACCACTTGAGCCATTCCACCAGCACTGATGTTAAGTTTTTTGAGTCCTTCATATGTTCTGAATTCTAACTAGCTGTCAGATGAATAACTCACAAAGACTCCCAACTTTGTAGGTTGTCTGTTAATTCTGTTGATTGTTTCCTTTGCTGTACAGAACCTTATTAACTTGACATGTTCCCATTTGTCAATTCTCGCTCTTGTTTCTTGGCCTATTGGAGTCCTTTCAAGAAATTGTTGGGTATGCTAGTACCTTAAAGAATTTCCCTATGTTTTCCTCTACAAGTATCAAATGTTCATCTTTTACATTAAGATTTTGATGTGTTTTGAGTTGATTTTGTACTGGGTGAGAAATAGGAGTCTGCTTTTAGTGTTGTGTATGTTAATTTTCAGTCTTCCCAGCACCATTGGTTGAAGAGGCCGTCTTTTCTGCAGCTTATGTTTTTGGCACCCTTGCTGAGAGTCATTTACCATAGCCACATAGGCTTATTTCTGAGCTCTTTATTCTATCCCATTGGTCTGTGTGTCTGTCAGTACCATGCTGGTTTTGTTACTGTGGCTCTGTACTATGTTTTGAAATCAGATACTGTGATGCCTTCACTATAGCTCTTTTTGGTCAGGGTTGCTTTGTCTATTTGAGGTCTTTTGTGTTCACGTAAGAATTGTAGACTTTGAAGTGTTTGTAGAGTATCATTGGTATTTTGATGGGTGTGTAGATTGTTTTCAGTTGTATTGACAATATTAATTCTGCCAAACATGAACATGGGAGTTCTTTGTATCTTCTAGTGTCTCTTTCAATTTATTTCTTCATTTTAAAAATAATTTGCAGTGTAGCGATCTTTGACCTTCTTTGGTTTATTCCTAGGTTTTTTATTATACTGGTATGGAATTGCATCAGTTAAGCTACTGATTTTTCTATGTTGATTTTGTGTACTAGTATTTTGCTGAAACTGCTTATCAGGTTTAAGAGTCTTAGCTGTACAGTGGTGGCTCACACGTGTAATTGCCGGTACTTGGGAGACTGAGATTGGAAAGATCCAGTTTTGAGACTCCAGCTCCAAAATAAGCAGAGGAAAATGGACTGGAGGTGTGGCTCAAGCAGCAGAATGCCTGCTTTGCAAGCGTGAAGCCCTGAGTTCAAACCTGAGTCCCACTTCTTTCTTCCCAAAATAAAATCTTTGGGTGAGGTCTGTTAGATTTTCTAGATAAAAGAATTATGTCTTCTGCACACATGGATAATTTGTCTTGCTCCTTTCTTTGCTTGAGACCCTTTTTATTTCTCTTGCCAAGTTGCTCTGGCTAAAAATTCAAAAGATGCATCAAATAAGAGGGCGCCTTTGTCCCTGATGTTAGAGGAAATACGTTTAGTTTTTCTCCATCCCGTGTGATGTTGGCTATGGGTTTGTCATATATAGACTTTATTATGTTGAGGTATACTCTTTCTATACTTAATTAATTCAGGGCTTTTTATCAGGAAGGAATGTTGAATTTTATCAAAGTCTTTTTCCAGTACCTTTTTTTTTCTTTTTTTGAGACAGGGTCTCACTATGTAGGCCAGGCCAGCCTGACACCTGAAATCTTCCTGCCTCAGCTTCCTGAGTGCTGCCATTACAGATGTTCACCACTATCTACAGGTTCCATTACTCTTTTCAGTTATGAAGACTGCTCTGAACATTGTCTCAGTAGGTACACCTTGTATTGGCCTCTAGGCTTCTTTTGTATGACTTCTAGGTCAGGGATACTTGGATAAAACTCAGTCTCTACCATATAGTAGATGGTTGACAAAATCATAAAAGTAAAAATATTGTTATTCTCACAGATTATTTTCAGTTTTATGCAGTAATCTGTTTAGAGTGATACCTAGTATAGTTGAAATGACCAAAAAAGGAGTGCTGTTATGCATGCTATTTATAATAAAATGTAAAGTCTTTAAAACTTTTTCAATTTATATTCATGAATCAATGTATTTTCCCCTAGTGTTCCACATAATGACTATTCAAGAGTGCCTCTTGGCATCAGTAGTGAGCCTCTACATAGTGAGGAACTGAGGCCCCAGCACAGAACTAAAGGAACGGATTCTGCATTTTAATAAGATCTCTAATTCATGGTTGTACACAGTACGATTTGAAAGTACCTTTCTCACTCACCATGACTTTCTTATCTGAGAAAAAAAATGTATCTTCTAAAATATGAACATAGCACTTAAAATGTATATTCTTGATCCCTTAATTTAACATTTTGTATTTCATAAAAGTTTATTACTGGGCTGGGGATGTAGCTCAGTGATACATGTTTGCCTAGCATGGTCCTGGGTTTGAGCTCCACCACAGCAAAACAAAATAAATGTGTAACATCTACAAAGGTTTTGTGGATCTTATGTCATCTTCTTTCCTCAGAGGTAGCTAGTACATTAGAGAACATCACTGTATTAAAAAAAGTATCTTACTGAATAATTAAGATTATTCACCTATGTCAGAACCAGTTCTCCAACCTTTCCCATTTTGGGTAGAGTAAGAACTCTGTCAGGGCTGGCAGAGTGGCTTAACAAGTGTGAAACTCTGAGTTCAAACCCTAGTACTTGAAAAAAAAAAATTCTGTCAATGACAAATGGTCAATGTCCTATTGAATTGTTTGTTTTTATTTCAGGAACTGTTGACATTCAGGGATGTGGCTGTTGATTTCTCTCAAGAGGAGTGGGAATGCCTAGAACCTGCTCAGCAGAATTTATATAGTGACGTGATGTTAGAGAACTACAGGAACCTGGTGTCCCTGGGTATGGATAGTTTCCCTACAGAATTCTGAATTCTCACTGCCAACCTTTAATTTCCTTCCTTTGAGGAATATCTCTCAGAGCATGTACTTTGCATGACTGAGTTTCATATTGCTGTCTGTAGGAAAAAATTTTGGGTATTTGTGGATATAGATAATGAAACATTCATGGTTTTCTTTTTTTAGTCATCCCCTTTCTTGAGATACACCTTTTACTTTAGTGGTAATTATAGAATTCAGTGGTCTGAAAGATTGCCGTTTACTTCTTAAAAGCCTAATTTATCCCCTTTAGGTTTGGTTTGGTACTGGGCGGAAGTGGAGTTCAGGATCTGCAAAATAAAAATGCTTCTGAAGAATTCTAATGAGTCTGTTAGGGAACAACTATTGACATAGTAATTTTCTAGACTATATTATGTCAGTACTGAGCACAGTCATGAGAAAGAAACGTAGTAGTTACTGTGTGACTTCCAAACAAATCTCATGTTCTATTTTTCAATAAACAGGTCTTGCTGTCTTTAAGCCGAACCTGGTTACCTTTTTGGAACAGAGAAAAGAACCTTGGAACTTGCTGCGACAAGAGACAGGAACCATATGCCCAGGTTGGTAGGAATGAATGAGGCAGAGGACATAGGTGAGAGGTCCAGAGGTCTAGGGCCAACTCTTGAAATGTGGATTGAGAAGCACAGTTCCAGTGGAGATGACTTTTCAGAAGCCTAGGTTTATTTCTCTTGCTGTCACAGAAGGACATCTCCTGCTGTATATTTATCATGCCTTTCAAACCTCTAAGCCTTCTCCTTCTCTCCGGTCATCTCCTCACACATTCACAGTTACAGCCAAATTCCTCCCTTTTCCCTCCATGGTCAGTATGATCTGATTGCTCTTCCATTGCTCTTGGGGACCCCAGAAAATCTGTGCCCATTTCTAAAAATCTCTGTTTTAGACCACTGTGATATGTTAATAACATCAGAGTTTTGCTCAGTTTACTTTTGAAAATTGTTTCATCACAGCTGTTAATGAATGGTTATAAGTTTTCTGTGAAGTTGGTCTGTCAGTGATTCCCAGTGCTTAATATGTGGGTATGTGGTCACAGCTTGAAGTTGTAGTTATCTAAAAGGATTTAAAGGAATAGTGCATGTATTTTTTTGGGTTAAATTTTCTCTTGTTTTGTAATTCCTTTCTCTCTCTTTTTACAGTATATTCTATTTTTTTTACATTAGGTTTCCTCACATCAGTAATATAATTTTTAGTTTTTAACCTATATATTATTATTTTATGGCAAATCTCAATTCTGTGAAATTTAGGACAATGTAAGTTGAAATGAAAATATGTATGAACCATGTGTCTATTGTCATTAAAGCTATGTGTTTCTATTTGCCTGTATAAACATTAACTGTTTTGTTCATGCCTTGGATATTTCTGTCTTGATTGGCGTTGAATAATTGCTTTATCCTGTTCTAGTGAGTATTCATGGAAATACTGATGAATCAATTGCTTTGTCTAAGAGAAACAGGTTTGCGATGTAGAGGTATCTTTTGAAAATTTTTATATATCTGTTTATATTGTGTTTTAAAAATTTTTAATTGTGCTCAAACCACACAAAATAAATTTACTTAAATATGTTAAATATATTGTTCATTAGTGTTAAGTATATTCAAATTACTCAACATGTGTAGAAAATTTTTATCTTTCAAAAGTAAAATGAAGTATCCATGAAAACTTCTGTCTCCCCTTTACCCATCATAAACACCATTTTACTTTCTGTTCAAAAAGTTCTGTGACTTTACAAATCATAAGTAGAATCATACAGTATTGACTTTTTGTGACTGGCTTATTTCACTTAGCATAATGTCTTCAAGATTCTCATTTCACATATTACAAGGCGTTTCTTCCTTTTTTTTGTGTGGCTCAGTAATATCCCATTGTTTTCTGTATTCCAGATCACCTTCATACACTCATGTTATGGGATGTTTGGTTTACTTCTACCTTTTGGCTTTTGTGACTAATAGTACAGGGAACATTAATGTGCAAGTATGTTTTGATTTGCCTTTGTGACAAATTATCACTGCACTGTCTGTTCTTTTCCACATTTGTCTAACTTCATATCACTATCAAACAGTTTTGATTATTCTACATTTTAATACTTTTTAAAATCTGAAAGTGTCATGTTTCCAAATTTGTTACTCTTGAATATTATTGTGGTCCCCATGGACCCTTGAGATTCCATGTGATTTTTATTACTGCTTTTTCTATTAATGCAAAAACATTCATGGAATCTCAGGAACACCTCGGATGTTATAGCTCTTTTAAAATACTGTCTTCCAAGTATTGAACAACACCGTGATCAAGAGTATGTTTAATTGCCACATATTTGTGGATTTTCTGATTTGTCTTCTATTGATTTCTACTTTTATTCCATTCTTTGTCAATTACATTTTTTAACTTAACCTACATTTCATTTCATATGACTGTTTTTTTTGGCCTTATGCTTGTTAGGCAGGCGCTCTACCACTTGAGCCACTCCACCACCCTTGTTTTTGTTTTAAAGTGTTATTTTATATAACATAAGTACTGCTACCCTGGTTTCTTTTGGTCATTTATTGCATGTAATATCCTTTCCATTCTTTCACTTTCAGCTTATCTGCATTCTTAGATCTTGAAAGAGTCTCCTGTAGACAGCATATCATTGTATCTTTTTTTTTTTACTGCCTGTAAAGATTCTTTGTCTTTACATTTCTCCTCAATGTCTGTTACTGATGCCACAGCTGTTTTTATATTGTCTGTGCTTTAACACATTCATGGTTATTTTTATGCTTCTGTCTTTCAAATTCTATAGCAAAATTGAAAGTGCTGAATGCACCTGTATTGCAGTACTATGGAATTCTATGTGTGTGTATTTGTTTTCCCGTGACTGCTTTAAAATTCATTATGATATGTGTTGCTCATTTTCACTAGGAAGGACTCTATTTAACATTTCTAGTAGGGCCGGTTTAGTGGTAATAAACTTTTTGAGCATTTATATATCTTTAAAGTATTTTTTTCTTCACATTCAGGACAGTTTTGTTGGATTTGTTATTGTTGCTTGGGATTATTTGTTTTTTCTACATTTTGTATTCTTAGACATTTTTCTGGATTTTAGGGTTTTGCTGAGGAATCTGTTGATATTCATATAAGAGCACCATTTTATTATTATCATTATTATTCATTTATTCACATGTGTGTACATTGTTTGGGTCATTTCTCCCCCCTGCCCCCTGCCCCCACCCTTTACCCCCCAAACCCCCCTCGCTTCCAGGCAGAAACTGTTCTGCCTTTATCTTTAATTTTGTTGAAGAGAAGACATAGCAATAATAAGAAAGACAAAGCGTTTTTGCTAGTTGAGTTAAGGATAGCTATACAGAGAGATTCATAGCATTGCTTTCAACCCAAGTTGAAACCAGTGCCCATGGCTCACGCCTGGAATCCTGCTACTTTGGAGGTACAAAGCCAGCACAGGCAAATATTTCGAGAGACCATATCTTGAAAATACCCAACCCAAGTTGATTCATCTCTAACAGATCTTTACACTGGTTCCTGATCCCCTTCTCGTGTTGACCTCTGTTGTTTTAAGGTTTCTGTATTAGGTCCTCTGGAGTGGGGACATCAAACGCTTTCATGTTTTGGGTTTTCTATCTATCCCCATACCTCCTGTGTGTGAAGAGCACCCTTAAAAATGGCATATCCCTTTTCTTTTGCTGCTCATAGATTCTCTGTAATTTATAAAAGTTTGATTATAATGTGCTGCTTTTTGTGTTTTGGTATTTGTGTTGTTTGGAGATAATTGAGCTTCTTGAATTTTGATGTCAGTTTCCTTCCTTATAGTTCGGATTTCTTACTGAATTCCCATGTTTTTTATTGAGACAAGGTCTCACTATGTAGCTTAGGTTTGTCTTGAACTCACTATCTAGCTTCGGCTGATCTCTACCTCCTCCTGCTTCTGCTTCTTGGGTGTGGGGATAAAGAGCATGTGTTACCTTGTTTGTCTATTTTTTTTTTCCGGTGGTTTTGGGGTATGAACTCAGGTCTTCATGCTTGCTTAGCAGGTGCTCTACCACTTGAGCTACTCCACCAGCCCTTTTTTGTGTTGGGTTCATGTAATTTTTTCTAAATTTTTCAGCTACACGATTTATGCTTCTTTCTATTTATAGTTTTTAACTTTTTACTCATATTCTATGTTTTTTAATTTTGTTTATTTGTTTAGCTCATTAGACATCTTTCAAATAAAAAATACCATGTTCTTAATGGTCAATTTCTAGTGTTTCTTTTGCACATTTGATTGATCCGTGGTTCCCTTTTCCTTTGCATGCTGTGTTAAATTCATTTATTTACAAACCTGCCAACAGTAGGTTCAAACAGTCATTATGTATAACTGTGGAAATTACTAAAAAAAACTAGACATAGAATGACCATAGGATTCATCAGTTTCACTACTGAACATATAGTGAAAGAAACTAAGTCAGTGCATTGAAGAGACATTTCCACTTCCATGTTCAGTTCAGCATTGTTTACAATAGCTAAAAGATGGAATCAATTTAAGCAGCCCTCAACGGCTGAATGAAAGAAAACATATTTCTCACAGATCAATTTGTTCAGTATGTTGTTAAGTTCACATACCTGTGGAGTAATGAGGGCCTTGGGTTTACTATCCTGCTGATGTCACCAGCTTGGTATAATGTGATACATTTAGAGAGTATATTCACCTGAGTTTACTTAGTGGGATAATTTGTTATTTTTATTTCTTTCAGTTATATCGTCCCATAACAGCCGAGACTTTTCATCAGAGCATAATATAACACGTTCATTTCAAAAACTGATAAATGGAAGACATGGAAAGTGTGGCCGTGACAATTTTCACCTAAGCAAGGCATGGGAAAGTGGGGATGAGAGTGAAGGTCAGGAAGCTTTGTATGGTGGACATCACCAGTGTGTGAGAACTAATAGCAAGAACTTCACTGTCAACAGAGATCAAGAACATGAACCGTCTCAGGAAAAATCTCGATTCATGCCAGTTACTTTTCAAGAGCCATCTGTTTCTATAAGTAAACATCCACAGCAATTTTTGAAACATGCCTTTCTCCTGAAAGGAAATTTGGAAAATATGGAAAGGGGTCTAGCCCATGCTTCAGTTAATGACTTGAACAATTTCAAGTGTAGCACTTGGTTAAACATTAACTCAGGCATTTCTTTAGAGAAGATATTTCAAAATGAAGAACAAGTGTCTAAATGTGACCAATTTGAGAGTTCCTTTACACAAAGTTCTTCATTCTGTAATCAAGCAATTCCTTCTTGTGACAAAGCATACAATTTTAATGGGAAGCTCTCTTCTTACCCATTATTGCTGAATCAAAAATCAGATACAAATATTTGGAAAGTACACGACATAAGTAATGAAACTAGGCAGATATTTAACCAGGGCTGTGTAATAAAGAATTACCAGGATATTTATATTGGTGATAAAATTTATGAATGCAATGAACATCATAAAAACTTCAACCTTGGCTTGGATCCCAGTAACCATCAGTGTGTTTGTTTTCCAAAGAACCTTTACAGAGGTAAAAAATATGAAAAAGTCATGAATCAGTGCTCAAGACTTGTTATCCATCAAAGTCCTCATATTCAAGGCAAGCCTTACAAATGTAAAGAATGTGGCAAAGTCTTTGTGAAGTGTTCAAATCTTAGACAACATCAGAGAGTTCATACTGGAGAGAAATCCTACAGATGTAAGGAATGTGGTCTATCGTTTAATCAGAGCTCAAACCTTGTTCAGCATGGGAGAGTTCATGCTGGAGAGAAACCCTACAAATGTAAAGAATGTGATAAAGCCTTTAACAGTTGCTCACACCTTACTGTACACCAGAGAATTCATACTGGAGAGAAACCATACAAATGTAAAGAATGTGGCAAAGCCTTTACTAAGTGTTCAAATCTCAGACAACATCAGAGAGTTCATACTGGAGAGAAACCCTACAAATGTAATGAATGTGGGCTATCCTTTACGCAACGCTCTAACCTTGTTCAGCATCAAAGAGTTCATACTGGAGAGAAACCCTACAAATGCAAAGAATGTGGGCTATCCTTTAATCAAAGCTCAAACCTTGTTCAGCATCGGAGACTTCATACTGGAGAGAAACCCTACAAATGTAAAGAATGTGGTAAAGCCTTTAATAGTTGCTCACACCTTACTGTACATCAGAGAATTCATACTGGAGAGAAACCCTACAAATGTAAAGAATGTGGCAAAGCTTTTACTAAGTGTACAAATCTCAGACAACATCAGAGAGTTCATACTGGAGAGAAACCATACAAATGTAATGAATGTAACAAAGCCTTTATTGATTGTTCAACCTTTGCTTACCACCAGCGAATTCATACTGGAGAAAAACCCTTCAAATGTAAAGAATGTGGCAAGGCCTTTACCAAGTGTTCAACTCTCAGACAACATCAGAGAATTCATACTGGAGAAAAACCCTATAAGTGTAAAGAATGTGGCAAAGCTTTTACTAAGTGTTCAAGCCTTACTCATCATCAGAGAATTCATTCTGGAGAGAAACCCTTTGAATGTAAAGAATGTGGCAGGGCCTTTACCAAGTGTTCAAATCTTAGACAACATCAGAGAGTTCATACTGGAGAGAAGCCCTTCAAATGTAAAGAATGTGGCAAAACCTTTACTACCTGTTCAAGCCTTAGACAACATCACATAATTCATACTGGAGAGAAACCCTACAAATGTACAGAATGTGGCCAAGCTTTTAATCAAATTTCAAATCTTACTCAGCACCAGAAAATTCATACTGGTGAGAAACCCTACAAATGTAAAGAATGTGGTAAAGCTTTCAACAAATGTTCAAGCCTTAGACAACATCACAGAATTCATACTGGGGAGAAACCCTATAAATGTAAAGAATGTGGCAAAGCCTTTATTCAGATTTCAAACCTCACTCAACACCAGAGAATTCATACTGGAGAGAAGCCCTACACATGCAAAGAATGTGGCAAAGCCTTTACCAAGTGTTCAAGCCTTAGACAACATAGCAGAGTTCATACTGGAGAGAAGCCGTACACATGTAAAGACTGTGGTAAAGCCTTTAACCGTTGTTCACACCTTACCGTACACCAGCGAATTCATACTGGAGAGAAACCTTTCAAATGTAAAGAGTGTGGCAAAGCCTTTACTAGGCATTCAAGCCTTCGACATCATTACAGAATTCATACTGGAGAGAAATCCTACAAATGTAGGTTGTAACAAAGCTTTTAATTAAAACTCAAACCTTACTCTAGAGAACTGAGACACCCTATAAACGCAAAGAGTGTGGTAAAACCTTTAACCAATTACCTAATACTAGAGAATTCATAGTGGAGAGAAACTAAAAATGTAAAGAATGTGGCAGAGCATTTATTCAGATTTCAAAATTTACTATATCATAGGATGTACACTGTATAGAAGTCTCATACATAATGACTGCAGAAAGATCTTTGTGCAGGGTACAATGTGTAAAACACATTGGAGAAACTTGGTAAATGTAAAGAGTATATCAAAGTCTATTTCATACTGTAAATATAGAGAATATGACAAAGGTTTTAACTTGTTTAAAATATACTGAAAACATTACTCGTGTGATAGAAGGAAATATAGGTACAGAGAATTGTGCAAATGACTCATCTCTGAAAGGATTTAAGTGTATTATAAATTCAAAGTATAAATTATCCTCACTCTAGAATAATGGAGAAATCACAATTCACAGAACATTATATCAGAGGAGCAAAACTCATTCCTAGTGGGTAAATTTGATCAAAATACATTATATGCACATAGCCCTATGTACATATGTTTGGAGAATACTATTACTGTAAATTACAATTTTTTTTCTCTTTTTTTGTGTGTGTGTGACATGGGGTTTGAATTCTGGACCTCATGCTTGCCAGGCAGGCACTCTATTGCTTGAACCACTCCTCTAGTCCATAAATTATAATTTTATTTATTTTCAACTTTGGTCTTCTGGCTGTGGAGTGTGGGCTCTGGTGGCTTGATGTCCTGTTCTAAATGTATTCCTTCCCCAATACCATCCTCTGTTATTGTAGGTTTATGGTAAGTGCTTTGAACCACATGTGTAAGTTCTTGAAGTGTTTGTTAGTCTTTATGCTATGTGTTTTTAGGTTACGTTTGCTATCTTTTTTGGGAATTAAATTGACATTCAGCTGAATCTATAGATCAAGTTAGGAAGATTTGATATCTTAATGATTGTATTTCTGAAGAACAGGGCAATTTTTGGCATTCATATATCTCATCCATGCTTTAAAGTGTTCTGAATTTTAGGTCCTCCTTACTGGTGGGTACTCTGCACATTTCTGAGTTTGTGCTGGACATTACATGGTGAGATCAAGTGTGCCAGAGAAAGCTTGATTTTTATAACAAAACTGCACTTGATAAACCATTGATCCATTAATTCATGAATGGATTAACTCCATTCATGAGGGTAGAACTCTTATGTGCTAATTAGTTCCCAAAGGTCTCCCTCATATACTATTAGCATATGACTTTAAGATTAAGTTTCTAACACATGAATCCAAGCCATAGCATCATGCTTTCAGATCGAGGCACAGGATGGTGGGCTCTTTCAGTTTGTCCAGAACTATGGTATGGAATATTAACCTTGAATTTCAGAAGTTCTTTATGATGTCAGTATGGTGACCACCAATGGTAAATGGTGGGGTAGCACCCTGTGCCTGTATACACATTGTCCACTACATGGTGCTGTGTGCATTGGGAGGTGTGGAACTTCTCAGAAGCAGCCTTAGGGAAACACCTTGGTATCATTGTTTTGGTGAGGGAAAAAGCCTCCCATCTGCCACCCAAGAGCTGAGTAAGGGACTTTGCTGTGTTCCTCATTTTTTAAAGTAAAATTTTAAAGTATTTTATTAGCATATGTTAGTTGTACAGGTGTGATATGCTTGCATTGTACCTTAATTAGGTTCACCACCACCATCTCTCTACTTCCTCTTCCTTTTCCTCTGCTTAAAATGTTTGCAATAGGTGTCATTGTTCTATTTCATGTACGTTTATAAAGTTCATCAACCATGTTTACCCTACCTTATCCCTTCCCTTCATTCTCCCCCCCCACAAGTACCCATCTCAACAGGACCTGCTTTTCCATCTTGTCTTTCATTTTAAGTCCATATTCATTGTTCAAAATTGTTTTATGATATTTTAGGTGTGAATAAACTTTAATCAGATTAATCCCGATTATCACTCTCCTTTGTCCTTCCCCCCCACCTCTTAGTATTCAACAACTTCCAGTACATTTCATTATGACATCTTTGTACATAGATGCAATGTATTTTGATATTGTTGACTATCATTCGCACCCTCCCCCAAGTCCCATCGAGTCGTCCAACTTTTGTAACCATGTTCTCTATATGAATGTGTTTATGGTCATGTTTGCATTTGAGTGTACATTTATCTTTTTGATCTACCTTCCACATATGAGAGAAAAGGTGACTTTTTCTTTCTGAACCATGCTTAACATGTTCTCCAGTTCCATTCATTTACCTGCAAACAAGTTTCATTCTTCATGGCTGAGTAATACTTTATTGTGTATATATAGTACATTTTCTTAATCCATTCATCAGTTGTAAGGCATCTGGACTGTTTGCATAGCTTGGCTATTGTGAATAGTGCTGCAGTAACCATGGGTGTGCAAGTGTCTCTGTTGTATCCTGACTTACATTCTTTTGGGTATATGCCCAGGAGTGGTACCACTAGATTGAGTGGTAGTTCTATTTTTATTTTTTTTTCAATGACTTTCACACTGCTTTGCATAGTTATTGTAAAAACTTACATTCCCACCAATAGTGTTTATGAGTTTCTGTTTCTGTGCACCTTTACTAATGTTTGTTCTTGAAGGTAGCCATTGTAACTGGAGTGAGATGAACTCTTCATGTAATTTTGAATTGCATTCCTTTTGTGGCCAGGAAAGTTGAGTACTTCTTCATGTATCTATCTGCCATGTTTACCTCTTCCTTTGAAAATTTTGTATTCAGTTCATGCACCCATTTCTTCAACATGTTGATTCTTTAGGAGTTTAGTTTTATGAGCTCCCTATAGATTCTGGTTATGTGTCTCTGATCAGATGAATAGCTGGCAAAGATTTTCTCCAAATCTGTAGGCTGTCTTATGTGTCTATTGTAGAAGCCATATTGAATAAGAGTGGGGAGAATGTATACCCTTGTCTCATTCCTGACTTTAGTGGCAATGTTTTTCTCCATTTAATATAATGTTGGCTGTCAGTTTGTCATTATAGCCTTTGCTGTGTTAAAGTACATTCCTTTGATTCCTAGTTTCTTCAGTGATTTTATCATGAAGGTATGTTGAATTTTCTCAAAGGGTTTTTCCTCATCTATTGAGATGGACATGAGATTTTTGCCCTTTCTATATG
Organism: Castor canadensis; assembly: GCF_047511655.1. Taxonomy (NCBI): domain Eukaryota; kingdom Metazoa; phylum Chordata; class Mammalia; order Rodentia; family Castoridae; genus Castor; species Castor canadensis. The sequence continues at coordinate 47,526,577 of NC_133403.1, forward strand.
CTGTATTTAATTTACCGATTTGCATACGGTGAATCACTATTAGGTTATTTTTTTGAGATCTGTTTTTTTTTTAAATGTAGGCATTTGTATCTGTAAAGTTTCCTTTTAACACTTCCTTTGCTGTGTCTGATAGGTTCTTGCAGGTTGCTTTTTCATTTTCATTAGATTCTAGGAACTTTTTTATTTCTGTCCTTGTCAATATTTTAAAAACACACTTCCTAACCTAGTCTGTTTTTCATTGAGATGATTATTAGATAATTTTTTCATGATGATCTTAAATGATTTTTGGTTAACCTCTGCTTAATAGTATATTTGGGTGCTGTGACTCAGTGGTAGTGAGCACTTGCCTAGAATGCACTGAGTCATGAATTCAGTTCTCAAAAACCAGATACAAAAACATACCATTGCCTGGTGTTTAAAAGGATTCCTCTCTCTCTCTCTCTCTCTCTCTGTCTCTCTCTCACCTCTTCTAAATTTGAATGAGGTTTTTGTTAGCAAAGTATATCTTACAGTTTTAGGAGAAACAGGACAATGATATATTTTATGCCAACCATTGTTATTCCATGATGCTTAATTTGAAATTTCTTCAGGATAGAAATCATTACTATGTGTACACAAACTGCTGTTTTTATATCAGGTAATTTCCCAAAAGTATCTCCTGGTTAAGATACAAGATTTATTTTTCCACATTTTGTAAGCATATTACCATGGGATTTAAATTGTGCATTCATCAGAAACTTGGTCTCTGCTCAGAAGCAAGGGGGTGGGGCATTCCAAAGTGCATGACCCTTTATTGTCAGGAGTTTTGTTGGAGCGATTTGTTACGTAGTTTTCTTTGTCAAAGATTTCTGTTAATAAAAAACCAAAATGCTTTTGATTTCATCAATTTGCATTTCTTTTGTGAATACATATGTCTATATTAGTATTTAACAAATGTTATTTTGTGAGAAGTTCTTTGACGTAATTTTATCATAATGTCAGTGTCCCAATGTGTTTGTTATTTTTCTAGAATGGAGCTGAGATTATGTTGTGCTTGTGTAATTCAGTAAAACTACACTTTTAAAAATCATATTTTTAAATGTTCTATTTTACTTAATAGATGCAGACAATTTACTAAGATTGTGATCTAAATACAGTACACTTTTCCTGCCACCATGGTCTATTGTGTTTGGCCAGAAGAATTTCTGTCTTATTATCTTTCCATTGCATTTTTAACTTCTGAAGCTTAAGTATACCTTTTTTCTCTTTTCCGGTCCATAAAGCTCTCTTCTGATGTACTTAATGTGAATATACAACTCTTCACAGTGATTTACTTTTGTCTTGCAGTGCATTGTAAGAAGTGTTTTGAGTGTGATATTCTTGGCTGTAATTCAGAATTAACATGTTTTCTTAGGATGAGTATCCTTTTTTTTTCTTATAAGGTAAAAATTCTTTTTTTGTTACTTTCACGACTAGCCATATAGGTAATATTTAGAAATTCAACTAATTTTGGATCTTTTTACTTTCAATAAAAAAGTAATGTCAGAAATCACTCAAAGGGCTGGCGAAGTGGCTCAGGTGGTTTAGGGTTAGGGTGAAGGTCAGGGGAGTTGGGTCAGGTTCAGGGTCAGGGGTAGGGTCAGGGTCAGGGGAATTGGGTGAGGGTCAGGTTCAGGGTCAGGGTGAGGGTTAGGGTAGGGTCAGGGTTTAGGGTCAGGGTCAGGGGTTAGGGTCAGGGTCAGGGTTTAGGGTCGGGGTAGGGGCCGGGGCCGGGGCCAGGGGTTGGGTCAGGGTTGGGGTCGGGGTCGGGGTTAGGGTTGGGTTAGGGTCAGGGTTAGGGTTAGGGTTTAGGGTTAGGGTTAGGGTTTCTTAGGGTTAGGGTTAGGGTTAGGGGTTACGGTCCTGCTTGTCTATTTGCAGTGTATTTTTTACAGGGGGGCCTTGAAATGTGACAGTTGCAGAGTGTGACCCCCCCCTTCCAAATGGCCTTAGAAAGAAGCTCTTAGCTTTCCTGCGTTTCTCACTAGTATCAAACTGAATTTGTCTTGAGTCTCTGTGCTAGAAACGTGCATTTAACTAGAAGTCTCACTCAGGTGAGACTGTAACAATCTGCTCAGTCTGCGAGGCTGGGTGGCAGTGATTCAGAGGAGACAGCACTTGCCATCTTTGTATCCAGTTAAGCTGTTCTGTCCTCACTTCTGTGTTCAGGGCATAAAGTGTACATCACCATGTTCCCACGGGAGTTCTGTGCCCCTGTCCTGATATAGTGGATCTTTTTACCTTGTTCAAATAAACTGCTGAATTGACTTTCTCTAAGGGTTCCTGTTAACATGACTGTAGGATGAAACTAAAATTTAATTTTAGCACAATTATGGATCAGTGATCTTTCTTTTATGCTTAGAATAATATGTTAAACAAATCTAGGAGTGACACTGAAAATAAAACTTCATCACATAGAGTTTGTAAAGCATATTATACTTTTTAAGGTTTTTGCCTTTAGGAGCCAACACTTGCGAGGGTGAGGCAAGAAGATCCAGGGCAGACTGAGCAAGCTCGAGTCAGCACTGGAGACCGAGTGAGAGTCTCTCTCCAAAACACCACCACCACAAGATTTTCCCTTTAAAACAAGTAAGGGTAATTATTTTGAAATGAAGAATTTAAAAATTAGTAAGTGGCACATATACAGAAAAATAAATTTCAGGAAAATTAAGTTTGCATGGTACCTTCATCCAAATTACATAAAAGATAAAAACATCAACTTTTTAAAAGTAAAATTCAAACAGAAAAATAACTTTGAAATATTCAAGTGCAGAAAATAATATTGCCCATAGTCTACGGTTTTCAACTTTGATTTTGGCCAGTTTTCCATGCAAATGTCATGCTTGTAGTAGAATGATTTATAACTTTTATAACTTTATATATATATCCAATTTTTGGTGCTAGCCATTGAATCTCGGGCCTTGTTTTCCAGAGAACCTTTACAAAGCTAAAAAATATGGAAACATCTTTCATCAATATTCACTTACTACCCATCAAACCCTTACATTCATGATTAGACTTATAAATGTAAAGACTGTGGCAAAGCCTCCTATGAAATATTTAAATCTTGGATATCAGAGTTTATACTGGAGAGAAACCCCTACAAATGTAAAGAAGAAGATAAACCCTTTACCAAGAGTTCAAGCCTCAGTACCACATGCATCATACTGTTAATAAACCCATTGAATGTGAAAAATACAGCAAAGATTTCCAACATTGTTTACACCTTACTGTACACCAGACATTCCATACTGGAGATACCCTACAAATGTAAGAGTGTCAAAGCCCTTTCCAAGTGTTCAAGGCTTAGACAGCATCAAAATTCATGTTAGAGCAATATTAGCAAATGTACACAATATCACAGCTTTGAACCGGAGCGCAAACCTTAGTCAACTCCAGAAAATTCATACGAGAGAGAATTCCTACAAATGCCTTTACTAATTACTCAATCTTCATTGAAAATTAGATAATTTATAATGGAGGAAAACCTTAAAAATGTAAAGAATGTGACAAGGTCTTCATTCAAATTCCAAACCTTGTTCAACATGGAGAATTCATATTGCATAGAAAACTCATGTATCTAATTACTGCAAAAAAACTTATTTCCAATATACACAGCTGAGAGAACACCAAAATATTTACAGTGGAAAAAATACTTTTTACAAGTGTAGTGTGTAGTGCAGCCTTTATTCATATTTCATATCTTCATGTATGTGAGAGAATTATTACTGGACAAGTACTGTAAATATAGCCAATGTGTCAAAGTCTGTAAGTCTTGCTTTAAATTTACTGCTCATCATTAGTTGATGTGGTAGAAATAAGAAAATTCTAACGATATCTAATCCTAACAGTGTAGATAACTGAGCTCTGAAAGGATATAAATTGATTATAAGTCCAAAATTACGTATGACCTTACTTTTGAAAACTGATGAAAACACACCACTCACATAGGTCATTATATCAGGGAAAAATATTCTGAGTAGTTGCCATTTAAATGTCTTTGAGTGAATAAAATTTGGAATTCTGGTGGATTTTTTATGGGCCTTGTTTGGGTGTGATTCTTTACAGAGTCTGCTGGGAATTTGCTGTTATTGACCCAGGACAGCAGTGGAAACTAGAAAATGGGGGTGTTATGTCACAGCATTCAGGTGGTACACTGCAACACAGTGGATGACACCATTCGAGATCTTAGCGTGACAGCAGTTACCAGATGTGACTTACATTAACTTTGACCTTGGAGAGTCATTTCCACCGTAACTGCCTGTTGGACTCATTGTTTTCATTCAGCTTTGAGTATCTGTGTTATACACACAATTAAACTTGGCTAATGTAAAAGAATGGGTGGTGGCTACTTTACGCTAGGTGCTTGGGGAAGGCACCCAGTAGAAGATGAAACCTGATCTGAGGCTGAGTCACAAAAGTCAGGCAAGAGCCAATTAATGCCTGGGTGGTCAGAGGCAGTGGACGAAGGAGATAAACACAGAGGTAGCCAGAGGCCAGGTCAGGTGGAAAGCCACCTGTGATGTTAAGAAAGGGAGCTACATGGCTTACTTAGAATTTTCCAAGACCCTTCTGGCTACTGAGCAAGACTGAACTGGTGGATAAATGGATTATGGTAGGTAGAAAAGGTTCTTGTGCCCTCCTCTCTTGTCCTTTTAGCATCTGTGTCATCTTCCATTGTGTGATGAATTATTCAACCACAAGTGGAGTCACAGGTATTTGCTATGTGGGATACAAAAATACTTCTGTGAATATTCTTTTCATAAGTTACTTCACACGCTGTTTATTTCTCCTGCTGATCTTACCCCCTTTCTGTTTCCGTTTTGTTTTGCTTTTGCAGTGGTGGAGTTACACCCGGGCCCTGTGCATGCCAGGTGGACCCTCTACCATCCCCAGATGAAGGCATCTGTTTTCTAGGGCCTTTTAGTTGTGATATGTGTGCCCTTTCCAAGTTTTGTTTTCCTACTTTCATTTTAGTTCATTTAAAATACCAAGTTACACAATGTGTGATGTGTGTGTGTAGCAGATATTTTGGATGTGTCTTTACTGTCTGTCAGCCTCATTTGTTTTTCATAATAATGTATGGTTTTTCTTTTTTACTGGACTCTTAAGCCATTTTGGGACGGGGATGTAGCTCAGTGGTAGAGTACTTTCCTAGCATGTGAGAGGCCCTGGGTCCCATTGCAAGTCCCACAAATGAGGAGAAACTCTTCTGTTGAGGGGCAAGCTGTTGACCTGTTTAGGGCTGGAATGGAGGAAGGTATCTTTATCTGGCATCACTGTTTGAATCTCTTGCTTCTGTGGACATCATAAAGGGCTCAGAACACAATCTGACTCTTGGTGCTGAGTCTCCTCAGGATCTTCATTTCTGCCTCTAACCCTGTGTTTCCTGGAGTTGAACGTGTCTGTTTTTCTCATGTGTTTTTCTCACATTTACATGGTACATTTTGTAGTGGAAGTCTTTTCTGAAATAAGCTTCCTTTGTATTCTACCTTCTTTCTAGCTAAACCTTCTCTATCCCCTCCTAATTAATAATTAATAACACTCTTGCCTTGTAGCACTACAGGTCACAGTCCACAGAACTCCTAGCCTGGCCTGCATTTGAGGCTGGGGGAGAAGGAATACACTCTTCAAAGTGAGTTTTCTCTTGTGTCCCCAGGTCCCACCTGTCCAGGAAGGAGATGTTCATGTGGTAGGATCAGAAATCTCCATTGTCAGGAAACCATTCTAGGCCAAGAGACCCCTGACTAGAGGCCCCTCCCTGGAGAGGGCAGGCTGCCCCGTGACAGGACAAATGCCAGTGGCTGATGATTTCCACAGGACAGCCAGAAATTAAGTCCTGTGTTGGTGGCTTGTTTGTTTCCTTTCTTTCTGACTTTTTTTGTGGAAATGAGGTGAGGACCCTTAGTGAGTCAAAGGAATTAATCACATCTCACTTCACAGGCTTTCTATACATAACTGGGTCCCGTAAGACACCTTACCATCTTTATATATTCCCTTGTTTTCCCAACTCAATTGCCTTTTATTTCCTCATCCCCCAGTTATGCTGTGCTTTATGAGAGTCTTTTATTGCTGTGTGTTTGCAAAATGTGGATTGTTGTGGAAGCTGTTAAAGATGCAGAGTGTCAGAGTCCACCTCACTCCATAATTTTACCTTTC